>NW_020925222.1:152170-467768 GCF_003984885.1 Neopelma chrysocephalum
GAAAGAAGGGAAGAAAGAAAGGAAGAAAGAAGGAAAGGAAGAAAGAAAGAAGGGAAGAAAGAAAGGAAAGAAGGGAAGAAGAAAGAAAGGAAGAAGAAAGAAAGGAAGAAAGAAAGAAAGAAGGAAAGAAAGGAAGAAAAAAGGAAGAAAGAAGGAAAGAAAGGAAGAAAGGAAAGAAAGAAAGAAGGAAAGAAGGAAGGGAGGAAAGAAAGAAAGAAAAAGAAAGAAGTAAAATGGAGAGAATTTTCTATATAAGGCCATCCCTAAATACAATAGTTTCTGGGGAGACATTCTATCTATATCTGCACAACTCACTACTTTTATTGCCCCATAGAGGAAGGTGGTCCAGTGATTTTCCTTTGTGCCATTGTATTGTGTTCTTCCTTTGAAGTCTGTAATAGCTGTTCTGCAGATTCTGCAGTGCTGTACTTGAAAAACACATTTTCTTCCTTTGCTGTCATTTAATCTCAATAATGTTGTTTGCACCCTCACTGAAGATACACTTTATCTTTGTCTTGTACAGGTGATTTTTGAGATCTCCAAATATCCACTCTAAACTCTTGTAATCTCTGAATAAAGTTTTACAAGGGCAGACTGACTTTCAGGATAGTATAAGTCTATGACTTTCTATCTTCATTTATTTGATCCCTTCCATTCTATGCCTCTTTATTATACTCGGGTCAGGAATTTCATCCCCTGCTTTAGAACTGAATTTCCCTCTAATCAGAGGATGCTGAATAAATTCTTCTCTAGTGTAACTCCACTGTGGTCAAAGTACTTACATGAGGAATGGATTTGGCTCAGTATATTTGGCATAACATCAATGAGTTACTGTAGCTGCTCTAGGCTTCTTTATTTTCATCATCCTTGGGTACTCGGTACTTAAACTTGAGTAGTGGACAGATTTATTTGGGATCTTTAGAGAGGGATTAAAATAAACTTGACACAGCCTGAATTATTTCCTAATATGTGGTGCTTCTTGCTCAGATCTGCCTTACACCTTCACACACAGCTAAAACTGAGAGTCCTGAATGGAAGGTAGGAGTTGGAAGGTAGGAGTTGAAGGTATACAACCTGAAGGAAACAAGGAGAATTGCCTGTGTTAAATCTTGAGAACAAAATTCAGGGCATAATGTGAGCTTTTTTTGCAACATGTTAGGAGTTGCGCAATGTCAGTTTCTGTCAAAAATGTTGCCAACAGTGGTTGCAGTTTTGATCCTTGCGTGATGAAATTTCACTTCATTCCAGACTTAACTAGTCCATGTAGAAATGTGATAAATATTTTATTTTCTGCTGAAATCACTAGAAACTCCAAAAAGCTTTGTTGCTGTTGCATTACTTTTCTGTGCCTTATACAAAATATATCGTTGATATCTTTTTCCATTGACAAGGAAATTCCCGTAGTGGTCAATCATGTTAGTGGCATTTGTCCTTAACCTTGCAATGAGGCAATATCTGCAGAAGAGTTAGAAAAGACATCAAATTGCTACTTTTTGTGCCATATTTACTTTGTATGGAGGTACTGATATAGGGCTTTCCTTGGTCACCTCTTGTAGTGGGTTTCTGTGGCTAAGTGTTGATAATGGGGGGGGAGGGGCGCTACAGGGGTGGCTTCTGTTAGAAGCTGCCAGAAGTTTCCCCTGTCCCATGGAGGCAATGCCAGCCAGCTCCAGGATGGACTTCCTGCCGCTGGCCAAGGCCGAGCCAATCAGGAGTAACAGTAACGCCTCTGTGATAACATATTTAAGAACAGAAGGTATTGCACAGAAAGAATTCCAGCCAGAGAATAGCAGAGTGAGAACATGAGAACAAGGCAGACACCAAGGTCAGTGCAGAAGGAGGGGCAGGAGGTGTTCCAGGCACCGGAGCTGAGGCCCTGCAGCCCGTGGAGCAGACCATGATGGAGCAACTGTGCCCCTGCAGCCCATGGAGGAGCCCATGCTGGATCAAGTGGATATCTCCAGGAGTCTGTGACACTGTGGGAGCCCCAAGATGGAGCAGGGTCCTGCCAGAGACCTGCAACCCGTGGAGAGGGAAGCCCATGTTGGAATGAGTTTTTCCTGGGCAGGGCTTATGGCCCGTGTGGGGGACCCACATCCGTACAGCTCATTCCTGAAGGACTGCACCCCACGGAAGAGTGACCCACGGGACAGCAGTTTGGGAGGAACTGCTGCCCAAGGGATGGACTCACGCCGGAGAGGTCCATCAAGGACTGTCTCCCGTGGGAGGGACCCCACGGGACCAGAGGAAGGACTCCTCTCCCTGAGCAGCAGCAGAAACAGCTGATTGCAACTCCCATTCCCTGTCCCCCTGCACTGCTGGGCAGGCAGGGGAGGGAAAAAGTGGAAGGAAGGGGGGGAGGTGTTTTTAAGATTATTTTACTTCTCACTCTTTTGCTCTGATCCTGTTAGTAGTAAATTCATTTAATATCCCCACTGTGAGTCTGTTTTGCCTTTAATGGTGATCAGCAAGTAACCTCTCCCAGCTCTTATTTCAACTCATGAATCCTTAGCTGGTTTTTTTCTCTCCTCTGTCCAGCTGCTAAGGGGAGAGAGAGAGTGGTTTTAGTGGGTACCTGGTATCCAGTCAGGGTCAACCCACTACACCTGTAAAAGTCTTCAAGGATATTTTCCCATTGTAATATCAGGAGATATTTTTTCCTTCATAGGAGGAAAACTCAGGCACTTGTTTTCCCTTTTCCTATCACATCCTTTGAAGATTGGAAATAGGTCATATCAAGTGATAAATTAGCTAAATGATGTTACAAATCTCAGACTTATCTGGTCTGTTCAAAAACTGATGTTTAGGAAAAAAAATAAAAACAGATTTTTAGGCCAGGAAGAAACCCATCTTCAGGTTAGAGGAACCATGACAAATCATATTAAACATCAAGTGATATTCTCAGAGCAGCAGGTTTGAAGTTTGTACTTGTAATGCCTTAGTAGGCCATTACAACCCATTTGAAGGACTAAAGTGGCTCTTAGATAGGCTGGAGAGTAAAAAGGAGATGATATTGGTGTATTTTTTTCCAGTACAAGTCAACAAGAAAACTGATGAAAACAGCAGAGACCAGCTAGGACCTTTTCTGTCTGCCACAGTTATTTGACAGAAGATCTGGATGGCATCCAGAGGTCATATTTCCTGCTGTTGGTGGGCTGTAGTTGGCCATGGTTCCTCCTGGGGACCACTATGCCAGAGAGTTATCTCCAAGGTGGAAAGCTTTCCAGAAGATGACAACATCAGTCTGTTTCTCTGAGAAAAAGCAAAAATTTCACTACAGAAAGGTTGATGTGTGACAGTGTGCATTCTGACCCATACTCACAAACAGAAAGAGCAGTGATCTTGCTGGACAACAATACTTGATAAAAAATTGAGTCATTTAATAGAAAAGAATACACAAGAACAAATCTGTTTTGGCAGACACAAAACATAGTCCTACAGAAAATGTATCCCTAAGAATTAGATCAGCTTTGTAGTTTACCTTTTATGTGTAGTGGAGCAGAGGAAATTCATTGATTTTGCTGAATTATTAATGTGCTTTATATTCATACAAAGAAGATTCATCATATCTAATATATATTTTTGTCTGGTTAATGAAAACAGAAATCTTTCTTTCATGGTTATTTCCATTTCATAGCTGTTTGTAGGAATGACCAAATTCTTCCTTACTTTTGAAGAACAGCACTTGCAAAAAGAAATTATTTATTATTTGGGTTTGAGTATGTATATGTATATCTTGATGGTTGTGCACATGTCCTTCTTTGTGGAAATGATATACACAAATACCCTGCAAGTAGCAAACAACGATCACTTTGAGACTAATAGAATTTTGGGAAAACGATTTAGTTTTGTTACTCAAGGACCTCTAAGATAGCAAACAATTATCCACCTTGTCCGCAACAGTAAAGATGGATAATATAGCAACGTGACTTAAAAATTGATCTTAGCTACACTCGGCTGAGCATAAAGGAAAATATATGACCTGCTGAGGAGCCATAGTGAGCCTGCAGCATACGGTATGTCACTGCCAAAAGTTAGAAAAGCCTTTAAAAGATCTTACTACTAAGAATTGAGTTTTCCATCTGATGTAAATTTCTAGCTAAGCTTTTATTTGACCTTGAAAAACTTACATGGTAGTGAATGACCACCTCATACCAGCAGTACAGCTACAATATTCTGAAACTTTTGTTCTACGAATGTTTTAAGAAATACCTGTGAAAGGAAGTAACCATTCCTGATTCAGCAGGAGATTTTTCTATGACCGTATCATAGACTTCCATAGGATTATTTTAGACTATCACAGCTTCAGGCTACTGACTCTGTTAGAAGTAGCCCACTAGCTGTTTGTATCTTCTTTAAACAAAATGTAAAGGACTGGATATATGGAAGACCTTGGCCATCTGAAATACCCAGCATAATAACTAACATAGGGTACAGATTTTCTGAACTAGCATCTTGTTGAGAGAGCTAAGGATTCCAAAATACTCCTGAACCACTGCCCCAAAATTTGGCCCAATATGCAACTTGCAACTGGAAGTTTCTTGCAACCAGAAATTTGGAATTGCAGATGTGTTCCTATGCATATGGGAAAGAGTTAGGCAAAAACTTCAGCAGAAGAAATTAAAGCTTTACACTTGCCACTGGCTCTGAAAGCATAGGCAGTCAGTTTCTGCATGCTGGCTGATGCATATTTGTTAAAATATGATACCCTGACAGTATGTCTCCAGTGCTGCCATTCAGTTTTCCAGTAGCTATTGGAGGATGGTGGGTACTTCTAAAAAGCTAATAGCAGAGCACCTCATAGCTGAGGGCATTGCCAGCTGGCAACAGTTCCAGCAGCAACAACATCAACAACAAAGTAGGTTGAGTTCATTCCTGGCAGGCACACAGAATATATTCAACAGATTGTTACCTCATATCAGGCAGTAAAATTTCATCTTCGTTCAATGCAGCTCTATTTGATAGCTATCACATAAAGGACATGAAGACATTTTTACATCTGTTGTACTGCCTAACGTTGCTCTCCCTATAAACATTAATAATGCAATAGAATGCAATGGAAATAATTAGAAAATAATTAATAAAAGGTTAGCAAATAGAAATTTCTTATACTTTCCTGCTCACGGTCACTGGGGATCCCACAGTTTGTCAATAATTAATAAAAGAGGGAAATGCTGAGTGGAACTTTCAATAAGCAATTGAAATTTTGATGGAATTTGTCCAAAACAGTTGTGATTCTTACGTTTGTTATCTCATGGTTTATTTTTTTTAGTTTTTTGTTTAATGGTATGAGGTCAGGTTTTTTTTGTTTTCAAGGAAATTGCGCCATTTGCTCTTAAAATCTCCCAAATTTTTGTGACTTTGAACTGAAAAGTATCATAAGCTATAGCTAGCAAAAACTGCATATAAGAAGATAGATACCCCTGGCACACCGGGGAAAATCACTAACTACCATTTCTTTCTCTTTCGCCATATTATTTGCCAGAATTGATATGGAATTCTTTGCCAAAATTGATACACCCTCACTGCTCCAAGTAAGAAATCTGTGAAGCCCATATTTAATTAGTTGAACAACCATGAATCAGGCCAAAGCTCATACCATGCAGCAGAAAGTCCACAAAAGACTGCCTAATTTCCAAAGGTCAAGTACTGTTTGATCTTCATTAGCTATGAACAATTAGCTTGCAGCTGTGAACTAACATCAGCAGCAGTTGATACAAGTTACAATTTTTCTGTAATTCTTTTGTGGCTCCACAAGTGTAACTGGAAGCAGGCTTTGACATGATCTCATAACTTTGAACTCTTAAAACAAGTTTATTAATTTAATCACTGCTGCTTTGCAGCTTGAACCGTCAGTTAAGGGCTCTGGATTTGTCTCTAAAATGGAATAGCAGGAACTGTATTAAAAAAGATTGAAAACCATAATGCCTCCTTCTCCCTTGAGAAATGCTATTGGACTTCGAATGCCTGAAAACAGCACTGCAGTCCTTCATACTTGAGACCTGCTCTCTTTTTTTTTTTAGTTTGGTTTTGTTTGTTTGTTTGTTGTTTGTTTGTTTGTTGTTTATACATATGCCATGAGATTGTTCTGCTAGTCATTCCTTGAGTCCTTGCCACGAAAATTTTTCACTGTATATTCAAATTGACATCTGGACATATCAACCATTTTTCAAGAGAAAACCAGTCTCTTGCGCCTCCCTCCCTTCAGCATTACATGGTTTGTCCTCTATATTGATGTGTAAATGGTGAAGCTTTCCTTCACTTCAAATTGCACTGCCTTTAAACTGAATCAAAAAGCACTGCCTTTAAACTGAACAAATCTGAACTCATTGGAAATAAACTGATTTTGTACAGGAGTAAAAGAAAATTCCACTCTTTCTAGAATTTTTTTTTTTTACACAGATCAGAGTGACTTGCAGCTGTCTGAAAACTGATTAAGAAAAAGAGGCACTTATGGAAAGCTCTACATAATTTACTGGGAATGACACCACAGTGGTTATTCAGAAATTATTTTTTGAACTTGTAAAACTAAAAAGACTGCACAATGTTTTACATATGATTTAAACATCTCCTGTTGTTAGCACAACATTTTAATCTTTTTCAGGTATGTTGATTGTCTAAAAACACAGAAGATCTATTACATTGTCTAATTGCTAACTTTTTTAGGATTTATATTAAGAAGCACAGAGACCATGCCCATTCAAAAGCCTAGAAATTGATTTCTGTTAGTTTTACTCACTATTTACTTTCCTGATTTGATTAATTATCTTTGTGAATAGTTCAAAGTCCTTCTTTAGACAGACCTGTCAAAACACCCTGGAGGAAAGCCGTCGGTAGACCTTGTAAGGGCTAGTGTCCATGTGGGACAGCTCCATGTGCTGGTGCTGTACTAAGCATTCAAAAGACTGCATGTATAGGGGTGTGTTAATGAGAGCAACCTATCAATATAGTGGGGACACTGGGAATTTTCAGCTGTTTTGAGATTTCTGCATAATAAGTTATGATAGATATACATAGCTTGGCTTAGAGTTTCTGCAGAACTATGGACTCTGTCTGGAAGAGACAGCTGTGATATCCTCACATTGACCAGTTCCGTGTGGCATCCTTACTTTGTGTCACTGAATGTGAATTTTTTACTTTGCCTTACTGTGAATGGTTTCAAGATGAAGGTTTCTCTCATGCTAAGCTAATTCAAATCCCAATGACTACCAATACAAGAAACCTTATTGATATAGGAGTAAAAATGGAATGAGAAGAGATTCCTTTGCATGTCTACGTTGCTAATGTTCTCATCCGTCTTTTTTACATATTCATGTTGTTACTGCATCCTTGTTATTTTCCCTTTTTTTACAATCTACCTATTACACAAGTGTGCTGTTGTATCCACAGGCATGCTTGCCACTCCTCTTCAGCAGCTGAAAGCAGTAGAGCTTCACTGCTTTTACCAGTGAAGCATCTGATCCTGCTTTTCCAATTGATAATTCATTGAGTTCTGTGAAAGCCACTTCAGTGATTACTGTCTCAGGAAGGGAAAATGGGAGGGTTTTTCATGTGTCTGACTGAACTGTTCAGATGGAGAGGAAATACAGAAATGATTTATACACCCATGTGATGCACCATCCATATGTGTACTTATGGCATGAGGAAGGCAGTGTGAATGCTGTCTCGTCCTCTGGGCTCAGCTGCTGCATTCAGAGGCATTTCACAGGTGGCTGAGAGGTTTTTTTTAGGTTTTTCTTCCTACTGGGGATATCAAACTGCTTCTGATTTAGGTTTTTTGTTGTTTGTTGGGGTTTTTTTGGTTGTTGTTTATTTTTTAAATCTTTTAGCAGTAACTATAACATGAAAGAACCTGAAAATATCCAATGAAGTGATACAACCTATGACAGCTGTGCACTGGAGCTGGAAGGAAGGAAGATGATACTGGAGATTTCAGTAGGAATATCTTTATGTCACAAAAAATCTTTTGCAGCACTTAATATATTTTCTTCTTAGAAAAGCTCCCAAACATTTTAAAACATTTTTTTTCCCTTTAGGGTCTAGGAAAAGACAGGGAAAAACCCTCTCAATCAGCTTTCTTATGCTTAAACAAGAATAAAAGAACAGCTTCGTGAGTTAGACCAGCGCTCTGCCAAGGCCTGGACCCTGTCCATTGCAGGAGTCAATGGTGCATGCCTAGGCAAGAATGTGAAGAGTCTAAGATGAGGGTAGGTAGCATGAACTCCTGTTGCATAGCTCCTGATTCTGCTGAGATGAATCTTAGGGACTTGATGCTGAGATGGTGCACACCCATTTAACAGATTTTTCCCCATAAACTAGCACAACTGGTTTAGATGCAAATAAACTGTCAGCGTCTACATCATGTAAGGGCAAAGAGTTTCACAGCTTTGCTATGTATTCTTCCAGAAAACATTTCCTTTTGTTGCACAAGAAAGACATGCATCCAGAAGAGGGCCACAAAAACAACGAGAAGGTGGAACTCTTCTCCTATGACAGAACTGGGATTGTTCAGTCTGGAGAAGAGAAAGTTCTGAGAAGACCTTATTGAGGCCTTTCAAAACTTAAAGGAGGCTTACCAGAAAGGTGGGGACACATTTTTAGTAGGGTCTGTTGTAACAGGACAAAGGCAAATGCTGTTAAGATAAAAGAGGGTAGGTAGGGTACATTTAGACTAGATATAAGGAATTAATTTTTTACAGTGAGGGTGGTGACACACAGGGACAGGTTGCCCAAAGGGTAGTGGATATCCTATCCCTGGAAATATCAGGTTGGACAGGGCACAGAGCAATCTGATCTAGTTGAAGATGTTCTTGTTTACTGCAGTGAGTGTTGGACTACATGACTTTAAATGTCCCTCCAAACGCAACCTATTTTATGATTCTATGATTTTGAAACCGCTGTCTACCTTTTTCATTATATTCAAATGTTTTATCAACATAAATTATGAACAGCTCAGGTGATGAAACAGTTGTGGTCATGACATACCATAATTTGACAGGTGAAAAAGTTGCCCTGATTTTTATTTATGCCTTCAAAGTTTTACATTTATAATACAGAATTCCATATTGTGGTAGCTGTAATCTGATTTAGTAAGTTTTTATTTGTTTTCAAGTGTATTAGCATGGGACTGGAAAAGAAATCTTATGTATGTTTTATTCACTGTAGAGGTCAATATTGGTAAAATGATACTGCACAAGAAAATAAGTAGTGCGAACTTCACCTATATGATGAACCAATCCACAGTGTTAACCACTTAAAGGTTAATGAATGAAGAGTGCATGGAGAACTCAGTTACAGCTGTTTTGATGCAGATCATGAACTCCAAACAAGGAGCTCGATGTTAGCAGATTCTCAAAATGTAGAAACCAAGATTAAGGAAAACAGATCCAACTCTACTCCTATTGTTTAATTTGTATTGCAATGGATTTGGAAACTAACTTAATATGTTGTCAATACTGAGGAAGGAAGAGACATAAACCAGAAACATACTCTTCTTTGACTCTGTGTTTTGCCTCGTTTTGGTTTGGTTTTGGTTAGTTGTTTGTGTTTGTTTTGTTTTTGTTTTGTTTTGTTTTCCTGGCAGATTCCTTGTCTAAAGAAACACAAAGGGCAAATTAGTGATTCTATCTAAAAGAACAAGAATAGGTAATTTCACCGTTATTGTTGGAAAAATGCAGTTTTTCATTCTGACTACCACTGATTGCACTTTTGAGAAAAAAGTATTTTAAAGACATTTAACTTAATTACTTCCCAACTTCCCACTGACAGAGAGCTTGGTTTCAAAGTCTTTTGAAAATTTCACTCCCAGCAGAGGAGCAGTTCTGAGAAGATATGAATAAAACAGTTTCCCAAACCAGTCAGAACTAGGCCTTGAGTTTAGTCCAAGACTATAATGCATAGAACACATCCAAAGTAACGACATATAGGTAGTATGATATTAAACAAAGACAAGAGACTTATGTGACATTTCTTCAATCGATAGCTATTTCAGTTAACTGATGAGGAGTTTTTGTAATTTGGGATCGTTTTTGTGTGGGAAGAAAACTACCTCTTCAGAAACAGCTCATTCCAGAGAAGAGGAGAGGTACCTGCAAAAACACCACATACCCACACACCACCCACACACACACTACCCCCCAAGAAGAGGTCCAGCAATGCCTCTGGTCTTCAGCAGGAGTAAAAGCAGTGATGAGCAAGTGGACTCTGACCACTCTTGGAGAAACAGGAACACATGAACTCAGGCAACAGTGCAAACATTGAAATTCCAATCAATACTAACAATCAATAATAACGTCCTCTGTCCCAAACTTTTGTTAAGGATCCTGGAATGATTGGATGCTCCAACTTAACTGACAACCAACTTATAGAAATAGACTGGTTTCAATATTTGGTTCTTCTGATTAATAGCTGCTTGGAATACAATAATTTTTGTCATGGCTAATCACAGAATCCCGGAATATGCCCTTGACTGTCTGGCGATGCTTTGCCTGATGCCCTCCAGGACACGGTTGGCCCTCTTAGCTGCCAGGGCACTGCTGGCTCATATTCAATTTGCCATCAACCAGGACCCCCAGGTCCCTTCCCTGCTGGACACGCTGCTTTTGATTCAGCCCAAGATAAAACTGGCTTTCTGGTTTGTGAGTGCACATGGCCGGGTCTTGTCCAGCCTCTCATCCACCAGCACCCCCAAGTCCTTCTCAGCAGGGCTGTTCTTGATCTGTTCATCCCCCAGCCTGTATTGATACCAGAGGTTGATGGTATTCCCTTAGATTTCAACTTGCTCTCTTGTATACTTACTATTATTTTGAGGAAAAAAACCCTTTAGTGAAAAGTGTCTATTTTAAATCAGGGATTTTTATTCTTATGAAACTTACATAAAGTGACAAAAAAATCACTGTTTGAGAGGTTTTATGGATGTCTGATTAGGATGATATTGTTAAGGCTATTACTTCTATTTATTCCGAAGGCTTATGATCACATGGTGGTAAGAAAGTTTAAGATGAACCATGAGTAGATTTCATCAACTTTTATTTATAACATAATTTGTAAAATAAATTACTTTAATCACACAAAATAAACTGTAATATTTCATAATCTACTACACTTGTGGTCTTCCAGAAGATCTATTCTTCTTTTACTGGAGAAGATATTAGAGGTGGCAGGAGGCACACTGATAAAAGGTAGAGTCAAGAGTTTCTTTGTCATCCATCTCCAACATGTTGCTAGTAAATTGCTATAGCTGATGGGTGTCTGCTCTCCATGAACAGCTGTAAAACACCCACTAAAAGGGGTTTGGAAAGAAGTAACATTTTCACTTCATAAGTTACAGGCAAAAGGAAGGGGATTTTAGAGTACATCAGTATTTTACTTGTTTTGGAAAAACGATCATGAATGTGAAAAATATGGTATTATGGTGCCATAGCTTCATCTCAAGGAATGGATTCAACAGCTTTGGTTCTTTTCATGCAGTTTCAGAGGTCTGAGAAAAATCCTCGGGCTTTGGTGTAGCTGACATCAGCTGGAAGAGCTGACGAGCAGGAAAGACAAACAGTGGAAATGGGGGCAAAAAATGACCGGGGCCCGTCATCCCAACCAATCAGGCTGACCCAATAGGCTATCAGGGAAATGACTGAGCATAAAAGGCTTGGTAAAAGATGCAAAGAACCTAAAAAGCCTCAGATGTAGAGAATGCGAAAGTAATTTTTTTTGCTTGACTGCAAAGATGGCTGGCCAAAACATACTTGCATTTGGGGCTGGAATGAGACTTTCTCATTATCATCATTTCCCTACTTAATTTCTCTTGTGCACAGCAGAGTGAGTTCAGTTGTGGTGTGTTTGCCTGCTTGCCACGTTTGTCATGTGTGAACAGTTAAACCTCTTTCCAGAACAGAGATGAGCAGTCCCACCCACAAAAATCTGCTTCCTAAACAGTGACGCTGAGGGGGAAGAAGGCTGGGCAATGGGAGCCTTGTGCTTTTGTGCTTAGTTTTCATGCCTGGTCAGCTGCATCCCACGCTACCAAAAAATGTTTTATGCAGAGCTAATTTTGCTGTGACAAAAGCATTTCTGGGGTGGTTATCAGACTTGTGATATTTGAAGTATGAATTCAAAATTCACATCTTATCAATAAAACCACATTGACTTTCATAGAGGTTGTCTGGTGAATTCAGGTACAGCAGTGCAAATATTTACTTACATCAGGTCTACAACTGATAAAGTGCTGTTGCTAAGTTTGTTAATTAAATCTTGCTTAAGCTTTGTCCATCCTGCGTTTCTGCACACCTTTAACATTTGAGGATGCAATTTGCATGCATCAGTCCACACAAGCACTGAGGGAAGTGCTTGTTTAGGTAATAAGATAAGGAGGTACTCTCTTCACTTCCAGGTTTTAGCTGTCATGGAGGTATCAGTTCCCAGAATTCACAGCTGCTGCTTGTTCAGGCAGCTCTGTGGTTTGTGCTGCATATTAATTTCTGTCCAACATGGGAATTCAATTTGTACTGTACATTTCATTTCTTCACAGATTTAGATTTATTTCATGTTCTCTGCTTTTAATTAACTCTCTGGCACAGCTGCTGGACAGGATATAAAAACTCATTGCTCTCCCTGCGTTTGGAGTACACCACCAATCATTTAGCACTTAGATGGTGGCACAGGAGCTATCAGTTTCCATGGCAACCAAGGCCGCGATGATTGATTCCTTGCCAGTATGGCATCACCACAGGGAGTGAGGCTTGTAATTTTTGTATGCTTGCAACATCCATCTAATTAAAATGGGATTAGAGAATCATCCCTGTATATGTTCAACAACTGCACTGCAATCCATTTATGTAAATGTCAACTCTATTCAACACAGTAGTTGGAGTGTTTATGAAGAAACAGTTGCTTTGCTCCTAGTGTCTTGCAATGGGAGGAGAGGAGGGATAAAAAGAATAATATGTATACAGCTTTATTTTGGCTACTAAATAAAAAGGTAATCCTTTCACTGACACACAAGTGCTATGCAAATTGTATCCTCTTTCCAAATCTGAATCATGACTACGGGGAGCAAAGATGGCAGAGCTGTTACTGCTTTACTGATGTGATGATGGCTAATGCAGGAAACTGTGCTGAGCCTGTCTTGAAAAAGCATTAATTAATTTAGTGTGTATGAATTATTTGTCAAAAGCCTTTAATTCATATGATTGATTTTATTACAGTGGCATCTCTTGAGAGCAAAGTAATCCTTGAGTTCTCATAATTTTTCTTTCATAGAGGAGCATTCCTCAAGTCTTATACAGTTGGAAATTTGTGAAGTCTTTACGGATCAGGGAAGATGACAGATCTGTAGTATGCGAGGAGACTTCAGATGAAAAGAGCAGTACAGGGACTTTTAGAGGGCTAAAAGTGAACCTAGGTGCTTTACATAGCTGGATGTAAATGCAGAGCCAGAAAAAGAAAAAAGAGAAAAAAAAGAGAGAGAAAAAAAAGAGGAGGGGGATGACTGTTCAGTTAGTATTTTCTCTGTATATATCAGCATTTCTTCTGCATAACTGGCAAAATAGTCTGTTAACATGAAAAATTACAGTCTGCAGTACGTAATGGTCTCATGTCTGTATTCATTTCATGTTGCAGTCTACTTCTGTATTATAAAACATTATACACATTGTAGATAAAATTAATAGCCCATGGGATTTTATCTAAAAGCCCATTGATAAGTCACATGGATTTTTTTTTTTTAAAGTCTATTACCTCTGACAACAGTAGAAAAGAAAACTGTATAGCAGGCAACAATATACAGATGGTTAAAATGCCATGTACCACACAAGAATGCTGTGTTTTATCATGATTCCATAAAATCCTTCTTCATGAACAAATCCAGCCCTGGTCTGGGAGACTAGAAATCAGTATCAGGGAGGAGAGCTGAATGATCTTGGTACACAGATATAATTCTGGGGGATCAGAAGCAAAAAATCTGAGTGATTGGGTTTTGGCTGTTTCTGAATGAAATCTTACCAAAGTTTCTAAGAAATCCATCCTTCCAAATTACCTGAGGGGACATGAATGATGCCACAACCCTAAAGTCTTCATCTGTACTCCTTCTGGCTTTGAGCACCCCTGGGAGAATGAGGTCCTTCAGTTAACATCAGAGGTCCCAGAGAAGTAAAGAGTATTTGCCATTCCTCAATACCCAGTGCTTACACAGGTTGCACTCATAACTTGAGGAATAACTCCTTAGTCCATTACACTAGACCACAGAGGAAAGCAAGGATCCATCCCTTCACCTCACAACATATAGATCAGGCTCAGGATAAAAACTCATCCAGACACAAGTCATACATTGCCACCACTGCCATGTCCCTTTGACAAATAAATCACTATCACTGTTGCTGTGAAGCTATTGCAGGTCCTTCCACAGAAACTGTACAGGTATGGGACGGGAGATTGGTTGTACCTCGTGAAAACTGTGATAATTGTCACAATCACTTTGGTTCAAAATTGCATAGTGCACCTTAAAGTCCATCCAAAACCACCCTGCAATACAACTACAAAAACCATCCAAACAAGCAATCAAAACACAAAAAAAGCCAAAGCTAGTAGCAATAAAAAATCTCTGGTCATCTTCCTGCTAAACAATAGCCCTGCCTTCCTCCTTAGGGTAAGCCCAATCATTCAATGATCTTGCTTTTTGATGTATTTTGCCTGAGAGAGAATAATCCTTCCTTCAGGACTGAATATCTGCCAGGTGTGAATCAGTCTTCAAGAGATTTCTGACACTTGCACTTGGTTTTCTTACAGAGAGAGTATAGCAGTTCTCTCAGATCCTTTTAGGCAGCATTCCCTGTACATTAAAACAGACTAATTATATCTTCCTCTTTCCAGGTCTCACAAATTGGCCCTCTTGATTAGGAAAATGCTTTGGAACTTTATTATCAAAAAAATTCAAACTACTAGAATAATTATCTCAATGAATCATATATTTCTAATGAAATTATGACCAGTTGCCTCCAAAATAGCAGTTTAAAAAAATTCCAAATTTACAGATGGAGACTGAAGAGCACTAGGGAGAGAATTTTAAAATATTTTCTCTGTAAAAACAGAAGGAATATTATCCTAAACAAATACACAGAGAATTCAGTGGTTTTTTATGTGTTTCTAAGACAAATTTGCAGATTTTTTTCAACTACTGAAGTGCAAGAGTAGATTCCTATCCCTACCTCAAATGTTTTTCACAGCATAACCATTCATGCTGCTTCAGCACCACTAGCTGTGTTAAATGTGATCAGTGACTGGTTCTTCTGTGTAGTACCTCTGCAGACAATACAGCTTTTCACCAGCAAACAGGACTACATCATTGTGCAACTTCATGAGAGACATGGCAATAGAAATTGGGAAAGGACCTTCAAGCATTTTGAGTAAGATTTCAGAAGTTTAGCAGCATGCCGTATGGTTTTTAGGTGGACAAATAAAGCATTACAGTTGGAAACTGAGATCCTTTGGATGTGATTTAAAAATGTATAGATTTTTCCATTAATTTGGCTCCACATTGACCCAGTGCTCAGTTAGGACTAGATAGCTTCCCTCTCTCCCTTGTCTCGATATCAGAATTACTCTAGGTACCACTCTTACTAGTAATAATTAAAATTGATGGTGAATCAGCCCTGTATTTCCATGTAGCATGTTTTTGCCATTTTCCTCTACAGAAAGAGAACTAACTCAGTGATACAGTTAACCTGTGACTGCAGTATGTATAGGATTGCTGTCAAGGTTGAGCAAAACATTGTTGCTGAATAAAAAATCTTGGGAAATAACTGTTCAAAATATTGCAAAATAAATATTGTAAATAAAGACTCGTAAAATCACAGCAACAAAGCTCACTATTTTAAAATCAAATATTGTAATGGAAATAAAATTAGGTACAGAATGGAGACTAGGTCTTCTTATGTGTAGCCAAAATCCTTCATATCCCAAAAGACAAAATGATCTACTGCAGTTTTGTTCCCTGCTTCCTTTCCAGCCGAGTGGTCCTGCTGCCTTTCATCCCTCATACTTAGTTGAATATGCTGACCAGGGAAAGGTACCAGTCAAACATCTGCATCCTCTGGCTGCAGAGCAGCCTGAAAAGACAACAGAACAAACTTCTTTACCTTGTTGCTGCAGCCCAGATGTGCTCAGGAAGAACCATTATAAATGATGTTTAGTATTACTTCTTAACCTGTCCTTGTTGTCCCTCATGAATTAGGAATACTCTTTGTCACC
Organism: Neopelma chrysocephalum; assembly: GCF_003984885.1. Taxonomy (NCBI): domain Eukaryota; kingdom Metazoa; phylum Chordata; class Aves; order Passeriformes; family Pipridae; genus Neopelma; species Neopelma chrysocephalum. Next base: position 168,410 of record NW_020925222.1, read on the forward strand.
TATTAAAATCAAATAAAAGTAGCATTTTTATTTTTATCCTTGAATGTGGATAATTGCCCACTGAACACAACTGAGACAACTCAACCCACTTCATTGAAGCCAGCAGAGAGCCTATAGATCCTCTATTTGGGCCTATTTTTATATGAAGCATCCTGTGCTGGCAGCACTCTACTCATCTCTACAGATGGTGTTTTTAGTCTTTCACATAGGTAGAATCCAAGCGCTATTTACCTTTTTATTTCTTTTAACAAAATCTTAATTACTATGATGATGGAGGGTCATTTGCAGTGTATATTTTAGTGTCTTTTTCTCTAGTAATGATCTAGATGGCTAGTTTAGGCTGTCTAACCACTATTGATAATTAATAGCTGGAGAAATATTTCTAGTGAAGTGAAACTGCTGATCTCACCTTATTCCCTTTTGTGGGAAACTTCTGAATATTGGAAGCAGTTGAAGTGGGGTTTTTCTTCCAGAGGTTATTTTTTTGTGTGCTTGTATCTGAAATAATAATACAATACCTAATGTTCACATTACAGACTTTTGCAGTTAATATAAAGGACCATCCAGGGGCATGCCTGAAGCAGATTTTGAAATACATGTTTGTGCCTCATGCACAGTTTTATATTTCTGTCTCAGCTGTTGAGCTGTTAGTGATCATAAGTAACACTAGAAGGAAATAGAGAGATCTAAAAGGGACTGAGAAGAGAAAGCTAGCAACTAAGATATGATCACAGATCCTGCCTTGAAGAACCTCTTCTGCCATGTGGTCCCATGTTCTCCATTTCCAATGTTGGACAAGGAGCAGAGCATGATTTTACCTCAGGCTGTGACATTAAAGCTTTTGGTTCACTTACAAATGACAATAAATTGTATGTTTGATGTTATTTTCTGCTCCTAGAGTCTGTCAGGCCATCTTGGTAGAAGTACAGCTTCATCAGCAATGATACTTGCCCTATTTCTGCAGAACCTCTGATCATACCCAGTGCTGGCAATGTTTTCAGGGCCGGATGGACATCACCTGGGGCAGGAGAGCCCCCAGTTTTTTTGAGAACACAGAACAGAGGTACAAATAGATCATCATCCTCCACTGTGCACACTTCAGATGTCTCAGGCTAGCTGTTTCCAGTAAACACAGTGGGAAGTCCTACCCATTAGTTTTCAATCTGTGGAATGGACACCAGTGAGGTTCTCAATATTACTGTCCTCCCTCACCGCCCATCATTCCCAAGCTCAACTCTGTGGGCAGGTACAGGATCTGAGATGAGATCTTAGTGATAACAAAGTTTCTAAGAGACTTTACATACCTGAAGTGGGAAAAAAGGTATTTCTGGTTTTCACACAACTGTAAGACAAAATTTAAAATCTATGTGAAGTATCAGAAAGCAACCAGTTTGCAGAATCCACAGGGTAAAAGAAAGGATTACAAGGTGTCACCAGTGGTGGTTCCTTTATGTGCTAATGTAAGATTGTGTAGGTTTTGATCTTTTTGTCACAGTTTTCATTAAATTCTTCTACTAGGCCTCCAGTGATGAGAAGCACCACTGTCACTTGCTAACTCAACTACCAGCATGCTGCTCCTCTTAAGATTAAATGCCTACCCTGCTTGCTGCAATCTTAGCCATTAGTGAGCAGAGATGTTTTTTTCCACCTTGACATTGCTGCTTGCATGCTCACAGTGACTGTGGCTGTCTCACGGCACACTCTTCTCAGAAGACATTGTATTATCCACAGGTAACCAGCATCACCTCCATGGAATAAAGGAATTACTATGTAGATTGGCCCTGCCCAGGGACAGGGTAGTTTACATCTTAGCAGGACTTGGCTGATGATTCTTACACAATCAGATTCTTACACAATCAGAGCTGATGCTTTAAAGCTTCAGAAGGGGTTGAGGATTTGACTTTGAATTTTTATTCACCAATATTTCTAGGACCCTTTTTCTGGGCTCCTCTCTTATGTCATGGAAAAAAACATATTTGCTTCACCTTTTCTTTGTCTTTCCATTACAGCAATCTCAATAATTTTCAGAGAATTCTGAATAAAGAGAGTATACTTGGCCCATTTCTTTCATATATGTCTCCCTTAGCAATCATTTTCAGGAACAAATTTCTAGAATAAAATATGTCCTTCTGTATAAACCAACCCAACCAGGGATTTAAAACTAAACAAAAAAGGTAAGCATGAAATGTCTCTCTCCTCTTTTGCCCTTATGTAGGTGATAGACATAATTACCTCTAGACATATCATTGCACTGTGCACAATCGGCACAGAGGAGATTGCCAGCTGTTGAATGCAATAGCAAATCTGCATCCTGATTATATATGCTAGAATCCAAGTGCTGCAAAACATCATTTGCAATGAGAAGAGGAGCAAGAATTAAAGCTATCACTTAATTTTTCAACTGCAGTCAAACAACACCAGTTTTTCAAGATGAATTTGCTAATCACATGGGACTAGGGATTGTATGTGGTAATAAGAGACTAGAAAAACATTTTCTAGCAGGCAGCAATAACTGTTCCAGTCTGTTTAAGTAATTTTTTTTCCTTTGCTAGTTTAATTTCCCCTGCCCCACTGTCTGCTTCAATTTATTTAAGTTGAAAGTGATTGCAGAGCTGGTGGAAGGCACTGCATTCATGACTGTGGAAATGAAATCCATTTGATAGCAAAGTCTGTGTGAAATTTACCCTTAACAGAGTGAGGCAATGCAAGACCTCAGCACCACTGGATATCTCCACATTGCTGACTTTGGAGGAGGTCTGAGTGGTATGGGAGCCTCTCCCAGCCCAGCTCCATGGCAGTAGCTGAGGCAGTGGTGGCAGGGCAAGCCCCACATTCTGTGCCATCACTGTCACCTGATGCTTGCTTGGACAGACAAGAGCTTGGTGTTAAAACTCACTTTGTTTCACTCCCCATTTGGACTGAGAATCATCAGCTGGAAAGACAGCTGTGGGGATAAGGAGCACCTCATTTTCTGAGTCCATCATCTCCTTGACAGCAGCCCACCAGAAGCTCTAGGTGATTATTCAAACACATTCTCAACTTGAAAAACGTGATCCCTCCCGTAGCTCTATGTGCTCGGTATGTTAGTGAGTGACTGACCATGCAAACTAGTCAACAGCACACTGCTCAAAGAACTCATCTCAGCGCAGACCCTTTCAGAAAGTGTAAACCAAACTGTTTAAATTTATTGCATCTCATTTCTTTCAATGCAGAGACTGGCTAAGCAAATTCAGCCGCAAATATGACTTGATTATTTGGAAACACAATGACTAAAACTAGTGTGTACTACTCAGGCATGAATGACCACATTTCTTCAGATCTCTATAGCTATTTAGTTAGATTCATATTTGCATCTTTTTTATGCATTTATTCACAGTATGTATACCGCAGATGCTGAGTTTTTCTTCCTTGATGTGTTTTGAGAAAAGAGACATTTCTCAAAACAATGTTTTTGTGCATTTGCAAGAGTAACCATGAGCAAACAGATTGTATTCTTTATTGCTGACTCTTTAAAAAGGAAAGAAAAAAAACCCCAAGACATAGTCAGAAAGTGACAAAGAAGCCACATAAAATTATAATTTTTCATAGTATATATATTTTCTATTATTATTTATTTACTTATGAGATATTCAATCATGATAGAACAGCTTTCTAGGTCTTCTCACCAGCTAATTTACCCTTTCTGCTCACTCAAACCTGGCTCTGGCATTGCTGTGCAATAGCGACGTTGAATTTCCTTCTACTGTTCTGAGCCTTATGAACCTTGTAGGAACTCACTTTCCTAACAGATTTCTGTTAACAGTAATCTTACATACATGTCCATCTTTTCTCCTCACCTACACCTCTTTTTCCCTTCATGCTCTACAAGACAAAAGCCTTTCCACTCTTCTTTCAAAGCCTACCATTGCTTCTGTTTTGATTTAAAGTTGATATTTGAAAGGCAAGGCATAGATGCAGGCTTTTCTTTTTTTTAAGTTCAAATGTGTTTCTGATAATTTCTGGGTATTACCAAGCAAAGAACTTTTCAAAGACTGTCTGCATAAATGCATACATATATAAATACACACATAAAATAATTTGGTTCTGGAGAACCTTAAAAGAAAATATCACGTATTATAAAGGTGATGTAGCTGTGGTGCATCCCTCCGCCACCTCCCCCACAGCTGGGTGGCACTATGGTCTCAGAATATTCTTTAGAATATTGTTTGAATATTCTTTAGAATAGTCTTTAGAATATTCTTTAGAATAAATTCTTTGAGCAACCTAAATCACTCATTCACGACAAATGTAAATGGTTGTAGTGGGCTGACCCTGGCCAGATGCCAGGTACCCACTAAAGCCACTCTCTCGCTCTGCAACTGGAGAGAGGAGAGAGAGGAAAAAAAAACAGCTAAGCATTCATGAGTTGAGATAACAGCTGGGAGAGGTCAGTTACTGATTACCTTCACTGGCAAAACAGACTCAAAGTGGGAATATTACTTAAATTTATCAAAGTCAAAGAGTGAGAAATAACACAATCTTAAAAACACCTTCCCTCCACCCTTCCTTCCTTCCATGTTTTCCCCCAGTGGTGCAGGGGGAATGGGGCTTACGGTTAGTTGTTGTTTCTGCCACTGCTCAGAGAGAGGAGTCCTTCCCCTGTTCCCGTGGGGTCCCTCCCACGGGAGACAGTTCTTGATGGACCTCTCCAACGTGAGTCCATCCCTCGGGCAGCAATTCTTCCCAAACTGCTGTCCCATGGGTCACTCCTCCGTGGGGTGCAGTTCTTCAGGAATGAGCTGTACGGATGTGGGTCCCCCACAGGGGCCACAAGTGCCACCCAGGAGAAACCTCCTCCAGCCTGGTCTTCCCTCTCCACAGGCTGCAGGACCTTTCTCTCTGGCAGGACCCTGCTCCATCTTGGGCCTCCCTCGGAGTCACAGCCTCCTTCATGCACCCACGTGCTCCAGCATGGGCTCCTCCATGGGCTGCAGGGGCACAGCTGCTCCACCCTGGTCTGCTCCACGGGCTGCAGGGCCTCAGCTCTGGCACCTGGAGCACCTCCTGCCCCTCCTTCTGCACTGACCTTGGTGTCTGCCTTGTTGTTCCCATGTTCTCACTCTGCTCTTCCCTGGCTGGAATTCTTTCTGTGCAATACCTTCTGTTCTTAAATATGTTATCACAGAGGCGTTACTGTTACTCCTGATTGGCTCAGCCTTGGCCAGCGGCAGGAAGTCCATCCTTGAGCTGGCTGGCATTGGCTCCACAGGACAGGGGAAGCTTCTGGCAGCTTCTAACAGAAGCCACCTCTGTAGCCCCCCCCCCCCATTACCAAAATCCAGCCACATAATACTCTCTACAATGGCACATGAAGATTACAGCAGGTATGTATCAGAAGTCTAAGATAAAAGAAAACAAATGAAATTTGTATTTCACTACATTGTGTGCTTTGGTTTCTTGCTGAAACTGAGGCTGGACTCTTAATCATTCAGCAAGATTGTCTTCATTGCTTAGGTGGCCCTGCCTATTTACGTCTCATCTGAGAAGAGAGGAGTTACTTCCCTAGTGCTGTGACTTTACTGTCAAAAAGGTGCTCAGTTTCCAGAGCTACAAAGAAGATTGTTCATTAATTATCTTGCAGTCTTGTTACAGAATTAAACAAGCTTTAGGATTCAGATGCTGGTTTTGATCAGCTCAACTACTAGTCTTATTGAAGGTATGTAGTTTTTGTCTCCGAACTCTGTAGCACCCAATAAGCACTGCCCCAAATGCTCAGGTACATAACACATGTGGCACAGGTAACCATGGTATGAGAAAATTACAGGAATCTGTTCAATACAAAATTAAACTAACCTGGGTGCTAATAAGTGGGAGCTGGTAAGAAGCATTTCCCATGCTTTCCAGGGTAATGAGTAGGAAAGGAAACTGTAGAATGGATGTGAAATTAATCTTTTGGAGTGGGTTTTCTGAGACCCCTCTTCACACAGGCTTTCTACCCTTACAGTGGACTGTGGTTGCTACGTAAAAACATATTAAAGCTAATTTTTTTATGCAAAACCCAAAGTGTGATGATTCATCTGCATATCATTCACTGCCTGGAAGGGCTGAGAGAAGCTGGGAAGGTACTTAGAAATGTTTATCAATGTTATGTTTTGGAAAGCATTAAAGCCCTAGTCTTGTAAACTACACTCAAGCATGTGTGTATGTCCAGAAATTTTTGAAAGGTCAAAAAAGGTCAAGTGTGGGACAGTTTTGTTCATGTCACCTTGTTATTTTTTCTGCCACTTGGACATTCATACATTTCTATGCCTAGTTTATGAAATATCTTTCAAGGGGTCTTATTAAAACATAGATGCTATAGAGCATTCATAGAAGAAAAATGTTGATTCACATGCACAGAATGACACTAATTCTAAAGATCAAGTCTTTTTAGTCAGAGAGCAAAGCCTGTACCAACTTACTCATGCAGAAACCAAAATCCAGTAAATACGTCTCCCATTCCAGTGGAAAGCTGTTTGAAATTGAATTATGGTCCATAAGTTACACAATGCATGATCTGAATCTTTTCAAACAAATAACAAGAGTGGAAAGAAAATAAGTATAAATAAATCATGAATTGCACTATATTTAAAATAGAGGGAAATGAGTGTAAAGACAAGTTTCACTCATTACTCATCACACAGAGGACGAAGTACAGAATCTGGTCTCAGAAAGGAAACCCTTCCATCAGCTCCCATGTGATATTGACCCTCTGCCTGCGAAATGCAGATGGCAGCATTTCCTCACCTCAGGGGTGAAAATACAGTCAAGAGAGTTATCCTTCAGAACCCATAGCAGTGGAGGTTGACCAGGTATCAAAGAGAACTAGATGGTCAGGTAATAGCGTCAATTTTTAAAGGATGATAGTTTTATTACCAAAACACAACAACAACCAAACAATAAAAGGACAGAATCAAGCCATCTGAGACTACGGATAAGAACATTTCATGTATAAGAAAGTGCAGCAGTCTATGAGCAGTTCCACTGAAGTCAAGTAAGTGTTAAACAGGACACTGGTTGATCTGTCAGATTTGTCAGATGTTGGGTCTTATGTTTAAGTGGTCCGGGAAGTCATTTCATCCTGTTGTTTCCACAAAGCATGAGTGCAATTCAGGGGAAGAGGTATCAGAATTACCAGCATAATTTTCTTCCGAGCTGCACTTCTGGTGATGTCAGAGCAGAGTCTGCAGCAGTAGCTGGGAATACAGAAATACCAGAGAGGAGAAGTAATAATTTTCTGTGGGTTTTACTGTATGATTTGCACAGCATATTAGGGAAGTGCCTCTGTTCCATTTCCTCTCTGCTGCTCTTTTTTTATTCTCTACAGACAACAAAATGCAATTGTCTGCTAAAGCTTAGGTGGGAATGTGAGTAAATTTTAAAGCTGAGAAGAATATCCCATGTTATTATTTGTTTATGAAAATTTTGCATGGGAACATTCACATGCTTTTAATGATTTGTACAAAACAACTATGTTTTCTCTGCAAAAGGATCTGACTATAAACAACCCTGAAAGCTAAGATACCGTCTCAGAAAAAGTCACTGATACTCACCTAAGGTTCCCAGAAGTAATTTCCTTGCACGGTCCCTCTAACCATAACGTTTTAGAAGTAGCATATCAGAGCAAATGAATCCTGTTATACTGTGTGCCACTCATTTACTTACCTTTCTGAAGTCAACCAGCACAGCCCAGATATCTACTGTCATCTGCCACAGGGTTACTATTTCTACCAGCACAGAGTCTACTAGCAGAAGACTGACAACTGGATGATGCAGAGTAGGAATGAATTTTGTGTTGTTGTTTTTTATGATTTGAATTGGAAATCTATGTTTTTCTTGTTATATAAATGAGGAAGGAACACATGAGCCTTTCTACATGAGTTTTGTCTATAGTGTTGTTATCACAGTAAGTAATTTATACATTTAAGTAACTTTATGTTCTTTATACTTTGGATGCTCCATATCTTTTCCTGAAATTAGAACATACCTTTATTTTCTTGATCAGTGTTAAACTTCACTTGCAAAATTAACATAATGATGTTCTGTCTGGATTTCAGTTTCCAAGAGTGTGGGTGGAGTGGACTGTTAAATGTCGTCTTAAATTAAACCATTTTAATTGGAATGTGAGCACTTGCATTTAAACTTTTCTATTACCACTGCTTTGTTTGCTTGCTTGCTTTTAATATTCCCCAAGATTTTAATCTTCACTCAAAGATTTTTAACTACCTGACAAAAAAAATTTTAAGCTATATGTTATTTCTCTTTAAAAAAATATTTTTTCCTCTTTTCCCCTGCAAGCTACAGTTGCTTTGCTTACTAGTAAAGATCTATGTCTGTTTTGGTACATAAGATGAATTTTTTAACAGTTCTGTACACACAGTCCACTCAGGCACAATGAAGCATCAAAAGCAATGAGTCTGGCAACATGTAATTACATTTTCTCATCCCTTCAGAAGGAATATTCTTGAGAATATGCTCTCAGGATTTTGATGGGTCAGCTGTTTTAAATTAAGGTTCCCTATTGTTTTTTATTGTGTGAATGACAAATTAACAGGGCACAGAATCTAACAACTTCTTTAGTGTGTTTTACTTTCTTTCCTCTCCTTTTCTGAGTGGAGGGAAATGGTGGTGGGGAATTGATCTTGGGGGGGGCAATGTAAAAGGCAGGGTTTGGGGAAAGTTTTGCATCTAGTTAGCCTTCAGTATGCACCACACGTTATGGTGCAGGCAATGTCCTAGTTTGACTCCTGTTTAACTGAAGACTTACTCTCTGATTCTGGAAAATATTTGCTTTTGAGGGGACCCTCAAAAAATGGTGCCACCAGACCCTCCCTGAATTCTTCCCCAAACACTGGCTCCATAACATCTTGGTTACAAACAATCCCTAGCACAGAGAGACAGAGTCCCCATGCAACAGAAAAGAGGATTCATCCAAATTCATTCTTTTGCAAATGTAACTGAAATTTTAACAATTGATGACCAAACGGTATGGTATTCACTTATGGAGTGTGTTGAGGAACATTCCAAGTATTGAACCAGCAAAGAGTATTGGCCATAGAGCAGACTAAAGCTCAAGGAAATAAATTAAAGCCAAACTCTTTATACATTGTTCCCTAGAAACTGAAAAAATAGTTTTATATAAATAAAGAACTTCGAAACTAGTTTCCCTCTTGAAAAGAAGACTGAATCTACATGAGGAAAGGCATCAAAACTCCTGTTTGTGCTGAAAATCATATCCTTGGGAGGAACAAAGTGCAAGTCTTAATTACTCTATGAAAACAATATTCATCACTAGGGGGTGAATGCAGAAAGAAAATGTAGGGATAAAGACCTGTTTAATGAACTGATTAGTAGAAACAGAAGAGTTAAGTATTTGAGGAGTGAAAGTCAATGTTGTGGAAGCAGCAGTAGTTTATGCATCCTGTTCTGCTGATATACACTCCCCTACCTGTGACAAGTGTTAGAAAAGAAAAAACAGCAAGTTTTAGTTCGCGGGGTTATGTTAAAAGACTGCTTGCGTGAAAGAGATCATAGCTGAAGAAGATCTGAATGGCTATCACATTTTGTATGCACAGAAACTAAGGCAGATTCAGGAAGTGGATTGGCTTGTGAATGCCCAGCCAGATAAGACCAAAGAGGGGACTGTATTAGTCATTCTCTCTGGGATAAGAAACCCTTCCAAAAGGTAAAAATGACTTTCTGGTTTTAGACAGGTCTGTGCTTCAGATACTGGAGCCAGGAGTGCAAAAGACTGGCAAAGATATGACTTCTCTGGCTGCACACAGACCAGCTCTAGAATGGTTGGAGGATCACTAGGTCAACACAGCTCAACACACATGTTGATGTGCCCTGCTAGATTGCTAGTCTGGGATACAGTATCACCCCAAACACAATCTCCATGCAGATGTGTCTCCATGCAGATGTGCCACCACCAGTGCTCTGATGGTTCATAATTCGTGTCAATTGACATCATAACAACAAATGTGACAAATCACAGCGTTTTCTGCATGTGCAAAAAGAGCATACTCATCCCAAATGTTCCTACTAAAATTGACTTTTTCTCCTCATGAGAGACACTTTTCCTTGTAATTTATAAATCCATGCTAGGATTTTGATGCGTGCAGATGAATAGCAAATGGAATTGGTTACAGTCAAGCCCTTAGTCCTTTTCTAGACTAAGAGCTAAAGAAACTGTAGGTAAATTTAAGCAGCCAATATATGAGTTACATACTATTTATAACTCTTCTTTCACAACTAAGCATATTTTTCCCCAACGCAGGTTAATGCACTGAAAGCTCTTCCCCTGTTATTATAAGTGTAATAATGATTCAGTTTTCTCAAATATTGTTTTACCTTTTCTGTTATCTTGTAACCAGACATCTCCAATGTACATAAAAATGCATGAACCTCTACTTCTGTGATAAAGTTTTGGAGCCTTCAGTAAATGTTTAGTCTTTCATGCTCTTACAACTCCTTCTCAAGCTTGTTTTGGCCCTTAAGCAACAACAGGATATCTAAGGAAGAAAGAAAGGAGATGTTTTACTCAGTGCAATAAGCTCAGATCCAAAGGATACCCTCAGCACATAGACCTAATTAATTTCAGCAATTACAGGACACCATCAAAAGAGAAAAGAGAGATACACTACATTAAATCAGCTGTGAATTATATTATGAATGTATATTGAACTGATAATCTGACCCTTTCAACTGGTATTCTACTTGTTACACAAACTTTTTTTGTAATTATTACTTTGGACATTTTTTTTTCATTTTGTCCAATGCCTCCATCACTTGGAAGCAAATTGTTTGTTGGTGAATGTATGCCCCACCTAATTCATGTCACTCAGATATTTGCAAGTGTATCATTTAGAGTAAGGATTTGTTGGTGTTATACTGCCCATTTATTTGTCCATATAGCTTTGCACCAACTACCTATACAGATCATAGAAAGGGTAGAAGTCCTTTGGTCCCATAGCAAAACCCAAGAGGTGCATTTGTTTGGGTTTTTTTTCTGTCAGTACAGAACATTTTTTAATTCTCTGGTCTGCCACCAAAATTGATGACTGCAGCTGTGCTTTGCAGTGTAGTCTTGCCTCTTTGTCCCACTCTGAAAATTCACACTCAGTATTTTCATGGTAACTTATAGGATCTCTGTTGTTCCCTGTTTCTTTGATGGGCTTACCAGCTGCTGCACTGCTTACTTTCACAGCTGGTATCCCAAATCTTCTTTCCACAAGGAAACCCCTGGATTTGCTTCTTGAGTGATCCTCCTGAATCCTGAAATTCTGTCCTCTGCTTGCCTAATGCAGTGGCAAACTGGCCACAGCAGCAGCCTCTAAGCAACACATCAATGTGTTTCATTCTCCCATTTCCCATCCTTACCTTCAGCAGGTCACCCCTTTTCAGAATGGATATTTCTATGGCATAGTTCTGAACACAGGCAATCCAGCCCCTTCCTTCAGACTAAAATACTAACCCCTTGAGCCTTGGTACTCTGTGAGACTCACAGTGGACATGGTCATGCTAACATTTTGCTAGATTCCTCATATACAAAAGCAGTCCAAAGTGAGATTCGGTGGGTGCCAAGGCACTGAATACAAAACTGTAAACAAGATAATTGATATTGTTGTTTCTCACATTCAAGGTATTTAAATTTAGACAGCTGAAGATACTTGTTCTGTTTCACATATCTTAGGTGTCATGTCTAACCATGACTCAGTTTCTGAAAAATTAATTCCTGTACTGTTGTTCTTCTCTATCCCTAAGTGACCCTGTCAGAGCACTCGTTCCTTGGCAATCAATGTGGTCACTACTCTGCTTAGGGTACCCAGGAAGTAATTTAGTTGGGACCTATAAATCAAGAGTTTAGGTACCAAATCCATATTTAGAATAGCAATAAAAATTTACTGAGGCTAACAGCAGATCTTGATCATTTATGAAAAATTGTACCACTTTATGTAAGTATAGTGCTCTAAATGTCTTCATGTCACTATCTTTCAAATTTCAATAGTAATTATTTTCTCCCCTACAGAAACACTGAGAAGGTCTACACCATGGGTCTATTATTTCATTGATAAACACAGAAAAAAAAATATTTTTCAAATTAGAACCATTACTGCTTTTCTGATTTTGTTGAACCATAACTCGTGTGTAAAGTTAGTGCTGTCACTTTAACTCTTAGAGGTATTTTTACATAGTGAAGATAGCATTTCAGTAATCCCAAAGCAAAGGATTCAGTCTTTCAGCTTTATGAAATGTGTTTATTTAATTGTTTTATTTAATTGTGGAAATAGGTGTTTCTCTTTTGTTGCCATACCACTGCAGCAATAGTTACAAATTTTGCTTTTGACAGAAAGTATTGAGTGTCAAAACAGCTCTTGGCTATTATCAAACTGATGAAGCTAGGCAGTGGTGATAAAGCTGTTAAGATCTCAGGCAGAGGTAAAGAAACAGAACAGACTTACAAGTAGCTAGCTCAGAAACCATTAAAAGTACTGCATAAAACCTTTATTATTAATTTCTTGGGTCTCACCTCTGGACTATGATGTGTTTCAACTCTGCTAAAAAGCCTTAAGAAATTCTCAAAGGAAACAATTTTTCTATCAGAGAATAAATTTTCATCAAATTTGAAATATTTGCAGAGGCATTTTTATTTCTGCAAGGATATGATATGCCAAGCAGGATTTTAAAATGTGCCAATAACTCTTTTTAACATCTTCGTATCCTGTCTGCCTGCTGGAGACTAAATATCTCCCAGACTCTTCAGTTGCTCACCTAGGTGGGAATTGTAGTTTTTCTGAGTTTTTAGGTTTCAATTATAACTTCATCTGCCAGTCATAAGAATTTTCAGGCTCAGAGCATGGGAACTAACACTTCTAGGGTTTCTGTACTCTGGCTGTTAATAAAGACCTGGTTTCCCACACACCATCAAGTTCAACTATAATCCTTTTAAAAGTCACCTTTCAACATTTCCAAAAGGTTGCTGTTTTGTTTTGTTGGTTTTTTGTTGTTTTTTTTTTAAGGGAAAATTCATAGCTTCAAAATTATATTGATTTTCAGAATTCTCAAATCCTTTTCAAAATCAAATTATCTGGTCACTTCTTTTAATCATTTTGCAGTTATTTTCAAAACTTCTAATTTAAATTCCACAAGATTATCCTGTAAAGGCTTCCAATTAACCCTGTCCTTTTTTCCCTAACCACTGTGTCTAACTGCTGATGTTAATATTTTATTTAATTTTTAAGTATTTTAAAGTGCTTAGATATCCTTTCTTTAGTCACTGTTGCTTTTTTCCCTAATGAAACTTGGCCCTTAATACCCTCAGGAAAATCAACTGACTACTGAGACTCAGGGAGAGATGTACTTGGGTTTGCTTCTGCTTTTTTTTTTCTTCTTCTTTCTAGGCTCCTGTAATTCATCAGATCTGTATTAGAAGTACCTCCCTTTACTTTCTAAATCTTCTTGCACCAGTCTCTCAGAGCCATTTGCAATCCTTGCAAGCTACCCTGAGTTTCCAGCATTAGACTTAGTCTTATCAGACCCATATCATAGTTTTGTTTATAAATATGAAAGGCTATATCTTTCAGTTTTGTTCAACCTAGAGAAGATAGGCTCTCTGTTCATTCATAATTAGTCAAGCCTATTTCCAGCAAAATTGACATGCACACAGCAGATCATCATACTGGAAAAGGTGGTTGTTTCCTTTTAGCTGTATAACTATCAAAATTTGGGGATATGTGGAGTGCCTTTTTTTTAATGAAAAATCTATATAGCACAATATCTGGGCATTATCATTAGCATTATTTGCTCACATAGAACAGTATCACCCTGACTAATCCCAGCAGAGCAAGGAGGGCTTTTGTTTGCACCCTCATTTTGTTTCTTCTGACTTGGCTATTCCCCCCCCAGGAATCCTTCTTCTGCACAGCTTACCCTCTGCTAATTGCTCACACAGAGTTTTGACTGTGCCTCTGACTTAGGAGTATAAGAAAATCCATTAGGTTTAACCACCACCCTCCCCAACTCCAGTCCCCGCTGAACTTGATGTTCCTGCTACATGACTCTGAGCATCAACCACTTTCTTTGTCTGGAGCTATTTTTTACTGCACAAAAGAGCTTCCTGTAAATGCTTTTTCTGTCAAACAAGTTCCGTGCTTATCTTCCTCTTTTATTCCTTTTCTTTTATTTTTTTTCCAGTACTCTGAATGGTGGACCCTTAGTACCTCACTCCTCATAACTAGAAGCAAGGGCAAGGATAGAAACTCTTTAAAACAAGTAGTCTGCTTAATTATGTCAGTCCTGCAAAGGGCTACTGAACTTTCTCTCAACTCCGTTTTCATGCCAGGTTCCTGTTTAACACTTTGGGGCTAGCAGAGGATAAAATAGAGCAGCCTTGGGCTAGGCAGAGTTCCGAAACCTCAGTTTACTGAGGACACTGACAGGTAGGCAGAAAGAGGGTGACCTGACTTACACAAGAAAAATGGCAGCAGCGTACACAGTAATGTGATATATATACAGAACAGTGACCTGCAGTTCAGTAGTCTGGCATTCACTTGGCCCGTGGGTGGCACAGTTACAATTGCAAGTCTAATCATCAAGAATTTAAGGTATGGATCACCAAAACTAATTCAGATGCCAAATGGCTCCTAGGTTATTTTATTAGGGTCTGTTCATGAGGAAGCCATGAACTGTTACCAGGCACCCCACTTTTACACCTGGGAAGTGTGGTCATGTTTTTTAACTGTCTCTTGACAAACTGGAGAGAAAGAAAGAAACGTGAAACATCTCATATGAACGTGTGAGAACACTCATACCCAGGGCCTTTGGGTTTGTTTTCAAGATAAAAGTATTTGGCAGAAGATGGTGCTGTGATTTGACTGTATTCCACATGTGCTGATCTGACACAGACACTCTGTGCCTCTGGCCTCAAGCTAAATTTCTTGGATTATAAATTGCTAGTAAGAAGAAATTCATATCTGTTAGTGTTATTACTTGAATTGTTCTCCCCACTGAGGAGACACAGAATAGTAATTTTTTTCCCACGGTATAAATTAAATTTTAAAGTTTCTAAGGCTTTGAAAGTAAAATAAAATTTTAAAAAAAATCAGACAAAATCACACTAGAAAATGTATCATATCTACAGGACGGAAAAGCTGTTCTAACTTCTATTTATACTGGTCAAAAGCTTTTTTAAAAAATACTCAAGAATCCATTAGTGAAAAGATGCACTAATGGCATTAATATGTGCATTCCAAACAGATTCTTTCTGAGCAATTATCCCACAGTTAATAAATGGGAGCTACTTGAGCTCAATTGAAAGACGAAAATACTTTCTAAAACTAAAGGGTGAGTTGTTCTGAACTGGAGAAACACCTCTATGGGTGAAGAGGGACCATACAGAATTGAAACTGGAGCAAATCTCGGTGAAAACCTGTACAGGTTATGGATTATGATCAGCAGTAGCACTATTATTCAATATAATCCCATTTTCAGAGAATGACAGAAAAAAGGGACTGTTCTCTATATTTTACTATTTATTTTTCATGTTTTTTAACCTCTGGGTTGTTTTTACTGATGCTTTCTGACTTTCTGTAGGAATCTTTGTTGGAAACATCAGAGCAAATGTAACTTTGGCTGAGCCTCCTCAGACTCTTTCTTAAGGAAACCTGTGTCAATCATTTTTTCTCTCACTCCAGATCATGTATTTTTGCCCTAAGGGATTTAACATTAAAAAAGGAAAATTGTTATGTTCTATAGAGAAAGATCTATATCTCTTCTAAACTCAGAGTCCGGAAGCTAAGTTGAACAGATAAGATAACTTGGAGTCCAGCCCTTGACTTGAGGTAACAAAAGAACCAAGAGGCATCTTGTCTTAGTGTAGATTATAATACATTTCCATAAGTGCCTGTAGTGTATTCATTTCTTATGATCAAGACATAGTGATTCCAGAGGAAAAACAGATTACTAATACTGTTCTCACAAACGTATAGGCTTTTTGCCATAAATACTTTTTGAACGTGAAGCATGTATCTATGCACTCAACAATAACTGCCCAATGGCTAAAGTGGATTGAAGTGAGTACAGAATAGCCTTATTTTAGTAGCTTCACAATTCTTAAATTTTTCTCAAGAAAATGTGGCAATCCTTTTATTTTTTGTTTAAACCTGCAGAAAATGACATGGCAACAAAGCAAAACATGCCCACTTAACTGCCTCACCTAAGTTCTCTTTTTGGGTCATACACAGATGTCAACTGAATCCTATTATTGCTATATTTACTGTGATTTTTATTGCTAGTGTTATTCATTTTCTCTATATATTCAGGTTCCAGCTTCTTTTCTGTTTGTTGCTGATTATTAGTGGAGGAAGATGAAAACATGAGTAACTGTATAATCTTAAATTTCATACCTTCATTATAAGCTTCTTTACTTATGGTTTACTGGAAAAGACCATTAAAATATTGCCTTACATAAGACAGTTCCCACAGTCTCACAGGAGACAGTCTAATAATCTTATTGCTGGTCACTGGTCATCTGTGAAGTCCCATTGAAAAGTAGGAAGGGGAATCTTACCTATCCAGTTGCTGCACAGATACCACCCTCCCCTTAATTCAATGTAAAGTTTCTACTGTCGTCTTCACCCCACATCGTGGAGCCTGAGCACTGGATTTATGGAGGAAGGGTAGGTGTGTCTCTGTGGCCACTGGTTTTACACCAAAAGTATGGAAGTTTCTGATACCAGAGAAGAAAAAAAGTCTTTTCAACTCCAACATTTTTGCAACCACTGTTTACCAACAAAGTCCAGCTCTTTGGTGCTGCTTTACAAGGGGACTCAAGAAAGACTGAGAGGTGGCATCACAATGATTCTTGAAAAAGGTGACTTTGCTTGTCTGTAATCTCAAGGGACCTAAATTCAGCTTCAGTTCCTTTATTTTTCTTGTATCCACTACCGTCAAGTTATCTTCCCATAAACTGTAGCTCCAACTTTGTGCTCCCCAATTAATTTCTTCTGTTTCTTTTACTTCCTCAGCTAAGGGCTATCTTCTGCTAGTTTTCTTACCCTTTAATGGATCCTCCAGTTTCCTAGAGCACTGTTTCATAGACAGTAAAACAAGCTGTAGCCAACATCATCATCTTAAACAGATCTTTGCTTGCTGACTAATCAGTCTACTACTTCTGTGTTGCTTGTCTAAAATACTCAAGGAGCAGAGGACTGAGTGGGTTATATCTGTGGACTTGTAGAAGAGTAACATCGCAAAAAATTGATTAAACTATTTGTGCTGACAAACTCAAAATTGTCTGAAATCCAATACTATTGTAAACTCCTTCATAGATAAAACATCTGGGTTTTTTAAACATCTGTTTCAAAGATTTGCTCAGTGCTTTTCTGGGTACCCTCTTATAAAACATACACAATTAACATGTTGAGGGTTTAGTTTCTTTATGGCTTTTATTAGAAGCTTATCTTCATTTTTCTCCTAAAGGAAAGAGCTCTAAATGGATACATAATAATGAAATTAAAGGAAATCATTCAGAAATATGTAATGTAATGAGATTACTAGAGAATTAATCAAATAAACTGATGAGCAGTTGTTGGATACTGTTACATTTACTCCTTTTTAATCACATGAGTTTTGCATTTTAATTTCCCTCAGTTCACATACAGACTTTCTTTCCCTAGTAACACTCCATCCTATTGAAGGATCCTCATCTTGTTGATTATCATCAACAAATTCTAGCCCTGGAATTACTTCAAGCAATTTCTTTATTTATTGGCCTTTTAAACCTTGTAATCATTGACTTTACATTTATATTCTTACATCACCAGTCATTCTGGCTTTATGTACTCTTCCCATTACTCCTTTTTATTTGCGTTTGTCCTTTTGTTCTTCTGTTTCTTTTGTTTCAGCATCATTCTTTCTCCCTTTCATTATGATTTTAAAGTTTGTGACTGATTAAGCCTTGCATTAAGTCACTGTTTTTATGATATTCCTTAAAATTTCTTATAAAATTTCAGAAAAAAGTGAACACAAATAAGAATCATACAGCTCTAGGGTAAGCCAGAAATGTAATCTGTAGATCCGTGTGCAACTGACACTATTTGCATGTTTAAAGTTACCCACTTACTTCTTCGAATCTGGGTCATGGGAAGAATACACTCATGATTATATCTATTTCAGGAGGCTTCAGTAGCAGTTTTTTGTATAGAAACTGTAAATCAGTTTCTATAGTGTTCAGAATTCCTTTCATTTGCATTCTCCAAATGTTTGTGAAAGCAAGCAGAAGAACATTCAATGCTAAGTAAAATACCAGAAATAAGGGTGTGAATGCATGTTTACATGAGTATTGACACTGAAAGCATTTACATGGCCATCTGGACAGCTCTTCCAGTTTGGGAGACATTCAAAAAATAGCATGAGATTTGGAAATTATAAAGAAAGTGCAAAAAGCAAGTAGCACAGTGGTGATAGTTTCAGCCTTAATACAGTGAGTCATTCAAGAACAACCCGTGGAATGAAATTTCACTAACTGCTACTCCTCCTATCTCACTTTAAGCCAGTGTTTTTCAAGCTGGGAAAAAAATTGTTTTAAAAGTAATGAAAATGTTTGTAGGGCTCCATACTTAAGTGAACAGGGTGTGAGTAACTTCAAAGGTACAAAGCTCCAGGACCATTACTGTTGGCTTAGCTGCAGCCGAGTTGGGTGTAAAACATTACTGTGCTTCATTGCCTTGGATTACTCACATGCCACCTGCTCCCAGGGTCACTCTGATCCACCACTGTAATCAGGTTATTTAATTATCATTTTTATTATCTTTAACTCTTATTGGAAGTGACAACCTTGTTCACAAAACCCCTATTATTAAAATTACTCATGCTAAGGGGAAGCATTTTCACAGGTGTATAGTGAGCAGATCTTACCAGCAAAACAGAAAAAGAGGCAGTGGGAAAAAAATATGAAGACAAAGCAAAGCTTTATGGATCATGAGTAAAGCCATAGAAGTGACATCCTTAATCTCTGGTAGGACAAGGAGTTCAGAGGTGGATATGGGAGAGAAGTGCCAGAGGCTGGAAATGAGATATGGAAATTAGGCTTATACCAGGTGAAAACAATTATCCTCTGGAGAAGATATTGAAGCAGCAAAGATACATCTGATAGGAATGATGGAAAGAGCCAAAAGAACAGAAAAAATATCCAAACACTTTGTCCATTTCTGGCTAAAAAGGAAGATGAAATCATTAAAATTAACATTTGCTCTTACAACAGAGAATTCTTGTTAAGATGAAGCAAGTGAGTCACAAGGAATGAAAACCTCAGCTTGTTAATTTACATGTAAAAAAATTCCTTTTAATTAGGTTTGGCTGAAAGCTGCTGCGCCTGACGCTTTTTGATATTCTCTGTAACAGTCAAAGAAGAAAAGGAAGACTGAGAATGAAAACTAGCAATTTCTGTACCATTTGCATGGACTCGAAGGCTACAGAATTAGAGAATGTAAACATTTCTATATTTTGGCTCTCATGCAATAGGGAATAAAATTAAAAAATAATCTGCAAAGCTCAATATGAGCGAGCCAAAACAAGTAGGGAAGAGAACTGGCTCAAAAACAAGAAGTGAACACCTGAAGTGAACAGAGAGAAATGAGTTTAAAGCTAAAACATCTATTTTGTGCCATATATATAATATTCACGGCCAAGTCAGATATGGCAATGCACTTTCTGAGCCCTTTCTAATAAAGAATGGTGTGAAACAAGGCTGCGTTCTCGCCCCAACCCTATTTACAATCTTCTTCAGCATGATGCTCCAAAGGGCCACGGCAGACCTCGAGGATCAGGACGGTATCTACATTTGATACCATACTGATGGAAGCCTATTCAACCTAAGGCGACTGAAGGCCCACACCAAGACCCTAAACCATCTTGTCTGGGAGCTGCTCTACGCTGATGACACTGCCCTTGTCGCCCACACAGAAGCAGCTCTGCAGCATTTAACATCCTGCTTTGCAGACGCTGCTGAACTCTTTGGGATGGAAGTCAGCTTAAAGAAGACAGAAGTTCTCCATCAACCTGCACCTCAGGAAGTCCTCCATCATCCCCACATCACCATCAGCCAATCAGAGCTCAAATCAGTCCAACAGTTTAATTACCTAGTGTAGGGGCGTGTCTGGGGTACAGAGGGGATGTACCAGGGCAGAGAGGCCCAGAGAGCATGCGTCGAGGTTCACAACCCCCATTGGATAAAGGGATCACATGGTTATGGGATATAAAAGAGGGCGCGTTGTTCAAATAAATCTCTTTGTTCACCATCTCACAGGGAGTGTAATGTCTTCTTTATTATATAAAGGCAGCGTGCCATGTGGCATGCTACAACCTAGGCAGCCTCATCTCCTCGGATGGTAAGATTGACGGGGAGATAGACAACAGGTTAGCGAAGGCATATAGTGCTTTCAGAAAGCTTCATAAAAGAGTTTGGTGAAATAAACACCTGAAGAAAAGTACAAAAATCAGTGTTTACAGAACCATAGTGCTGTCTACTCTCTTATACAGATCCGAATCATGGGTCATCTACCACCACCACCTGTGTCTCCTAGAACGCTTCCATCAATGCTGTCTCCATACAATCCTAAACATCCACTGGTCAGATTATGTGACCAATACATCTGTTCTAGAACAAGCAGCAGTCACAAGTATTGAGGCCATGCTACTGAGAACGCAGCTGCGATGGGCAGGGCACATCTCCAGGATGAAGGACCACCCACCGCCTCCCTAAGATCCTGCTTTATGGTGAACTTGCTGCCGGCTGCCACAAGAGAGGAGCCCCGAAGATACAAGGACTCCCTGAAGCAACATCTCAGCCTCGGGCATATTGATCAGCATAACTGGTCTACTCTGGCCTCCAATCGGGAGACCTGGAGACACACCATCTAGAACGCTGCTGATATTTTTGAGAAAGCACGCAGGATCACCCTTGAGGAGAAAAGACAACACAGAAAGAATCGAGCCTTGCAGAATATACCATCTAAGGAGTCTTTCTGCTGTGCCTTTTGCAATCAGACGTGTCTATCTCGTATTGGCCTCATTAGCCACCAATGCGCTTGCAAGAAACGTGGGTAGAGCCCTTCCCAAATCTTCGTTCACGAAGTCTAGCCATGATGATATAATATTCAACTTCTATCAGAAAGAAGACAAGTAGAGATAGACAACAAGATGGAAATTATTAGAGGCCTGAAGCAGTGGGAGAGAGAGCTGGGATTGTTCAGCCTGGAGAAGAGAAGGTTCTGGAGTGACTTTATTGCAGCCTTCCTGTGCCTGAAGGGAGCCTACAAGAAAGATGGAGAGGGACTTTTTGTAAGAGTCTGTAGTGACAGGAAAAGGGGGAATGGCTTCAACCTAAAAGACAGTAGGTTTAGATTAGATATTAGGAGGAAGTTCTTTACTGTGAGGGTGGTGAGTTACTGGAACAGGTTTCCCATAGAATTTGTGGATAGTCCATCCCAGGAAGTGTTCAATGCCAGGTTGGAGCAACCTGGTGTAGTGGAAGATCTCCCTGCCCATGGGTGTTGGAACTAAATGATCTCTAAGGTCCCTTCCAACCCAAAACCATTCTATAATTCTGTGGGGGGAAAGGAAGGAGAGTATTGCTGCAGAGCAATACAGAGGGAAAATTTATGTCCGTAAGTTAATCAGTCATTCCTCTGCCTAGTTGTAGATGGTGAGGGCAATGGGTTGTTAGGGAAGGAAAAGGAGAAGGGCAGGAGGAGGATGTGATGACTATCCTTTTCCTGCAGAGAAGAACTGAGGCTGCTGACTGAATCCTGCTGTTCCATCCGATCAGAGTGATGCTGCTGGACTGGATCCTCAGCTGAAGTAACTCAGATGAACCTCATTGGTTTTGGTGGAATCATTCTAATTTACGTTGTAATTTCTACAGTTTGCTTATGAAGTTCTAGTCACAAGTTGCTGGGGGAGTGGTGTTTTGGTTAAGAAAGGATGAGCTTCAGCTGTTGGGGTTTCCTACTCTGAAGCAGTGTTAAACTCACATATTTGATATGTTTTAAATATGTTAATATGAGTAAACAGATTTAAACATGTTTCAGAGTTTAAAATGTTAAAAAAATATTTAAAAAACAGTCTTCCTCTTATGCTTGCATTTCCTGGGATTTGTGGCAGCACAGCTGTTCAGCAGGTATGATATGATCTTTGTCAAGACATTAATCTGGCAATAAATCCTCAAACTCTCTTGTTTTCTGTAAAGGTTTTTGACACCTGATTCAATTCCTCTAATCTGCTTCTCAGTATTCTTCTCCAAGATGAAGCTGGAACTGAACCTGGCAAGGGATGTAAAGAATAACAGGAAGGGCTTCTACAGTATGTTAACCAGAAAAGGAAGGCCAAAGAAGGTGTACCCTGCCAATAAAAAATGCTAGTAAATTGGATGAGCAGAAGGCTAAGGTACTTAGATCAGATACATGACCAGCTCAGGAACCTGAGCATATATAAGTCTATGGCACCCAAAAAAGATGCATCCCAGAGTCCTGAAGGAATTGGCTGATGTCACTGTCAAGCCACTCTCCATGACATTTGAAAAAGCATGTCAGTCAGGTGAAGTCCCAGGTGATGGAAAGGGGAAATATCTTTAAAAAGGATAGAAAGGAGGACCTTGAGAACTACCGACCTGTCAGTTTCACCTCTGTACCTGTGAAGATCATGGAATAGATCCTCCTAGAAGCTATGCTAAGGCACATGGAGGACAGGGAGGTGATTTGGGACAGCCAGTATAGCTACACCAAGGGCAAGTCCTACCTGACCAACCTGGTGGCCTTCTAGGATGGAGTGACAACATCAGTGGACAAGAGAAGGGCTACAGATGTCATTGATCTGGACTTCTATTAAGCCTTTGACATAGTCTTCCACGACATCCTTCTCTCTATATTGGAGAGAGATGGACTGGATGGGTGGACTGTTAGATGGGTAAGAAAGTGGTTGTATGGTTGCATCCAGAGGGTAGTGGTCAATGGCTCAGAGTCCCAAAGAACATAAGTGAAAAGTTGTGTCCCTCAGGGGTCTGTACTGGCACCAGTGTTAATATCTCTATCAATTACATAGACAAAGGAATCAAGAGCACCCTCAGCAAATTTATTGATGACACCAAGCTGAGTGATGCAGCTGACAATCCTGAAGGACCTGTGTGAGGGCAACCCTCAGTATCAGTACAGGTCGGGGGATGAAGAAACTGAGAGCAGCCCTGCAGACAAATACTTTGGGGTGCCGGTGGATGAAAGGCTGCACATGAGCCAGCAGTGTGTGCTTGTAGTCCTGAAAGTCAACTGTGTTCTGGGCTGCATAAAAGGTACATGTCCAGCAGGGTGAGGGAGGGGATTCTGCCCCCCTACTCTGCTCTGGTGAGTCTCCATTTGGAGTGCTACATCCAGCTCTGGGAGCCCCAGGACAGAGGAGACATGGACCTGTTCAATTGAGTCCAGAGGAAGGCCACCAAGAGGATTAGAGGGATGGAACATCTCTTGTATAAGGAAAGGTTGAGGGAATTTTATTTGTTCAACCTGGAAAAAAGAAGGCTTCCAGGTGACCTAACTGAGGCCTTGCAGAATCTGCAGGGAACCTACAAGAAAAAAAAAGTAAAAGGTGAAAATTGCTGATCAGCAAGTACTGCCTCGCTCTCCATCGCCCATCATACAAAATTCTTGAAGTAATCCTCTTTCATCAAAACACCTACCTAGCAATCTAGTCCTCACACCAGTATCCGGCTGGTTAATCTCACCATCAATCAATCCATCTGTGGTTTTCAATGCAATAAATTCTCTCCGCTGTTTAATTTCAAAACACTTGTCTGCTGCCTTAGTAGCATCTTTCACTTTTGTGGGCTAGGTGTTGCAGGTTGATGTGTGGATTCAGTACCCATTTTTTCCTTATTTTAATTGTCAGCAGTCTACAGGGCCTTGGAAAATCACATTTTTATGCTGTTGTCTTTTCTGGCTGTCTATATCCAGAAGTCCCTGTCTGGCTCTTGATGTCTCCACTGGTAGGAAAGAATTTGTGCTGCCCTCATCTTCTTCATTCTGTTGATCTTTTATAGAATCATAGTATCATAGAATATCCTGAGTTGGAAGAAACCCACAAGGATCATTGATCATCCAACTGTTAGCCCTGCACAGGACAGCCCCAAGAATCACTTCATGTGCCTGAGAGTGTTGTCCAAACACCTGAACTCTATCAGGTTTGGTACTGTGACTATTTCCCTGGGAAGCTTGTTCCACTGCCCAACCACCATCTGGGTGAAAAACCTTTTTCTGACATCCATCCTAAACTTCCCCTGACACAGTTTCATGCTGTTTCCTCTAGTCCTGGTCCCAAGAATGAAGAGATCAGTGTCTGCCCCTCTGCTTCCACTTGTGAGGATGTTGAAGGTTGTAATGAGGCCTCCTCCCATTTTCCTCTTCTCCAGGCTGAACAAAGCAGGTGATTTCAGCTGCTCCTCATAAGGTCTTGACCAACTGTCCCCTGAGTTCTTCCACTGCAGCCCTTGATATGACTGTGCTGCATCAGGGACACAATGGGGCTGAAAATAAAGTCTCTCATTTTGCAGATTAGCTCCTCTGTCTGGTTGACCATGCAGCCTCACAAAAGCACGTGCTGACACATTTCAGGGGTAGGTGAGCACAGAGTGGCAAGGACTGCTGAAGTTATTTCTGCATGGAGGAAATCTCTGCAAGATTAGGCATAAGAATATCTGCCCAGGGCATGGCCAGACAGACAAATGACCTTGTAATTGCCGTGGAGGTGTCAGATCACCTCCCCAGCCTGGTTCTCCTCCAGTCACAAAAATGTCTAAAGATGCTCCAAGAATTTCAGCTCTGCAAACCAGCCTGCTTCTTCTTTGTGTTTCTTTCAGGTTGCACTTCAAAAGCACAAGGGCCTTCATAGCACCAGCTAGGTGTATATTTCTTTTCTCAACTTTGAAAATGTATCTTTTTACCTTAAATATAGATTTTGGGAACACAGACAGCTCCAGCGAAAAACTGTTTAATAGACATTCTCTTATTCTAAATAATTATTCACTTTTGCTGAAAGCTGAAGCAATTTCCCAAAACTTGAAAGATACACTTTATTTTTTTTCCAACAACCAATTAAGGTTCTTTTAATTCATGTTCCATTGAGCATAGAAAACATATTTATCAGTCAACCTTTTACTCAGGTTGTTTTTATGTGGATAATCTTTTTTTTAACATATGAGAAGTGTGGAAAACACCCTACCTGTGTAGCTTTGAGGGATATTTTTGATATCTGAGCGTGGCAACTTTTTCAGACACCACTAATAAAGATCGTTATAGTCTATAGTATAATCTCTTTAAAGTGTCTTTCTCTGCTACTCTGGCTGTGAATTATTTCCTTTTGGGGGAAAAAAAATCCTTTCTTACTCTGGTCCCTCGTCAATATCTAAGTATTTGCTTTATAGCGGTGCTGCAGGTTTCTGATTTGTGCTATTTAAATACAGACACTTAGGAAAACCAAGGGTCTGATTTGCAAGGAGCACAACACTTGTGGAGATGTGAAAAATGAAACAAAGTAATGAAAACCATCCATTACAGCTAAGGCTGTAAGGCAAAATTCTCTGTAGGTGATACTCCACTGACTTGTGGGGTGACACCAGAGAAGCCTCTGGCCAGAAAGTGTAATTCTTAATGTTGGTGAGCACACCAACAGCAACAGCAGAAGTGTGTCAATGCTTCGTCTAAAGTATGGCTGGTGCTCTGAGGGCTGCACTTGCCTGATTGCAGCCCATCATCTTGCAGGGACTCCCAGGACCTCTGGGAATCCCAATGTGACATGCAACGCCTGGCACAGGGAACAACACTAGTTATTTTTTTTGTTGTCTTTACTGTGGTAGGACTCTGTCCCTGGTTTACACGAGAACACTGCCTCTCTGACCTTTGGAGCCAGGTGGGAGAGCTCCCTTCCTGCTGGCAGGGAGAACTCAAGGAACACAAAGGCTGCTCCCGTGTAGAGAAGATGATTGTAAAACCCAGGCTTTTCTTCAGTCAGGTCACAGCCCTTTGTCATTATGAGTGAAAATGGACAGCTTAGAAATGGATTAGTGTATGCTACTGCAGATCTTCAGCTACTTAGCTGAAGGGTTGTTAACTGAGAGAAAGAGGTAAGTGTTTTCTCTGCCTTTACTGAGTTAACAGTTGCTCTTGATAAAATCTGTCAATTTTTTAAGTTACTGGATAACTTGTATCAAAATTGCTACCAGTTACATTGCCCCCGCCCCCCAAATTATATGATAATATATTTTAAAAGTGTTTGCATTTTCTGGCTGAAGAGGACCAAAATTGCAAGGAGTTACTTGATTTTACTTCCTTATCTACTGCAGAGGACATAAGGAATACTGGAAAGAAAAGGTACTTATTTGAAGGTCAAGGCTAACAGGGCCATTATCACTTTACTGTAGTCTACTGGCAGTGGAGTGATCTTTCCCTGTTGTTTGTATGGCAAATGTTGTCATGACATACACAGATGTGCATATAAAGCTGCTGCTGTGCTGACTCTGAGCAGAACAATGGCAATGGAAACTTTTTACTGCAACAAAGCACAAGGCAATCCCAAGTGACTATATGACTGCAAACAGTCTCTTGTTTTTTCATTAATATTATTTTTCCTATAGTTTTATTAACCACACAATTTCAAAACACTTTTTTTAAAGTCAAGAAACAGCATCTGGAAAGGAGCCCAGGGAAGCACATTCCTACACCTGCTCACAGAGACTCACATATAAATGTAAATACCTCTTCTGGGAGAGGGGATAGATAACCAAGTTTTCTCTTTGTGTTTTTGTGGTTGAGGTCGTGTATGATAATCAGAGCATGCCCAGAAAACAAGGTCAGCGATGACAGCAAATTGTATAGTGTCTGAAAATTTTACCCACTCTTTGTGAAGTCCAGATGCCCACAATGAGCTGAAGTTTATGCTATAAATGCATGGAAAGGGTCAGCTGCCAGTATCAGCGACCTCAGCAGCCTTTGGGGAACTCCTTTTTATGTACGGTGAGGATGGGACAGGTGAGTTGGTGATGATGTTCAGACTGGAGGTGGGGAACTATCCACCTAAAGACCATATTCATGAGCTCACAATGTGTCATCTGCCCTGCAGCTTTGCTTTTGCACCATGTACAGGGATTTTAAAGGAGCATTCACTCCTCCAAAAGACCTTTTAAGGTTTTTTTTTCTTTTGTGTCTTACTGTTATAAACCCCTATGGATGCAAAAATAACCTTCACTGTATGGTTTTTTTTAGCAGCCTGCCCTGGTCCATTCACTTCTCTTGAGACAGTTCCAGCTTATGTAACTAACCCCTTGACACAAAGCCTGTATGGATCCATACAAATAACTTGTAATGTTTAATTAAACTAAACTGTAATCAACAGACTTTATCCTTTGACTACTGTGTACCAGGGAAGCTTTATCTGCTGAAAATTCACAGTAAGATTGGCTTGACTTTTAAAGGCATCATGAGAGCTTCTCATTAGCCTTATTATAATTTCTGAATAATAAATATGTAAATGATGAGTTTCACATGGGAGATTTAATTCGGTGCTCTTATTTCTGATTAGCTGGAAATACACTCTGGCTCTGTCAGATAATTGGTAACACTGCAAACGAATAAGGCATTTCCCTACAATTCATCAGAAGCAGCTGAAATTAAAGAAGGCAGGAGCTGTTACGCTTTTGACAGTTTTGTAACACCAACTTGTTGAAGTTATAACTCAGCCATTAATATAGTCTATGAATTATTAAATCTTTCTTATGTTAGGAATAACAAAAAACACTGAAAACTGAAGATCTGAGCCTGGAGTATAAATGCTCTGGGAACCAGACTTTTGCCCTCTCCTCTGCCCACATTTTTTTAAGTACTCTCCAAAAAAACACACCCATTTAGCTTGAGTAAATAGGAGGAAAAGCAGTATTTTTAGGAATTTGAACTTTAAATACACATCCCAAACATATACTTAACCAGTGGGAATTTTTGTTTGGGGGGGGACACTTGGCATTGATGTGTCTGGCTACGTGATAACTGATAAAGTGACATGGAAAATGGAAGTTTTCAAATCAATATAAGTGTGGTAAGTGGTGCTAAACACTAACATAAAACAAATTGACAATTGCATGAATTCTACATTCTCTAACTGAACAAAATGGTAGAAGCAGAATCATATGAAGAAATAGTAATTCATGAGTAATATACTATCAAAATGTGATTGTACCCCCCACCTAAATAATCCATAGGTTTATGCGTTATCCTTCTGCAGACTTTATTTTGTTGCTTTAGTAGTTGACTCCTACATTTACAATAAGAAGCAAACAGTCTCCTACTGAGCTGAACAATATAACCACAAGCAGGGATCGCTTATTTTATAATTTTGTGACAGTGGAATATTAGAGAGATTTTGTGAATCTATTATTCTCTTCCAGGTTTGAAAAGAGACCCTTTTCTAGGGAGCATGCGGATATCCCTGCATCATTTTGTTTGTCATCTCATAAAGCCAATTTTAAGTTCCCCATTTGGCAATTTGAGTCCCAAATTTAAAAAGTACCTGCCACTTCTCCTCCATACAAACTCCTCCTTGGCTGGCAAAACATAGTCCTCCTCTATCCTGAGGCACTTTTTTTCCTCCATCAGAGGTAGCTCAGTTTTATCAGCTTCTCTGTCCTGCCTTTTATGCTTTGATCTTTACACTTAATGCTACACACGCATTTCACATTGCACTAGCCAGCTTTGTTGCTTGTCCCACCATGTTATATAAAGCCATAGAAATAAAGCTTACTTGAACTGCTCAAACTGCCTTCCAACACTGCAAAACCAGTAGAACAAAATCAGGAAAGGTTTTAAGTGTAAAGATCTGGTAATTGTTCACAGCACATGAGCAAACTATGATTCTCAGTCTTGTCGTATGCCCAGGGTGGGTCAGATTTTCATATTTTCAGGTGAACTATTTAAGAAAAAGCCATCTGGCTAATAATCATTTATTTACTCATTTTTAATGAGGATTCAACAATAAGTTTTTCTTTGTTCTAGCTTTTCAAAGTGCTTAAATCATTTTTCATCTTCCAAATTTCAGTTTACCTACATGGAAAACCACAATCTACAAAGCATTAAAACCTTTCACATGAAAAGAAGACTCACATAAGGAAATATTAAAAAATTGTGTTACCGATTCAGCCTCTGATAAGAATTTTTGACGGTGTATGTATTTTTTATGTGTTTGTGCAATTCTCCATTATTCCTTTACAGGTGAGTCCATGTAAAATAGAGAAGGGATTATTATTGCTGTACTGCTAACATCAACCCTTATTTCATTACTATTATTGCAGTGGTTATTCATCATCATTATTATGACGATTTTAATAAGTTTAAAAAGCAGATTCTTTCTCTGTTCATCAGTCTTATTCCATTGTTACGAGCCTCTTGACATCTGCACTTGCTAGGTAGTTGATTTAAAGTCTAACAGAGACAGAAAAATTCCTTCGCGAATTGAATGTAAGCCTGCATTTTCTGATTTATAGTCACTCTACAATGCAGTAAAAGAAAGACTTTGCTTTAATCCATATGCCTTTTTTTTTTTCCTTTTGTATATGTTCTGCAAAGTGAACAAGGTTACAATACCCTGGAAGAATTATTTTCCTTCTGGTATGGGCTGAAGAGATGAGCGAGCCTCTTAACTTATAAACTGTTGTCACAATATCTCTTAATTTTAGAGCACTCAATTCGATGAGACACAACAACTGCTCTTTAAATGTTTTTTACAAACAGCCTCCTGTGCAAATGGAGGTGGAAACCCACAAGTGTCAGCACTGTGCATAAGGTAATTTTTAAAAGCAATCACAGAGTTCCATCCCAGGGGACGCACAGAGCCAGGCTTGGCCCTTGGCTTTGTGCACTAAGACGGTGGTGGCTGGGATCACACAGCTGCAAAGATGAGGTGCAGACACAGCAGCATGCACCCTGGGTGTGCCGTTATTCAGTACATTACAACTGCTTTTTCAAAATGTACAAACATGAGCATAGATGAAAGTTGTGACTGTAATAAAAACTGAGACCATGGCACAGTCCACACAATCCACATCGAGCTGTCTGATACCAGAGGTGCCAGTGAAGAAACATTGTGAAAAATGTATGAAGCAGAAAGGTAAGAATTTTTCTCTCTTCCATGGGGAAAGCACTGTTAAGACTTCAATTCCTTACACTCATAAGAACAGCCCAAAATATTTAAAAAATTGGTTTTAAGATTTGGTGTGGAAGAGATATACAGCAACTGCAGCTGCAGGGGCTCTCCCTTGGTATAGAAGCATAATTTAGGCATTGTTTAAATGTTATTTTGACTTATGAATTTTGGCCCTGCCTTTGTCTTTTAGTGGTCTAACTGTGGCTGAATGTAGAGCTAGTGGAGGAAAGAATGGTTATACAATTTGCACATGCTTGCAGGTGTTAATTGTTGTTGATTTTCATAGTGTGAAGGATCATTTTTCTTAACATCTGACCAGAAAATTACAAAAACTATAAAGTGACAATCCAAAGGTTGAGAGTTAGTGCAGGGACAGAGAACTTTGTGTCGTGCAAGAGTGTCACCTTCAGAAGCTCCTGTGAAAGGCGTTGGGAAATTGGCCAGATTTTGAGTTGTTTTTTTTGAGAACAGACATACTCACAGCAGCAAGATCTGAAGACCACCTGTGTTAATAAAATCAGTGCTTTTCTTGCTCTGCCCTTGCATGCTCTACAAAATGCAAATATTTGTTACAGTAAAGCACCACATTCATAAATAATGTAGGAAATGTTAAAACCACGGAAATGGCAGAGCTGAGCAGAGGGTCCTTTCCCGAGGAAACTGCATTTTGATCAAACAAAGTGATCAGCCATTTTAGAAATAGCTCCCTTCTGCTCTCCCTTTCCTTCCTGCACTCTCTTTCTGAGAAGGCAGTCACAGACCTGCACTTTACAGGTTAAAAATCTTCTTGTTTCAAGGTTAAATTTATTCATGATAGCATCAATAGATTTTTTTTTAGCTAAACTAAACACAATGTCCTTCTCATGGAGTGGGGTTTCTGTGCCCTACACACCTGTGAAATCCATTTCTGCTTTGATTCTGAGTGTTTTTTTCTTGACAAGATAGAACCAGAAGAGTATTTGGTAAATTGCTCTATTTATTTTTTTTTATATTCTCTGATCACCAGCTTCCCTGATCACAGACTGCATGGCAATTTAAGACTCTTGCTTAGGTCAGCTCTGCCCCATATTTAGGCCCAGCAGATAATTGCTCATCTGCTGTGATAAAAGACAAAAATTATGCCCAACACCCCTGGCGGCCAAGCTACTGTCCTACTTAAAACTTGAAAACTGAAGGAAACAATAGGAACCATTTCCACAAAATAAGCCCCTTAGACAGCAGCACAAGAAGCAATCTAACACTTCCCAAACCATCAGAATAAAACTACGTACACTTCTACTCTGGAGAAAGCCTTAGGTTTTCTTTACTGACCCTTCGCACTGCACTCAAGAACCACATTACTCAGGATGTTATGACACAGAATTTGCTAAGCTGTAATGCTGGCTGCCGAATTTGTTAATGGAATTCCCCATCAAGAGAAAATGCTTCTTCTATAATCTCACTATGATGTAAGCAGACCGCAACACTGCATATCTAAACTTATGGATTTTCCTTGCTGTCCAGCACTTCACACCAACTGCAGCCCCAAACAGAGTCTTCCATGGTTCTGCTGTTGAAAAGCAAAATCGGCTTTCAAGGGTCAGTTAGCTCTGGTAGAAATAGGGTACCAATTCAAGCTAAAAAGAATGGCAAGCAATGTAGAAAGAAAATCCTCTGTTTATAGGTTAAAATGTCAAAGATTATTGATACAATATAAAGGCATTTAGGATTCGGTATAAAGTGTAAAATGAGACTGAGGATTGTGATGATTATTTCTAGCACAGATCTTGCTTTCATGTGGTTATATTCCATCTTTTCTTCCAATTCTTGTCTTGCAGACCGTCTTCCTAGCATCAGGTGAACAAGGTCAGAGCATCAGTCCACATGGAAAATCAATAGCAATCAAAATATACTCTACATATTCTTCAGGCTTTTAATTCATCTTGCCAATAAATTTCTTCAGCCTATGAAGACACTGTGGAGGACAGCAAGTAAATCTGGATTCACAACAGGAGACACATGCACTTTTTTCTTAGTGGTTTTTGCATCTTATTCACTAACCAACAAGTGTATAATTTGCATGACTACAGAAAACTGCAAGCTTTCAGTGTGCTGTTGCTGAGAAACAAAGAAGTATCTGCCTATGCTAGTTGGGTCTTTTAAGAAGAGTGAAATATGTTTGTCACTTTGAAGCCAGGTTTTCAAATATTCCAAGAGCATGCTCTAAAAATACGAAGCCTGAGGTTTGTTTGGGAAAGAAAGAAGGCAATACTGTCACTAAAAACTGTGTGCACAAACCAAATATCTACAGAAACGTGGCTACTGTGATGTATGGACATAAGCTTTGCCTACATAACTGATCACTACATGAGTAAAAATAAAGACACAGGTACATATTTTAATAAATTGATTCTGAGTGGTCGACAAATTGCACTTCCATGATGTGGCAGTAAACACAAACAATTCAAAGATGCTTGAAATGAAAATACCATCAAGGCAGTCCCTTGTTCCCTCTGCAAAAGGCTGGGGACAGGCACAGGTGTTTAAGCATTTCAGATAGAAGGTGGACCTGACTAACATCCCACCGCGAGAGCCTGTTATGAAGGGTAAGCCTTCTGAATAGAAGCCTCTGAAGAACTGCAGCTGATGTCCTAGTCTCTCCTGTGTGACTCTTTCAGTAGGGCTCATCTTGGTAATTTACATTCTCTTGGCTCGTTTTACTTTTTTTTAAAAAGTGGTTATTTGTCTAACCACTGCTACTCTATAACACATCTTTGCTTGACTCCCTCTAGCCTTGTTCTTTATTCTTTATTCAACAAATATGTGAGAGATCATGTCAGAGATAACAATCTAAGTGCAGGAAACAGAGAGAAAGAAAGAGAAACAGAGAGAGAATATATTCACAAGTCAGGCTGAAACAGAAGGCTTGCTGATAATCAGGGTGGCATCGAGTCCCTGGGTCTAGTCTCAAAGTATTTTAATGTACGTTGCCTGTGGTTACAGGATAAAAGAAGACATTTGGTTTGTCTCTGAAGAAGTGGGTTCATGCTAGGACTATTTCCTTCACTATGTTTTTCATGCATCTTTCTTTTTTTGGCTGTGCGTGCCTCTGGCATAATTACTAGACGAAGTAAAAAAAAAATAAAGCAAAGCAGTAACTTCATTGCATTACATTTGGTTTAGTATCACAGTCCATCAAGTGATGTCTTTTTCCTGATCTACAGGACACTCACATCTTCCTTGTTTGTTTTGCCAAGGAGTGAATGTGCTACATGGTTGTATGACACGGAGCAGTAGAAGTAACCAGCTACTCAGGCAATGCCTTCAGTGTTAGTTAAGAGTAGTGCTTCAGGAACTATTGCTTCAAATGCGAGTAGAGGCTGTAAATTTGCTCTCCTTTCTCTTCTGACATGAAAATCTTTTGCTTATGCTCCTGTTCTTCTTGCATAATAAGGTCACCTATTGCCATGTTTCATTTATAAATATACGGGAACATATTTCCAGAAAAGCTATTCTTTTTCTGTACCCTTTCTTGAGTTTATCTATAAAATATTGGTGAAATCTAGAGACTTATCCTATTCTTCCCACCTCACCATATTTCTTCACTGATAGAAACTGCACAGAAACCTTTAGATTAAGAGGAACTATATAAAATAGTACTTCTTTTCATAACACACATAGAACTGGAGTTTACATAAATCTACTCTAGGAATCCTTTGTCGGGATTGCACTGGCTGAAATTAAGTGGAGGTCTCTCCACAGTTTCCTGGACAAGGAAGTGGCTTCTTTGGAATTGATGTCTTCATCTATGGTCCTTAACTGTTTGCTGGATTCTGAAGCTGTGAACTTCAAGGAAAAAATTAAAGACTCATTCAGTGTTCTTCTTAAAACATTTGGAGAGAAGAAGGTCATAGTTTTTTTTTGTTGTTTTGGTTTTTGTTTGTTTGTTTGTTGTTTGTTTGTTGGTTGGTTGGTTGGTTTTTTGTTTGTTTTTGTTTGTTTGTTTGTTTTTTATTAGGAAAGAAAGTAAAGAAAGTAACTTGCATAACTTCTCCCATAATAGGCAGGAATGCCTTTATCGACCTTTTGAAGTTTTCTTTCTGATATACTATCATTTGTCCTTAATTTTGAGAGCATCACCTGCACTGGAGACCCGGAGAAAACGGGCAGAATCTTTCCCACCACCCAAGAAGAAAGGTTGCCATATATTTCTGGCTACTAGCACACAGTGCTGGAAATGTTACATTTGGTAATTACAAACCTTTATCAAGCTAAAAGTATTTAACCTTCAACCTTTCCCTCATCCAACACCATCCTCAGTTTACAAAAACTGAGATTGTGTGATTATTTCTGTATTAATTGACCTATTTTTAGACAGGAAAAATCAACAAAGAAGAATAAGTTACCTTCAGGCACTGGTAGCACAGATAATGAAAGCCATTGAGAGACTGTCAGCCATTCTCACTTGCATGCTGGTACATGTTGAAGCATGTTGAAAAGTAGAAGCTGTTTGCAGATATTAGATGATTCTAGACACTAGTATTTATCTTCTTTTGTACCTGAGGTCTAGATGTTTAGGTTCCCCGATTTCTTAAAAGAACACCAGTGCCTGAGTGATTTCAAGGACTTTGATGTTACAAAGCTTTTGAAAACTGCCTTTTGCTTCTGTTTCTGTAGCTCAACAAAGCTGGCATGCATATAAATGCAGCCAGACTTTTATGGGAAATGCAGTGAACTGCTATTGCATCTACCACTGAACAGATAGGGCCATTCTATTCAGAAAGATCTGTGATGTTTTAGCATTTGCCTGTGATTAGAAAAGCCATGAATTTGAATAATCTTTAACAGTCTGAGAAATTAATAATTTCAGGCAATAATATATCAGGCAAAATATTGAAATTATATTCTATTCCCTTTTCTCCTAGAATAATTCATTGCGGGTTTTTTGCCAAAATTTCACTTTTCTGACAAAATTACACTTGGAGTGGAAGGCAGTAATAAATAAATATACACACCTAGGACTGAAACAATACATATTTCTTGATTTGTCAAATACCACAGCTGAGGTGGTTTCAGAAGTAGAGTCCCTGCTGTCCCCTTGTTTCTTCCATCTATGGCTTGCTCTGGAAACTAAAGAAGTCTCAAAAAAGGGCCTTTTCAGATCTTATCAAAATGAATATTTAATCTGATTCAAATTAAATCGATGGGGTTGTTAGCACCTCTCAAGCCAGACTTTATTGTTTTGCAAAGATGAATGCTTATTTCAATATTCATGCAGATACAGACAGCTTTTCTTTCTGACTCACTTTGACTGATAGTTCACACAGGGGGCTTGCAGGAGAAGAGGGGAGCAAATCCTTTCCCCTGGAGGTGGGGAAACTTTGTCCTGTGGTCCAGAAGCAGTCAACCCTAGTGCAGCAACTTAGAGAGACACAGGCTCCTGAGCCTGTGGAAGTTCACACCCTGGGCCCCCCAAAAGGGGTTGCAGAAGTCCTGTGGTTCAGCAGGAGTAAGGCTAAAATACCTTTGTTATCTGCTGATGCTCTTTGTGGTGTGACACAGTCAGGACTTGTTTGGATTGCAGCAGACAGATTAGGCAATACCTTTGTGTAGGATACAGGGAAAACAGCTCTTCAGGGACATCTCTCCTTGAAACCTGTTTTTCTCCATATCCCAGCCAACAGAGAGACTTGTGCACAAGTGAGTGCAGTGGAGGCCAGGTTTTTGATACAGAGCTGTAGGAGCATCACAGAAAACTGCTTTTCATCCAGTAACTGGAGGTAGAAGGTGAAAATTTCCATCTGAGGCATCTGGCATATAATAGGGAGAGCTAGCAGCACTGGCTGTGGGACAGTAGTAGTGGATGCACACTCCCACTTTACAGGGTATTAGGTTTCCTGTAGGTTTAATACAGAATCACAAAATCATAGAATGGTTTGGATTGGAAGGGACCTTAAAAGGTTATCTAGTCCAACTCCTCTGCACTAAGTAGGGACAACTTCCACTATATCAGGTTGCTCAGACCCCCATCCAACATGATGTGAATGTTTCTGAGGATGGGCCATCCACCACCTGTCCGGGCAACTTGTGCAGTGTTTTGGCATCCTCACTGTAAAAAACTTGTTCTTTGTATCTAGTCTAAATTGACCCTCCTTCTGCTTAAAACTGTTACCCCTTGTCCTATCACTACTCATCCTGTCCCCATCTTCCTTATAAGTCCCCTTTAAGCACTGGAAGGCCTCATTAAGGTCTTCCCACAGACTTCTCCAGGCTGCTCAGGCCCACCTCTCTCAACCTTTCCACATAAGACAGTTACTCCATCCCTTTAATTATCTTCACACTCCCTCCTTTGGACCTGCTCCAACAGGTTCATGTCCTTCCAGCTGAAGACCCTGGAGCTGGACACAGTACTCCAGGTGGGGTTGGACAGTAAAAAATTGTTCGTTCTAGTCTAGTCCACCTTTGAATTGCTCTGAAGCTCTTAGCCTCCCAAGCTGCATAAGGTTACAGTTTTGCTGGGTAAAGGAATACTGTCTTGCTCTTGCCCCATTTTTTTTTCACTGAAAACTTCAGTGTAAAAAATTTTCTTGTTTGTTTATGTTTTCAGAGACACTTGCAGTTTTCAGTGAAAACTGACTAACAAAAAATAGTTGGTTGTCAACACATTTTTATCAGATTTGGGAGGTTGCCATGCACACATCTTGCACTGCATACCTTCTGGTTTTCCCCTTTCTAAACAAAAGAGCAGAAAAAGAGAAGAACATCAAATAACAAATAACATATTAAAAACAGTTGAAGTTTTTAACTAGTTCTATTTAGACTAAGCTAGTTAGTTTTTGCTTGCATCACCCTGAAATTCTGTGAAGGTACTGGGATGTCTCAAGTTTGCTGACAAGAATTTAATACTGCTTTTGGCTGAATATATTGAGCAGTCATTTGGGATGTGTGGTCCATGTACTGTCTGAAAGGAAAGGTCTGGTAATTTGTGGGTAGCAGGTCAAAGCTTTCAGTGGATATTGACAGATACAAAGGAAGATGGATAACAAGGGGGGAGGTAGTGAGAAAACCAAGGAAGGAACAAAAAAGCCAGTTTATAACTGGATGTGTTCTGTCCACCCAGCATGGCAATGCAGTCTCCCTTTACAGATGCCCTCTCTCATCCTGCAATTCTGGTCCTTGTCCTTGTGTATCCCAGTTTAGCTGTAATTTCCCACAGGACTTTTCCAATATTGCACTGTAAGGGAATGGTTGAACTCTGCTTTCCTGCCGTTGAACACTGTTCCTTGCTTTAATCAGACTACAACCTTCTTTCCTCTTGTGGAGATGAAATAAGGTTATAATAAAATATTTCCACAAAAAGTAATTTTTCTCTTTCTTCTCTCTCTGGGGCCAGCAGTGTGGCACATCAAGATGCCGAGAGGGAAGGAAGCTAGGCTGCTGAGTGCCCTCCCACTCTGTGCTCCAGCCCTGCTTCCAAAGGAAAACAGCACCCAAGCCAACCAACCTCAACCATCCTTGTGGTCATCTCCATTTTTGTTTCTAAAACTTCCTTTTAACTATAGGTGTTAATCCAACTGATATTGCTTCTTGCAGAAGACAACATAAAGATTCTGCATAAATGTAAAGTTTTTTAACATCTCATAAAGATGTTTTAAACCAGGGAGGGAGGTTTCATTCTCATGCTAATGTGTGCCTTTCTCATGTGCTAATACTCTCACCTGAAGGTTTTTTATAGCAAACCAGAAGGTGTCCACTGCCCTTTGTGGTCTTTGAACATGAGCTGCTGGCCTGGGAAATGACAAGGAAGGTACACCCAGTTGTCTTTCTCCTGCACAGGGATTACAAGGAAATTAAATCTAAACCCTCTGAATAGTACTGCATGATTTTCTTTTCTTTCTGTGATAAATATAATACAGACTCACTACTTTAGATGTAGACACACTCTGTTTCCTGATTATCATATCTTTCAACAGATCTATCTAATTCACACACTAGGAGTCATTTTAGTTTGTGAAACAAATGTGTAAGTGATGTGTTTAATGTAAAATGATAAAAATAATTGGATTCTAGATGCACAAATAGTCATATGGATAAATGTACAGGTTTCATCCTACAACAATGGCAGCAATAGGAATTGGGTCAACTGTTTGCGTGCAGAATTTGCTTCTCCCCTAAACATGTTTCACATGACTTTGTTGGTCAAAGTTTTCTTGGAGATCAGTGGAGGTCTAGTTGCTTGGTTGAAATCTTACTGTGAACCTTGAGAAGACTTTAAAAAAAACTATTCTGATTTGTATAGATGGGAATTTCAGGGGAAAGGTTCAGCTGAGCTCATGGCCTCTTATGGCCTTCAGAAATAGGGTTAAACAAAGAAGTCAGTAGAACTTCTTTCAGTCCTTCTCATGACAGAAAACCTTACTGCAAGGCTGGAAATGGCATGATATTTTCAGTCCCAGCCTATATATGGATCAAATTTATATTAAAACTAAGGCAAAGCCAGTGTGCATTCTGTATACTGTAACAGTTAATATTTGAAATAGAATTAGAGACTGAAAAGTAAGAATGGGCTGACACTTTCAACATGAAACTTTGAGGTTAAAGACATGCAACACAAGGAAAGGAATCTTTATCAGAAACTCCTTGATGCAGTCATCAAGCTACTGGAAATATTCTTTGACAAGTCTCCTGTCAATGTTTTTTAAGAAAAGTGCTGGTCAAAGGTTGTTTTTCCATTATTTGAACCCAGAAGCTGAAGTGGATTGGGTGTTATAGGTTTTAAAAAGAAACTGCAGCATACGCATTATTCTAGATCCTACTTAAGTACAGTATTATGTATGAATCTTTGATCTTTCAAATATTGCAGGATCAAAGTACTCACGTTTTGGATATAAATCTGTGCTAAAATCTACTGATTATAGCTCGGACCATGGAAAAGAACCAGGTACAAATGACTTTGAACTGATGTCACTGCAGGTAGTCTGTGCACTTTTGAGTTAATTAGCATGTCTTTGAACTTAATTTCTTTCCTGTTGCATGGTCTGGAATAAATAGCAGTTACTAATACTCTAATTAAAACTCATTTTGGTGCTAAACTGTAACAGACACAGAGAGAGACATGAGCAGAAACATGTTCATGTGTGTATTTGCTCTCCTTACCATTCTTAATATATACATTAAAAGAATCACATCTAGAACCTTGGTTACCAATTTTTCTTAATTGGCAATGCTTCATCCTAAATCAAGCACTTACAGTAACATGAATTAATTAATGTTAATGAAAGCACAAGAAAATTCTGCAATGGTTCATTCTTCTTATCAGTGCTTACTTGATCATATAAAGAGAGGTTGAAGTTTTAGAGGGAGGGAGGAGGAATTGCTAGCTTGACTTTAAAAGGCAATTCCCATGAAAAAAATCAGCCCAAAGCTATTACAGCAAAATTATCTGGATAAAGCAAGACTTCTGGACCTGTGAAAATTTTGATCATCACCAATCAGTGAACAGAAACACTACAATTCACAGGTTTGTTTTCATAAATCAGAGTAGGAGAATACTAAAAATAAGTAATAAAAAACAGCTGTATTGACTCCTCCATACATATTTTCCTCTCTGTTTCTCTAAAGAACACTAGCCTGAAGAACCTATCCCTCGCCCCACTTTTCATGTGGCTCAGGACTGCTAGGTCCATACACCCCTCTTGTTGAGTAACACTAGAGACCCTTTCTACAACTGGGCTGGTATCCTGCAGCACACAGGTAGTAAACAAAGTTTTTGACCCTCTTCTAATTGTTGTAGTCCCTGCCAGCACTGCTAGCTACTCCTTGGTGTGCCTTTGGTGTGGACAGACAGAACATGGGCACTTTCTTGCCCATGCATGAGAAGAAACAGGTAGCTGAGTGGACAGTCTCAACAAGTCCTCTTTGTATCTGGTTTGATTAAGGTTATATAGCAAGGTCCTTGTTGGTGTACCTGCTACATGCACAAGGTTTTTAACTTTTACAGGTCTCTCTACATCATCTCTGAGTCCCTGCGAATGTGTAAGCATAGGGTTACCCATTCAGTTATGGATGCAGAAAACAAAGGGTCACAGTCAGTGACGCTGGTAGCATAGAGACTGTTTCTTAGGAAATTGTCCACAGGGATTCTTTCCACTTACCCAGCTACTCATATTACTCTCACAAGGAAAAACAAGTTACAAAAATGCTTTTAGTGAGAGCCAATCCCTAAAAGAAATGCACAAATATCACTCCCCAAGAGGCACAGGTCATTATAAACTCAATGGCAATAATATCTGAAATTACTTCTGCTTTGAAAAATGCACATGAATTACTGATGGTAGCTTACTTTTGAGGCTAAAAGTGATTTGATACTGCAAGAATGTCAGACTTTAAGAAAAAGTTAAAACTGACCCAGAAACTTAACAAGGTTTCCTTTTAAACATTTATATTAACAAA
The DNA here is from genome assembly GCF_003984885.1 of Neopelma chrysocephalum. Lineage (NCBI taxonomy): Eukaryota > Metazoa > Chordata > Aves > Passeriformes > Pipridae > Neopelma > Neopelma chrysocephalum. The sequence goes on from NW_020925222.1 coordinate 209,090, forward strand.
CCTTTGTTTTTTTCAACGAAGCAGGTAGATTTTGCTAGAGGTGCGAAGGATTTTTTTTTGATTTCCCCTAAAATGCACATGGGCCAATGAACTGAATTAGCATGTCAGGTCGACACTGGCATTTCATAACTATTGAACGCTAACTGGATATGGACTTCACTTTTTAGATTTTGTCTTCAGTACTTCCCATTTAACAACTTTCATTTCTAATTCGCTGTTCCTCATGATCAAAACAGCATTCAATAAATGGAACAAGACCTAACCTGCTGGAGTGAGCAGAAGCATATGACTTTGAGAATCATGCAATTCAGCATACTCTAGGACTGAAGTACGTTCACTGACCAGGAATGTAAGACAAGACTCGTGTCTGAGCAGCTCAGTGCATTTGATGCTGTTGCTGAGGAAGAATAGTGCACTCAAAAAAGGAGGCTTTCAGTGCCTCTATTTACTGCTTGAACCTTACACTGCTGAGTTCTTCCCTCATATGAAATATTGACTGAACATTTTCCTAAGTTTTTCTACAGAAAATCGATCAGTGCAAAGGTAGCTTATTCCATTTCATCTTGCATGTCTATCTGTGGTTCCTTAAAGATACGAAAAGTTAGACTGAAGTTCCTACTTGTCCAGAACAAAAGCTCCTCCAGTTCTGTCAGCTTGTCAGCAAAGTCAGGGGAGAGCAATTAAGCAGTCAGGGAAAGAAAAAAAAGAAAAAAAATCATGCAATATTTAAGTCTAGAGCTTTGTAAACAAGTTCTTAAATATATGATTCATGCACCTCATAAATCTATGACTGTTCACACTATGCTGACACACTTCTGTAACACTAAATAAATTAGTAGTGCATTTAGCATTTGTAAGTTTCCTTACTCCTGCTTTCTCTACTATATTACCTCAAAAGACAATTTTTTCCAAGATTCCCTGCCTGAACACTTACTTAATTTCATTTTCTTTTAAGGTATGTTATAAATTAAAACAAAAAAAAACCCAAAACAAAACAAAACAAAAAAAGATATTTAGATTGAAATTAAACTAACTGAATTATTTAATAAACAGATGTCATGTGGAAATACTTTATTCTCAATGAATGCAAAGGACCGTTAAGGTTACAGTGCTGTTAAGTCAAATAGCTTTTCTTCCTTTTATCTTTTATGTTACCAAGTTACTGCCATCCAACCAAACAGCAGAGTGGGAATAACATATGTTCTTCTTTGAAGACCCATAATGTCAAATACAACCCACTTCAATGGCAGGGTGCAGTGGGAGGGCCGTTGCTAGCGATGTCCCCCAAGGGTCAATGCTGGGCCCAGTACTGTTGGACTTATCCATCAATGCCTTGGATGAAGGGGCAGATGCCTCCTCAGCGAGTTCAATGATGACACAAAGCTGGAAAGAGTGGCTGATACCCCTGAGGGCTGTGCAGCCCTTTGGAAGGACTTTGACAGGTTGGAGAGATGGACAGAGAAAAACAGTCTAAAATTCAACAAAGGCAAATGAAGGGTCCTCACCTGGGGAAGAATAACCCCAGGCACCAGCACAGGCTGGGGGCCAACCTGCTGGAAAGCAGCTCTGCAGAGAAAGATCTGTGGGCTCCTGGTGGACATCAAGGTGTCCATGAGCCAGCAGTGTGCCAATGTGGCCAAGCAGGCTAATGGTATCCTGGGGTGCATTAGGGAGACCATAGCCAGTTTTTTGAGGGAGGTTATCCTGTCACTTTACTCAGCCCTGGTGAGGCCTCATCTGCAGTGCTTTGTCCAGTTCTGCGCTCCTCAGTACGTGAGAGACATGAAGACTCTGGAGCAGGTCCAGTGGAGAGCTACTAAATTGGTCAAGGGTCTTAAGAATCTCTCATGACCAAAGGCTGAGGGAGTTAGGCCTGTTCAACCTCAATAAGACACAACTGAGAGTGGACCTCATCAATGTCTCTAAGTATCTGAAGGGAAGGTGTCAAGAGGTTGAAGCCAGGCTCTTCTTCATGATGCCAAGCAATAGGACAATGGGCAGAAACCAATGCACAGGAAGTTCTACTGGAATACAAGGAAGAACTTCCTGTGTAGGTGACTGTGCACTGGAACAGGTTGCCCAGAGAGGTTGTGGGTTCTCCCTCACTGGAGATATTTAAGAACCATCTGGATGCAATCCTGTGCCAAGTGCTCTAGGATGGCCCTGCTTGAGCAGGGAGGTTGGACCAGATGATCCACTGTGGTCCCTTCGAACATTACACTTCTGTGATTCTGTCAGAGCACGGTAACTGGGCAAATTACTGTCAATCTGAGACATCTAATTCATCTGCCAATGAATTAGAATTTATACTATCATGATCTACCAGTAAATGCTTTCATAACTCAAACTGAGAGGTGAATATCAAAAAAAATGGACAGACAGAAGACACATCAAAAAAGTTTGCATTATCTGAAGTGGATGTCAAACTGAAATTTAGATAGTTACTGTTGCAAGAAAGTATGTAGTATAATGCAGCTGAACCACAGATAAAAGACAAGTTTGAACCTTCTACCTTAGTAAGCATTTTCAAAATGTCATTAGCCTTAGACTCTTCAATTAGAATATTTAGCTTTTTGAACAAAGGAACGATAAAAATGTTTAGATCAGCTCGTTCAGAAATAAATAGTTTAAACCCAACTTACCACATGCCCATCAGGTATTATTTTCTTACTGTGCTGGTTCTAGCTGAGTCAGGAGCATTCCGAGGGACAGCAAGTCTCTTCCAGCCTCCTGAACCATGAAAAGTCTCTCTTTATATATCCTCTGCGGTCTGGTGATTCTTTCTTACTCCTCTCGACAGTCATGTCAGGATCTGGGAGAGGCCAAACCAGTCTTGTGTAAACTGGTTTTCCTCACACAGCTCTGTTCCCTGTTATGAAGAGCATAGAGTTCCCCCTTCTGTTGCTTTCTGCACTCCTGCCCAGCAGGTCTGTAGTGATGGAGTGATCAGACTTACTGTCTGGTTCCCCCTCAAAAGCCAGGCTGTTTGGAGACATGTCCACCTGAAAGGTGGACAAATGGTGGTGGTAATTGCCTGTGAGAGTTGGAAGGGACTGTGAAACAACTGAAAACACAGAGAGAGACAAGGATAGGCTTCCTTGTGTAGCTTGAACAGCCAGCACACCAGACTGCTCTGAAGAGTGTTTATGATGTGCACTATGACACCTGATCTTACTGACATTGTATTGAAGGCAGCAGCTCTGTGCCAGTCACATGGAGCTGTATGTACTCTTTCCTCTGCAGCACAGGGGCTGAATGCGGAGAACAAGTGAGGGGAGAGAAAAGGGAGACGTGAATCACAGTGGTGGGATCTGTACAGCCTGGGATGTGTCCTGAAAACAAATAACACACCTTCCATCTTGGCTTTTCTCTTTGGCTTTTATCTGTGTCTGTGTGAAACACTGTGAGACAGAGGTAATGGTCATTTAGAAATGAGACAGCAAGCCAGGCTGTGCTGGCTGGGAGGTAAGGAAAACAGAGTAGGTATGCAAGACCTACAAAGGCATGAAACAGCAGCAGATGTCCACATCCACGTGACCTCAGCAGCAGCAGAGCATCCTATGCTTCCCACTCACATTGCAGGGAATTTGTTGCTATGTAAATTTGTTGTATGATAGCCCTCAGTCCAAAATCTGTCCAGCTTCCTCAAAGTTGGGGCACGAGCAAGCAGCATCAGTTCTGGAGTACATCAGAACTGATCCAGTCCATCAGGACAATCACAGCTTACACCCAAGGAGTGCAGCAGGTCCCTTGGCTGAGCAAGAGAAGCATGGTCCTAGAGGATTCAGTCCTCCTGGCCAGTATGATGCTTCTTGTGAGACAGCACAGCTCTCCACATCCCATAGGATGTCTGAAGAGGAATGATGTCCAATACCATATCCTTGCACAAGTGGACATGTTGTAAGAGTGGGACATGTGCTGGCAGACACCAACATCAACAAGGACAGCTGCTCTCCCTCTGGGACATCCACACGGCATGGAGGGAGGTGAGGGGGGTCATGCAAAGCTCAGGCTATCTCCTGGTCTGAGCTGCTTCCCTGAGTCATTCATTGTACAGACATTGAGGGTGGTCAGGCAAGGATGTTTTTACAAGAGAGTGTAAATACTGTACTGTGAGTACTTCACAGCTACGGTCTTTTAGCAACAGAGTGAGATAGAAACTCTTCTTGAGCTCTTACTCCCACTTTAGTATTTATGCAGGCACAATTCACAGTTTGTCTCTTAAAATACATTCACACAAGTCCATAGCAACAAATTATTCATAAATGTAATGAGAATAAAAAAAAAAGAGAAAGGAAAAAAAAGAAAAAAAAACTGTTAATGATCACATTTCTTTCTCTTACAGCCTTCCAGGAGTGCTCTCAGTATCAGTATAACACCTTTTCTTCCTGAGCTAGCACTTCTTTTCCAACTTCCTTTTTCTTCTTTGCCAGACTTAACCACATCTTCCACGTGCTGCAGCTAAAATCCAAATATTTCTAGTGCCTCATGTGTTTTATCCAACTTCAACAAGTGAAACAAGAACCTGTCTTAAGAAAGAGATGAACCTTTTCTTCAATACAGATTTTGATTTTTTCTTTCTATTTGTTTCTTTATATAGGGATAAATGAAAGATAATCAAGAGCAGCAGCCAAATCCATGAAAATTACCAAAATCTTTCTGCTCAGACATCACCCTCACAGTCAAGTTGTTGCAGTATTATCACCTCTCCATATAAAATGCAAGATTTGCCAAAGTGCAGAAGACAATCCAATGAAAACTTGTGGGAATGTTATGTTGTAAAGTAAGCATTCAGTGAGTATTAGCAGGTCTTAGACTCTTGGCTCCTTAAAGACAGGACTAGGTATTTTTGTTTTGTGGAAGAATGAATTTTAGAGAAGGGCAACATGGAGTTCTAAGGAGCTACTTAAATGAAAATAAAGTTATAATGGGTCAAATTGTGGAGCATTCTTAGGCTTGGATTTTGACAAATATAATCCCATGATCTTCAGTGGTATTTTAGACTAAGCACTTTCAGATTAGGCCTCAATAACAATAACAGTGAGAAATATTAGGATGAGATAAATAATCTTCTTGCTTTTGCCTATCCCTAATTCATTTGGCCCCCTGTCAGTGATCAGATTACTCATGTCTATCTGCTCACTATTTCAAGAGACCTATGTTCTGGCTCTTAAGATAGAAAAGTTTTAATTCTATTCACTGTATCAAATAATAAAGCTCAAAAAAGAGAGCTAAAGTCAGCATAGTATAAAAATGAGAACTCCAATTTTAATTAAGGAGCAGTCCTTGATAAGCAGGAAAGCCACTAGCCTATGACATTTGAGTTTAAAGTGTGTGTCTGAGAGGAAGCCTGAAGCCTTTAACTTATTGAGGGAATTAAAATTCTGTTTTTCCTTTATATTTTACTAGTGCTTTCTGCATATAACATCTGTGGCCCAAATTTTGATACCTTGCTTTTCCCAAAGATAGTGTTGGGAATGCAGAAAGCAACCAAGCTTTCTCTTGGTTGTCACGTCTTGAACTATGTGGAACACTTTAAGTAATTTTTTTTGCAGAGGTGCATTGGGTTTGCTTTTTCCAAGGTCTGGGGGTTTACTTTCTGCTCTTCTCCAGCGAGGGAATAAAAGACTGTTTCAACCTCAAAGAGGCATGGTTACCTTCTAGGAATGTGTTTACATAGTGTTTTCTTCTCCAGTGCAGATGAGGTGAGAGAAGGAGAGCATTCATGTGAGAAAGAGTTAGGTTTTTTTATGTTGCTATGAATTAAAATGTAATTTGTTTGATCCATGGGCCACTTTTACCTGATATTACAATGGCAGTTGGTGGCCAGGACCAAGATTTTGAAAACATCTCTGGGCCACCAACTCGAAAATAAATAAGAAGAAATTATGTGGCAGTTATAAACAAATTAAAAGATCTTTCCCTTCCTTCTGTCTTTAAACACAGATCACCACACCCAGATCCTTCTCTTTTTCAGAGGTCCAGGACTCTTATGCTCGAGTAAGAAACGAAGTCTGGCAGCCTGTCTTGAGGATCTTGCTATAGACTGACTGCTAATTTCAATGTCTTCTTCTGAGAAGTCCAAAGTGGGATTTATCCACTCAAACCTGGTGAGAACAGCAGAGGAAGTGAATTTGAGATGCAGTGTCACAGGGGTCTAGCACTTCCCTTACAAAGTGAGAACATCTGACAGCTACAGACTCAGTCAGAATTATGTTCATTTGGAATCTACCATCCAGTAAAGGTAAAATTCCATAGTTCACATAATGTTTTTTACCCCCATTCATTCCAACAAAATATAGAGTGTGAAATGACTCTTACTACAACCCACAGTTGATGGGAGGAGCAAAGTGCATTCCTTTTTCTGTCACCCTGGTGAAGGCACATACAGCAGATACACCTTTCCTCTGCTCATTAGGAAGATTCAGTTGTGCTAGACCCCTTTTACCACTTGGTGCTTCTCACAATATCCTCTTACAATCTGTGATCTTCCCCTTCTGTAGGACCACAGAAGGACACTTTTTGAATCACAGGTTGTACCCAAGAGGGATAACTTTTCTAAATGGATCTGGAGAAGGAACAGGAGTGTGTTTGTCTAAATTGCTGGAAGTGTTCTTTGGAAACAAATGTGCCAGTTCTACCTTCTTTAATATTTCTTATCATAACCAAAAGTACAAAACCAGGCATGCTCCTCTACATATAGTGGATAAACAAATCCTGACTTTTACAGAGGGTTTGGTGGGACTGAAATTCATGTTAACATAGAGTATGTGCTGGATAAGGCTAGATGGAAAGATAGTTTTCTTCACCAACAGTTGTTTGAAAATAATTATAGCATCTTTAAAGACAAGCTGAAAACACCATAACTGTATGAAAGTAGTATAGCTACATAACATCATTCTCTCCCTCTGTTAGAGTGGAAACCAAGTCTCGACATTGATTGACATGCACAAAAGTTATATTTTTACAGGAATTTTAAATAGTAACTCAAAATTTTCATCTCACCATTTCCGTTCATAGACTAATTTCCATTTTCTGGTGTAATTTTTAATTTCATTATAGCTCTATGTGTTTTCCCTTTATACACTGCATTCACTTCATTTCTTCCTTTCATTTTACCTCTTCTGATACCCTAACAACTGGGTTTAAGAAAGTGTCACTTTTGTTTATCATCACTACAGGCAAGGAAATTAGCACCTTCATGGGAGGCATAATACATGGAGCATATAGGCATTACAGAGCTCTTAAAAATTTTTCAGTTCACTGTGATTAAAAAAATTCAACCAGGTATCAGCTGCTTTACTTCCTTTTCTCCCATTTCTGCCTTTGCAGAATGACTGTCATAGAACTGCACGCTAAGAAAAGCAGCTCAAGGTCATCCTTGACATTGTTGTCACAGGACAGCAGCAATAATGAACTTCCACATATGATTTTAGACCAGAGGGATAGTGTATAGTCAACCAGTCAACCTACTGTCTTTTTAGTCAACTCCCCTCTGCAGTGACAGCTGTTACCTCTGAAATGCCCCGAGGTTAACTGTAGTTAGAACTCAGAGGTTGAATCATGAGCAATGTCATGAAGGAGCAAGAAAGAAGATTCTGTGTTCCCAACTTCAGGGAACAGCAATCTGTGAGGGACTGAAATGTCTGGTTGCTTAATGATTCAAACAATCATCCATTTACAAAAGCAACAGGGTGCTTTGCTGAGGCCCAGTTTGTGTCCCCCAACCAAGGGAGAGGAAGAGTGTTTTTATGTGTGGGGTGGGGAAACCTCTGATCTGTACAAGAATAGCCAAGGTGCAGAGGAGGTGAGCACCAGAAGATGACCACCACAACAAACCATCCTCTGTTTAGCAACAAGCTGGATTTTCAGCCAGATAAGGCAAGAGGCCAATAAGAAGCAGATCCGGCAACGATGGGATAATGCTTTTTATCATGCCAATACCCTTCCTTGCACAATTGGCTCAGGTGTGGAAACTCCCCTCCAGGGAAGTACCAGGACATTCACATGTAGGCCTGAAGGTATCCATACCTTCTGATGAGACATAACTGGCTCAACTACACTGCCAGTGAGAGGCAGCTGTCACATCTTAGAAGGGGCCATAAACCAGCAAAGACCCTCAAAGAGACCCCAGACTCATTTCTGGGGCCTTCCACCTGAGGACTGCACATGACCCACAGAGTTGCAACAGATCCACAGTGTTGTGTCAAACCGTGTAAAACTTGCCCCCAGTAGAGGTACGTGGGCGTTCTCACATAAACCTGAACATATAAACCTGAACATTCTCACATAAACTTGAACCCACTAAACTTTGTGTTTCTGAGGTTTTCCTCGCCCCTGATGGATCAAGACTGTGACCATTCATTTTGATCAACTGATATCGAAATTGCAATAATTAAGTCTCATTTTTCTGCCCTTGTCCTTTCTGTCTCTTTATTTTCTTTTCCTTGTACACTTTTATATTGCTGTCTTTCTACAGATAATAGCCGAAATGGCTATATCCCTCCTTTCCACTGGAACCAAATTCTTCTAAAATAAACCCTACATACACATACACATACACATGAACGTGCGTTGGCATACATACATATATATAAACTTCAGTCATTCAGGATTGTTTCACTCTAATCCTCCACCAAGGGATCAATTAGGAAGAACCTCAGTTATCCTCACCTTCAGGGCTGGGTCACAACACAGTCTGTACAGAGAAGCATCTAGGAGCTGTTGGAGTGGGATTAACTTTCTGTGAGACTCAGTGAGAAGACACCCTAGAAGACATCCTAGAGGAACTAGTCAGGCACTACCACAGTGCTGCACAGAAAATGAAACTAGCTCTTTCTCATAAGACTCCTGGAGAAATGTCACCCACTGCTTCCAGGGGACAAACCCACTCCCCATTGCAGATATTAACTTGGTAAATTTCATGCTCCCCCACCCCCCCTTTTGTAGCAAGATGGACTTCAAGGAACTTTCTAGAGATACTCCCCAAAGACACAATGAGAATTTTTCTTTCAGGTCAGGATCCTATGACCTTTGAAAATCCACAGTCCATTTTTCCAGATTTGTAGAGAAACATTCAGTGATGAAATGATGCTAACTGTTAGCTGATGTGGCACTCATACTACCTAATTTTAGGCACCTAAGTAGGTGTTTGTGTTCAGAAACTTGTCTCTGTGATTCCTGTGATTCCAATGAAAAATATTCCTCCAGAGAAATGATCCAGGGCAGAAATCTTCTCCAGGTGTTCTGAGTTTCCTTAAAAAACCCTCTCTCTACAGACATACACAAAGAACTTAAGGAAATTAGTCTCCTAATACAGGCACTAAGGATACAGGCTGGAAAATTAATCTGTGTAATATGCATACTCCATGCATGAATGAGGCAGAAAATGACATGCCTGGTAGCTAAAAGAAAATATATGGGTGAATATTAGGGAAATATTGCAAATGTTGTTACTTTAGGAAGACCTTGTATTACGGGTCAAAATAACTCAAATCTAGCACTCTGTATAGTCCCTCATCATTTCTAAAGGAAGAGCAAGATGCTGAAGGACTCAGAGTCAAGGATACTTCATAGTAATGAGTGGGTGCTGTTTTTTTAAACTATCCTTGATTTTGCACCTGGACCTTGGTATTCCAAGTCCAGGGCTGCTGTTGGCATTCCTTTTAACAAGTGCAGGCTTTTTTAACAATTGTGTTTTGGAGATTTTAGGTACCTTAACTGCCAAGAAACTTCATATTTTTCTCTTCACAAATAAAAATAAATAAAAGGTATAATAGGTCCTGCTGTCTTTATGCCTGTATTCTAAACTCTGCTATATGTGAACATGTATCAGTGAGTCCTTCTGCAAGACTTCAGGTCTTCTGAAGATACAGCCCCATTCCTGCAAAGTGTTTACTTAATCATTTAAACAGCTCCAGAAATGTCACACAAGTCCCCCTGCTCAAAATTAAGCACCTTTTCAGCTTAACTGGGGTCTTCTGCTCGCTTCTACTGGTTCATCCAACTGTATTTTGACATCTACCTTGCTCACTCTTTGTTACTCACCTGTGTGGCCTTTTTACTAGGTCTTGAGATGAGCTGTTGTGCTTTACATGGAGAGCTTTGTAAACATCAGGAAGGATTTGAGCATGCAGTGACAAGGATGAGGTGTTTAAAACAGTATAGAAAAAGCTGCATGGCAAACTGTAGCATTTAGGCATGAACTTAAAGAAGGGAATTCCTAAACTACCTAAACACTGCCATGAGAAAATATTTAGAAACTGGCAATTCCTTAACACTGTAGGCTCCTAAAAGTGAAATATCAGTATATCATTTCCTCTCCATTTCCTACTCCTTGTAGAGTCTGAATCACTATTCCCATGTGTCTTTCTCATATCCTACTTTCACAAAATCACAGAATCAGTCAGTGTGGAAGAAACCACGGCGGGTCATCTGGTTCAACCTTCCTGCTCAAGCAAGGTCGTCCTAGAGCACAGGATTGCATCCAGAGGATTCTTGAATATCTCCAGTAAGGATGACTCTACCACCTCTCTGGGCAATCTGTTCCAGTGCATCACCCATACAGTAAAGAATTTCTTCCTCATACTCAGGTGGAACTTTCTGTGCATTAGTTTCTGCCCACTGCCTCTTGTCCTATTGCTTGGCACCACTGAGAAGAGCCTGGCTCCATCTGTTAACATCCTCTCTTCAGATATTTATACACGTTAAAGAGATCCCCTCTCAGTCACCTCTTACTGAGGTTGAACAGGCCCGCCTCCCTCAGTCTTTCTTCATAAGAGAGATTCTCCAGACCTTGTCCAACTTAGAAGTTCTCTACTGGACCTACTCCAGGAACTTCATGTCTCTCCTGTACTGAGGAGCCCAGAACTGGACACAGCACTTCAAATGTGGCCTCACCAGGTCTGAGTAGGGGGTTGGATCACCTCCCACAACCTGCTGGCAATCCTCTTTCTAGTGCATTCCAGGATTCTGTTTGCCTTCTTGGCCACATGGACACACTGCTGGTTCATGGACTCTTTGTTGTCCGCCAGGACTCCACAGAGCTGCTTTCCAGCAGGTCAGCCCCAAGCCTGTGCCAGTTCCCAAGGTAATTTCCCTCCGGAGTGCAGGACTCTGCATTTGCTCTTATTGAATTTCAGGTGGTTTTTCTGTCTGTGTCTCCAATCTATTGAGGTCCTCCTGAAGGGTTGTACAGCCCTCTGGGGTATCAACCACTCCACCTACTTTTATATCATCAGTGAAGTTGCTGAGGAGGCATCTGCCCCTTCATTCAAGTCCTTGATGGACAAATTAAACACTACTGGGCCCAGGATACAACCCTAGGGAACATCACTAATTACAAGTCTCCAAATAGACCCTGTACCACTGATCACAATGCTTTGGGATCTGCTACTAGGCCAGTTCTCGAACCATCCCACTGTCCACTCATCCAACCCACATTTCTTGAGTTTACCTATGAGAAATTAATGAGAGACAGTGCTTTGCTGAAGTCAAAGTCAACAGTATCCACAGTCCAATATTCCTTCATCCATCCAGGTAGCTGTTTCATTGTAAAAGGCAATCAAGTTGGTCAAACATATAAACTTATTGTCTTTCATGTGGGTAAAGACGGCCTCCAGAATGAGGCCCTCCATCATCTTTCCAGGGATTGAGGTGAGGCTGATTGATTGGTAGTTACCTGGATCCTCCTTTTTGCCCTCTTTAAAGGCTGGGATTATATTTCCTTTCTTCCAGTTCTTAGGCAGCTCTCCTATCTCCATGACTTCTCAAAATTGATCATGGAAGGTCCAGCTATGATGCCCCCAGCTCTGTCAGAACTCATGGATGCATCCTGTCAGGGCCCATGGACTTGTGGTTGTCAAGTTTGTTTAGGTGTTTTCTGACCCAATGTTCCTTGACCAAGGGAAAGTTTTCCTCCTGACATTCATTTGCCCTCCTCTCCTGGGTCAGAGATCACTAATGGTTGCTCTTATCAGTGAAGACTGATGCAAAGAAGGCATTCAATAACTCTACCTTCTCTGCATCCTCTGTTACCAGGGGCCCCCTCCATTTACTAATGATCCCACATTATCCTTTGTTATCCTTTTGTTATTTAAGTATTTGAAAAAGCCCTTTTATTATCTATGACATCCTTGGCCAGATTTAATTCTAGATGGGCCTTGGCCTTTCTAGTCTCATTTCTAGTTATCCTAACTACCTCTCCATATTCACTCCAAGTGACCTGACCCTGCTTCTATCTCCTGTGTATTTTTTGCTTATACTTGAGCAGTGACAGGAATTCTTTATTTATCCATAGAGGTTTCTTGTGCCTTTGGCCCAATCTCTACCTCATTGGTATGCATTGTTCTTGAGCCTGGAGGAATTGAACCTTGAACATTGACCAACTCTCCTGGACCCCTCTTCACTGAGGGTCTGCTCCCAAGAATATCCTAAGAGAGGCTAAAGTTATCTTGTGGGAAACCATGGCTGTAATCTTGTTTTCTTTCCTGCTACCTCTTCATTCAAAACTGCACTCTACAATCTCATTGTCACTACAATCAAGGCTGCCCCCAACCTTCACATCATCAAAAAGGCCTCCTTTGTTGGTTAGTATGAGGTCAAGCAACACAAGGATCCTTGTGGGATTCTCTACTACCTGTGATAGGAAGTTACTGTCAAAGCTTTCCAAGAATCTCCTTGACTGTGTTTTGCTGTGCAGCTTCTCCAGCAGATGTCAGGTTAGTTAAAGTCCCCCACAAGAACCAGGGCCTGTGACTTCAAGACTGCTTCTAGCTGTCTCTAGAAGGCCTCATCCACTTCCTCATCTTGACTAGGCATCCTGTAGCACACACTCACAATGTCACCCTTACTAGTCTGCCTTTTTTTCCTAACCTATAAGATCCTGACTTGCTTATCATCCTCACCAAGACTTAGGTTGATACATTCCAAGTGTTGCCTCACATAGGAGGCAAGTCCACCACTGTGCCTTCCTTGTCTGTCTCTCCTAAACATTGTGTAGATCTTCATAACTTTCCAGTCATGTAAGCTATCCCACCACCTCTCTGAAATCACAATGAAATCAAAGCCTTTTGATTGCACGTAGACCTCCGGTTCCTCCTGTTTTTTACTCATAATGCATGTGTTGGTATACAGGCATGTAATAGAAGTATTTGATGGCAACAATATCCCAATGGGGGTGCAAAGGGATAATCTGTCTAGTGGTTGTGGTTTGAGTTGCTTGTGCTTGGTCAAGGCACTCCCTCTTAGCCTTTTTTTGTTACTGGGGGTTTTCTCCAATGTTTCCCTGTTGGCTTCTACTATCTCAGAAGTCTTCAGCTTATCTATGTAAGACTTCAGGTGTGCTCCAGTGTGGCTGGTACATTTCAGAGGGCCTTCACAAGTACTTTGTCCCTCGAATGGTCCCTGTCCTCCATCATACTTAGTTGTACTTTCTATAGCATTACAGCAGGAAAAACTCCTGCAGTCCTTGATCTCTTGACAAAAGACAGAAAGGACCTCTCCCTTCCAGAAGCTTTTGCTATGTTTTCACAATATAGGAGGATTCTGTCAGCAATTTAAAATTATTTTGGTGTATTACAAGGGCATACACTGTACTTCATTAACAATGTTGCTGTGAAATAATGAAACATTTCAAAGAAAACTGCAGGATATTTAGAGTAATTTCTTCCTAAAAATATGCAAAGCCCTTTGGGGAAAAAGTAAGCAGATGGTGTGTGAAGCATTCATTGTTTTCTTATGTAGAGATAAACAAACACTTTAAATTAAGATTCACAACCAATCTTTAGGAAATTTCATCCCAAATTATAAACCCAAACAAAGACCCTCAAAATCCAGGTTATCTTTAGATTTCCAGTATTTTCCTTCAGCCTTTTCTGTTTCTAAGGCCATCCTGCTGGGAACTGACTTGAAGGAAGAGCTTCTGGGACAGGTGCTCAGGTGAATTATCACTCAGGATGACATTTAAGCAAACAGAGCTACGACAATTAACAGAGGCAGTAAACCTGCATTTGCAACTTACAGGGGCAAAGGCAGATGATTGCAATGAATAGTACTCTTGCTGCTGATTAGCCCTAAGCCTTTCTAGCTGCTTACAATGCCTGCACAATTTTCAGTTTTGTATGGCCTTCTAAACTGTCACTGCCACGTCTCAGTTTACATGACTATAAAATGCATTCTTCAAAAACACATCTTAAGTTGTATGAATCGAAGGCCATAGTGTTTGTAGTAACAAACACCAATTAACTTCAGTGATCATAGTACCATCCTGAAGAGCTATCACTGTAGTTTAGTTTATCACTGACTGGACTTCTTTATGTCTAGTGAAGGGAATCAGTATCTTACTGAATTTGAAGATCATGACATGACAACTCCATAATTGCATATTGCCAGCCGCTGCTGTCACTGCCAGTATAGTAATCAGAGCATAAAAAAAGAAGATGATCCCTTATCAGAATGAAAAAATAACAAAACCTAAAAAGAAGGTATATTTGAAAATGCTTTGTGTAATGAATGTTTCTATTCCTTCAATAAAGTGTTTTATTTTTTTCTTCACAACAGCAAAAGCATACTCAATTCTAATGAACTAACAAACTCATGGTGTTATGTTTTCCTTTGAAAGGACCATGATGTAAATTTGCTGCAATCCTATTGACTTCAATAACAATGATTTAATGAGTTTATCTATATTTACATGAACATAACTGGGAGTACAGCTTAGTCCACAACACAGTAAAGGACTTACTAGTACAGAGTACACTAATACAGCTGTTCAGGGGGAATATCCCACCCTGCGGAAACAGCACAGTGAGATGAGGTCTGGTGAGGGAAAGAAGTAAGAGGAAAACATGGTAACACTGATAATCTTTTGTAGTTGTATTTTGCAGATGGATTTTGCCTCATGCTTTCTTCAGAAATATATTTGCTGTCTCTGCCTCATTTCTCCATATATGTTATAATCCTAGCAGTCTTTTCTCTTATTCTGTTTATATATGGGTCTAAATTTTGAGACCAGGTCTTGATCAACAGTGATTCAGGAGACAAAGGTTCTTGTGGCATAAGAAAAAGGGATGTAAGTAGTTTGCTGGATGGAAGACTTAGGGAGTACCACAGTATCCAGCACAACAAAGACTTGAACTTACTTGAGATACTCAGTGTCACATGATCATGAATATTAAGTTGTCAGAGGAGGAGGTTAAAGGATAAGACAGAAACAGAAGGTTTCTAAGCAGAGGTGAAAATAAGCAAATCAGATACTGAAATGCAAGTGCAGCAGAACTCGAGTCTTCAGTTGCTCAGGTTAGGACTCTGCATTGAGCTGTTAGCTTGCTATCAATATTCATGCCAATCAAGTTACAAAGACTCAGGTATGATGTAAGAAATGCTAAGGAGTACATTTAATTCTTCCTTGAAGGAACAGGAAAAAAAAAAAACAACAGCAAGACTCTGAAATCAACCTGCAACTCACTCAGTAAATAAAATAATTCACAAGCTACAGACATCTCTAGAGATCATGATGTCCTAGGCCCTATTCAGAGAAGGATCAAGGTTGCCCAAACTGATGTTCAGTAGGGTTATGAATTTCTCCGAGAATGAAGAATGCACAACCTCTCTGGGCAAAATGCTCCAGTGCTCAACTTCACTGCAGAAATGTTCTTCTGTTTAAATGGTACTTCCTGCAATTGAGTTTGTGCTTCTTGACTTTAAATATGAGTTAAGTAAATAACTAAATATATGAGAAATAGAGTGAGAAATATAAAATTGAATGAGGCATAAGAGTCCTGTAGATTTTGTAGCATGAAATGAGTGGCATGCATATGAATAGACTGTGAATATGTGGATATTGAAAAGCAGGAGCCCTGTATGCAGGCTAACACTAATTGGTTTTCTTAATTTACTCTTTCTTGTACATTTCCAGCTCTCTGAGTCCCATATGAGTTGGTGAGCTATTATGTAGAGGCTGCCTATTAGATATAAAGCTTTACAAGCTCATTGTTGATAATGTCAATGTCATGAAGAAAATTCAGGCCAGTTCCAATACGCAGTACAAAGCTATCTAAAATTGTAAGTGTAGGTGTTTCAAGCGTGGGTCTTACCTCATTTGAAATTGAAATATGTTTGCAGTGCTTGAATGTGGGAAGATCAATTAGCACCTCTGTTTCAAAATAAGAAGGAGTAGAAACCCATCACAAGGAATAGGAAAAGTGACACTGTTGACAGCTAGGAATAAAGGATTTTTTAGCTGGAAAATAGTGCAGAAAAGAAACAAATGCATCTATCTTTCTAATCTAAAGAGAAGGAAAATAATATCTGATACTGACTGAGTTTTTCAAAACAATTCCTTGGTCACACCTTTCATAATTGTCAGATAAACTGAGACACAGTTAATTCTCAGGAAGCTACTGATTTAATGATACTTTGGGGTATCTGTTTTCCAAAATTCCAGCTCTCGCTTCCTCCAAGACGGTAAAAGAAAGCTAGAAGGCAAACAAACAAACAAGTACCCATGCATATTATGGCACATTTCATTCTGATGTATTTCAGAGAAATACTGGGATATTTTAAACAGTCATAGGGGTCATTTGAAAGTAACTCTATGCTGTAGATTAGGAAATAGAAGCTGCCATTTCCCTATTTCATCTTTTTCCTATGATCCCCTACTGGTTGGGAACAGTTCCCTTTGATATCTCATATAGGGTCACTCACAGATGTTTCTTTTGTTCCTTATGAAAGCAATCTCAAGACACTGATAGTTGGTACACACTTCATTTACTATCAAAGGAGTTTAATATAATGTACTAAAATGACGTTGAAAAGAGCCTTCTCTAAGTGGGATGAATTTGTCAATGCGATTTGGAGCTAGCAAGATAGGTACCTATATCATGTTATACAGGAACAAGATGAAAGAGAAATATTCAAACTCTTGAAACCTCTACTATCCCACAGGTGATTCTCTGTCTTGCTTCAGGTAGCTCAGAAACACCGAAATATTTTGTTTAGATCACAGAGCAGAAATATGAAATGTTTCAAAATGTAATTTATCACAGAAAGTGAGCAGTTTATGTAAAAAAACTAAACAAGCCAACAAAACAAAACAACCTGCCAACACAACAAAACAAACAAAAAACTCACCTCCCCCAATTAAAAAAACAAAAGAAAACAAAAAAAAACCAAAACCAAACCCCAAACCCCAACCAGAATTGTGATTGTGTAAGAAGTAAAGATATTCTTGTCACAAGAATTTTCTACTTAGGAACGTGTGCATAAGCACACTTCCCTGTTTCACTTTCCCTCCTAGCTGGATTCCTACCTTCTCCTTTCTACAAATGTTCAGGAAAAGAGCCCCAAAGCACTAATTCTGCATGTGCACCTTAACAGTAAGAAAGTCTGCCTTTGAAAAGGATGTAGCTTTTCCCTACAAACAATTTCCTTTTTTTAAGGGAGTTACTGATATTTGCTACATAAATGAGTTAACCCTGAATTTTGCATAGCATATGAAAAATCTGGGGTCTCAAACAATTTTGCAGGAAATATTTTATATTTCACTTTAATCTGTTGATAAGAAAAGGCATGGTTTTCATGTACTGTGCACAGAACCTCCCTGAATTCACTGTTACTTTTTTTTTGCAGCTAATATAAGCCCTACAGGAGCAATTTAGCTCAGTCAAAGTCAAGCTGCCTTCTGTCAGTGTTCACATCCTCAACAATAACTCCTGAAATTGAGCATGTTTTGTAGTATCTTGAGAGTGTTGATGTTGAACAAAGCAAATAAAGTCAGTTTGATTCTCCTAAAATTAGATTAATCTGCAAAGAACAAAATAATAAAAACATTATTTTGACTATCAAACTAAGCAGATAATATGGCAGTTGTCAGGGGAAAGCATGTGTCATGCACATACATAAACTTACCACAGCAACAAGCTGTAACATTTTGTACCAGGTCTGCTTTCTTTGCAGGAGTGTCTTTCTTCGAGATTCCTTTCAGAAAAGGAAGGGTGGAAGAAAATGAAAACTAAAAGGTTTGAATTGATTAGAAAGAAGAAATATTCAAATGGTTGCTTAGGAAGAAGAATAGTGAAAAGAGCTCCTAAGATGAGTCTTCATATTGAAAATTACCCATATGACTGTTCCATAAATGTTGTCTGCATGGAAATTTTGCTAAATTGTATGGGCTAACATGTACTAAGTCAACATTTTAAGTCAATGCTTTATTTTGGTTGTATGTTACTGTTTAAACTCTTGGCAAGATCTCTTATGTTCTAATATTTACCAGTAAAAGTATCCTCTGAGTAAATTTGTGCAGCTATTTTTCCTATGTGCTCTGTCTTAAGGTATTAAAAGAATGGAGGGCTCTCCTCATAATTCATTAGGTAAATTTTTGGAACTTTTTATATTTTTAATGTAAAATTCCTTTGGTGAGGTAGCCCCAGACTGGGGTCTTAAAATATTCCAGTCAAAAACGACATACAAAGACATTGGAAAAAAATGCAAAAAGAATGTGTGGAAGTGAAACAAAGATTTATTAACCTGGATATAATGGACATATTAGGTCACAAAGGAGTGAAATTCTGCCCTTGTTTAAGCCATGGAGACTTACCTCAATTTCCCATGGCTGCAGAACCTTGATATATTAATGACAGTCAAACTTTAATTAAAAATGAAAGTAACATATTGGTTAGTGACAAATTGTAATCCAGACCTTGATCTATTTTTTCCTCTCCCTATAAAAATTAAGGTTTGACATATAAAAGAATCATTGTCAGAACTATAATTTTGAAGACGTTGACTTTGCAGGCATAGTCACCCATTCAAAGAATATTCACTGTAAAATAGTCTGTAAACCACGAGCTACAGAGCATCATTGGAGTTAACGATGATTCTTAAGAATGTATAGTAAAAACTTGATCTTGCAAAAATTTCACCCCACGGATTAAGGAACCTGGCACTGTGAAACAGCGGTACGCTTGTTCCAGCATCACATGTTACAGGGATAAACATCCAAATGGATGGGATGCAGCCTCATCCATTTGGAGACAAGACATATTGTGGTTGCTCTCAACTTTAACCCAACAGCTTCATTTCTAAAAGTTTTCCTAGAGGGATGTCTTTTGAAGGTTTGAAGAACAGGACAGAATTAAAATCTAACTGGTGAAACAGCCCACTGCCAAATAACACAGTGCTTGGAGCAATTCATATAAAACCTCTTTCAGATGTCACACTGTTGTAGAGTCCCAGAAAGACAAAGCCTCACCTATTTTCTTTTGTTTCAAAACTTGTTTCCTTTGACATTTTGTTACTGTTGTAATTGCTGCCTCTCTTTCCTTCCTCACTCTGGTATTTGTTAGTGTGTTGTGTTTTTGTTGTGCTATCACATCCTCTTTTCTGCTCCCTGAAAGAGATCTGACAGTGCCTGCTGTGAGTCTGAAATGACCAGGAGTATTACAGTGCTTCTGCTTTGCTGGAGATGGCAAGGTGTGTGTAGAAGGTGGATAAAAGCACTCCTTTACCCAGAGGAAACCACCACCTCCATCCACAAAACAAGACAGAGGGCTTTTAGTTCTACCCTTACCTCTACACTTGACTTGGACATCTTGAAACTGAAAGGCAGTTCCCTGGCTTAGCAAGCCCTGAGAATATTAGTCCAAGGCATGCCATACACATGACAGAAGACAAGCCTGGAAAGGGAGACAGTTACTTTTCTCTCTCTTTCCCCCCTTTCAGAAGGCTATTCCCTATAACATCGTGACCCCTGAAGAGGTGGAAAAGTGGGAGTCAGCATTTCCACCTTTCTGGGAGGATGTGCTCTCTATACTTGATACTTGTATAGAAGCTGACATTATCAGAAGACAGCTAGAGGCAACAGTGTTCCCTCATTTGCCCGGCCCAGACCATTATAATCCAAATAATTAATAACAAGATAACAGAAAGAGAGGTGACTCACTGTATCTGCAGCACCGTGGCAGTGGTTGTATTAGTAGAAATTAAGTAAAGTTAACATACAGAAATCAAAGTATTAAAAAATCCTTCTCCAATATGTCTTATCTACATTCACTGTCCTATTACAGCCTCTGTGATGGTAAATTTTCATGTCAGAAAGAGGAGAAGGGTCTCCATAAACCCTTTTGAATATCTTCCTTTACCAGTGGGAAGCTAAAAAATTCAAATGCAGCTCTCTTCAGTAAATGATTTCCCACCCAAAACATCCATTCCTACCTCTGAAAACCTCCACCTGAATATCTCTCTGACTCACATGTGAGTCAGTTTTATGTCCAGAGATCTGTCAAAATGGGTTATACCTTTCATTAAACATTATCTCATTGCCATGAAGAATAATCTAATAGTGAGACTAATTTTATACACAGGAGAAAGTAGCAAATGTTCACCAAAGTAAAAAAATTTAAAAAGGTGTGTAACAGGGGAGAGGACAATTAAACTTTGACTAGAACAAGAAGTTCTCATTTACTTACAGCTCTTCATCTGAGAAGCAAACAAATTCAATATTAAGATTCAGAAAATCACTCCATCCATACTCCTAAATATAAACGTCAATTATGTGCTTGCCCTTCTTTACACAGCAGCTCTGGTTTCTAGTAGCAACTAAAAGAAGATTTGTAAAAACCATCAACAAAATATTTCACAAGGGTGGAAGTGTATTCTTGTGTCGTCCAGTGAAGGCACAAATAAGAGACCTTCCCTTAGAGTCCTGTCTGTTTCAAAAACTTCGGATTCTGCCTTCCAGTGGACAGGGTTGCCTAACACTTAATTTGAGAGTAACAAACTTAAGAGAAATCTAGGGTATTTCACAGTGACAACAAAAGCCACTGATCATTACTATGAGGCTGAAAATGTTGGGTTTTTTTTCACCTGCACAAAATAGTATCCCAAGCAAGGATTTCAAGAACAACAAAGAACTGAAAGAACATATTGTTTATCATGTAAGATTTCATGATGATTAACAGAGTAAATGTTTAAATTTGGTTACAGAGAACCCACTACCATGAATGGAGAATAACTGTTTAAGTGATTTGCTAAGCTATGAAAGCACTGGCAAAGCAGGACCTGATTATGAAAATCTTGAAATATATATGGATAGTACAGAAGGTTCAGTGGAGCAGTAAAATATTGTTGAATATTGAATAACCTATTGTTATTCCTGAAAGCACCATTTACAGCATGTATAATATCTTTTGTCTAATGCCTTGAACATCTTAAAAGACAAAATTTAAGGCCAGAACCAAGTTTCTGTAATGCTGTAAATATTTTAGAAACAGAACACACAAAACAAAACCAGACAAAACCATTTTGTAACTCATGCTCTTGGGAACACACTGAGAACTTCAAATACGAAGGATTGAAAATAAACATCTGTCTTATGCATGAGCCTCAGGTTGATTAGAAGTATTCCTGAGAAATTCTGTATTTGATCATAAAAAAATAGACCCCAAACACTAGCACTGTAAGAGTCAACAAACCAGATCTATTAGGGTAATTTTTAAAAGATATGAGTAGTATGGACTGAAGAACCCCAAATGACTGGTTCTGTAAGGCAAAATGGCCAAAATGAATTAAACTACACTACAGTGATAAAGATAGCATGTCAATATTGGCTGATAAAGAAGGATATACATGGCAATTGTTCAGTCACCTGGATTACCAAACTGTGTCTTAAGTAATTTTTTAAAGATTTGATTACTCCTTACTAACCCACACAAGGGAAGAGCATTAATAGGTAAGTGCAAGTTTGGATATGTGCAAGTACATCACAGGACAGAGTTAAGCCCAAACTTCATAGTTCACTAGGGCCACTTGTCACTGTCACTCTTCCACTTAAAAAGAGATTTTCAACAATGTTGGGAATTCAAACACAATTTCCTCTGAAATTCTGAGGGCATACCATTTTGAAAATCTCATTCTGAAAGATTGAGTAGTAATGAGCATTAAACACTTCAGCTAAGCTAAGGCTTCGTAAATACCAAAGACTTTTTCTCTGTGATGATGATGCCATATGCATGAACATTGACCATTTAGAAGAGAAATATCTTCCCAGGTTAGCAAATTGCCAATGTTACTGAAACATGTTGATCTTGGGATTGAAATCAAACTTCAAATTCAAGCCCCAAGCTTGCTAAATATTGTGTTAAGCTGATTCCTATTACAATTCAGACAGAATTATACAGTAGAGAATATCTTCAGCTACTGGATCTAGCCTAAATGTGATGAGTCTCAGTGCTCCAGTTTCTCCTCCACTCTCCAGAAACTGTTCTAATTGACCACACTTACACATCTTCTCTGTTTTTCATCCTCTGTTCTTCTGTCACTGAATGTTATCCCGTTACTTCTTATTTTTTCTCCCTAAACTGCTCTAAACAATTCCTCCGCCTAGTTTGCCATGCAGAAGAAGAATTTTACTGTTCAAATATTAAACATTTTATTTAAATATTAAATAGTACTGTTTTTCTCTTGACTGTTAAGCCAATTTGAAAGCAGGATTTAAACTGGTTTACAAATCTCTGAGAATGAACTCCTGTGCAACTGGTGCCATAAGTCATACCATTTTCCCATAAGTAGCAAACCAACTTTGCTATCACTTCTATTTGGAATGGTTCTTTATTGTTAGGGATATGGTGTGGCACACTCAAAAAGAGAAAGATTTTGCAGCGCTGCCTTAACATTTTCAGAAGCTTTGTTTTTGGTTTGGTTTGATTTTTTTTCCCAAACTTAACAAGCATTACATACATCTTTCTTACCACAGTCACCTGGTGACTTCAAAATCTCTTTATGATACAGATAAGATGTTGCAAAGTGCTGGAATATGAATATGAGTGTTCTATTAGATTTTTCATGCAGAGTGGGAAAATACCTGCTGAGACAATTTCCTCACTTTTTAAAATCGTTCCTAAACATTTAAATGCAGGTTAAAGACAGAACTTTCTTTCTTACCACAGTATGAATATTTCATTTGAAACATCAAATCAAAACAAAGATTGCCAAAGAGCAAACTTCAAGTTGCCTTGAACTCTTCATTTTGGTCACATATTTATACCAGAAAGAAGGGACATCAGTGTGCATGCTTTTTTCAACATGGGAGAAATCTTTCCACTCTTCTTGTCTTTTTCTTAGAAGCTGAGATCCAAGTCCCAAGACTTCTGCCTCTAATCAGAAGGAAAATGTCCCTGATTTAATC
This sequence comes from Neopelma chrysocephalum, assembly GCF_003984885.1. Taxonomy (NCBI): domain Eukaryota; kingdom Metazoa; phylum Chordata; class Aves; order Passeriformes; family Pipridae; genus Neopelma; species Neopelma chrysocephalum. The sequence continues at coordinate 232,272 of NW_020925222.1, forward strand.
TCCTGTGCAAACCCTGCAGAAACTGAGTCTTAATTCGGGAAATTCAGGTCAGAGCTTCTGAAAGGCTTTATGCTGCTCTGATTAAGGAGAGTTTAACATTTAAACATTTAAATTTAAACACTTAAACATTAAAATGGCAATGTAATAGATCCCAGGTTAGCTGGCCTGGTGCTAGCAGAAAAAGAGCTTGTGAGTATTTTTCACATATTGGGGCCTATACTAATCATATTACATATCATAATAATAATAACTAATACTACCTGATCACACTCAAACTCTGGGATTTGCTAATGCAGAAATCTTTGGAACTAGTTGACACTCATATTCACATATTTTGATTTAAATATAATCTAAACCTAACAAAGAATGCATGACTTTCAGGATAAGTATTTTTCAGTCCAATAGTCTGGACATCAAATTTCAAAACCATTCAGTACAATTTCTACAGCAACACTAGGAACCATACAAATAATCACATAATTATTTCCTGTTCTTTTGTTAATTATTTGAAAAGTTCTGGAGCATAGGTTTGAGTGTGAAATACTAGCTCTAGGGACTATGCTGTCAGCACCAGGTATTACAGATGTTTGGGTCATTATTTGGACCCCTAAACGTTATCATAATGCAAACAAGAGTACTAAAAAAAACCAAAAAAACCCGATCATAAATTCATTTGGGTTTGAGTTTTCCTATGTAATTCGGATGACTTAAGAGCCCAAAACTTCTGATTTGAAGCCTGGATAAGTCTAGAAATGGTTAAGGCTGTGCTTTCAGTTGGTAATTCCAGTCTGGCCAAGATAAGTAATGAAAGAAAGCCATATATAAATGACAAAGCTCAGTATGCCAGAATGTCTTAAGAATTTTATTTAAATTATTACAAATGTCATCAACTCTGTAGTTCAGTAAACAGAACAGAAAGAATGGATTTCCTGAGTACTTTAGCTGAACCAAAACACTGAAAAAAAGAATTGATTTGTGTCAACACAAAATATTTTGTTGACTCAAGACAAAGTGTTTTGTTCCATTTCAGGCCAAATTAAATGTTTCGTTTAACAGAAAACATAACTCTTAATTTTCAAGTTACTCTACTAGATCACCTCTTTTGAGACCACCATCAATTCAAAGCAAGAATAAATTAACTACTCATTTAAAAAACAATAATATCACAGTTTCATTAAAGCAACGTCAGCATGCCAGGATGATTATCTGATGAACACCTACAGGTGCTCTGGCCTTTACTCCCCTCGCGCTGACATTAAATCTCTTTCTTGCATGGGGGTGTCTGGTGCCTGGAGCTGCCCCTAGTCTCCCTCTGGCTGCCTTGCTTCCTGGATGGGGCATTGGTATGTTCTGGCTGCCACGTCCTGCCCCACCACTCCAGAGGTAGATCCCACCGACCCCTGGCATCAACATTTTCTAATTCTCCTCTTTCACACTTTTGTGCTTTGGAAAAACACACTGTTGATTTCCCCATGAGTAGAGGAATTGCTGCTTCTTTTTTTTTAAGTAGCTTGGGTGACTTATATCTGATAAGACAATAATAATAAAATGATCTCAGGCCTAGAAATGAGGGAGCTTGGGGTTATGTTCTTGGTGCATCAGTGACTCAAAACTCTCAGGTTTTCTGCTTTGTAAAGTGTAGATAAGTCTCATCCACATATTCACCCCACCCAATGATAGAATTTTATCAAATAACTGCAGATGGCACTGAGATCCTTGACTAAAAATTGGAAAGAAGGATCAGCAATAAGAGTAATTCAAAGGAATATTTTTTCTGCAGGCAGGACAGAGTTTTTAAAAAAGCCCTTCAAACCTATGTGACTTGGATCTTCTGTCTGAGCATCTTGCTCCCTTTCCCTATGGATGTCTCTTCCTTTCCCTGCATGTTCTTCTTCAATATATTGTTTTCAAAGTGACCATAGTAAAGCCATGATTCCTGCTACTGCGTTGCCATATGCTGTCACCCAGGTTCTCAGGCCTGAGTCCATTACCATGACATGGAGTTCACCACAAAGTTCACCTTTGAACTGACAGCTGGAGTCCAGTGGTAGATGTTGAAACACTGCATGGGGCACTCAGAGTTGCCAGCAGTGTATTCGCTATTGGTGAAAATGAAAGGGTTACTCCTAAGCTATTTCAAATAATGTATGATTTTCAAAGACTTACCAGAAAAATTGTGTTTATCCTGGTGATGGGGTTGACAAAGCGGGCATGAAAGAGGAAGTCCGTGGGGCTTATCCTTGGCCAGACTTAAAATTTGGACCTTGATATCACATTAAATTACATATATTAAAAAAGGTGGTTCGTATTTACAAGTTCCAAAAGGAGATTTTAACACATTCCACTGAGAACCCAAAGAAAGGATGGAAGAAAATGTGGTGCCTCCATTAAACCTCACCCAAAGCCAACCAAAACCAGGAATAAAATGTCTCTTTCCTTAAAGTATTAGAAATTAGGTGGAAAACTTTGTAGCCAAAAGCAGGCTTCATTGGACATTATGCGCTTTATGGAATCTTTTGACAACTAACATGTACAAATGACTAGCAAGGCTTATTATGACCCAAAAGGGCATAGTTCTCTACAGTACATCTCTTAACAAAGAAATGTTACCAATTAGCGATTTCCTACTTCTGTGGTCATCTTACTTAATATTTACATTGTTTATTGGTCTTTGCTCCAAGGACTTTCTAACTACAGAATATCTCTTCTTCAGAGAAGGGTTCTTTGTGGTATTTTTTGGCTATTTTGATACATTTTTGTCCTACTGAAGGAAGATCTCCAGAATCAGGTGGCAAGAGTATCACCTATCTTTGTAAGAATTCCTCTGGATCTAATAGTAAATAAAGGCAGATTCTTTCCAGAGTAGCATCATTTGGACTATAGCTGTCAGTTTTGCCCGATGGTCCACAGTCTAACAATTTCATTACTGAAAGGCCTGCAATGGTCAGAGATAATTTCTTTAAGTTTTTGCATAAGCCTGTCTTTACTTGAGAAAAATTAGAGAAATTTATGCATGTTTATTCTATAACTGATCCTTCAGACAGGCAGAAAACACAGCCAGAGATCAAATGCTTGAATATGATTTTACCTGACTTAATTTATTTAATTGGCGTTGCCAAGAGTACGTGCTCCTCTTTAGTTAATATGTACTGAAAAGTAGGTTTGCTAAACGTGTTTTATACTTCTATATTTATGAGTGATAAACACCTTTTTGTTCTCTTGAGTGAAGGTACAGCATTTCCTTTCCTGAGACCATGTAAGCAATTGGGAAGAATTTATTGGGAAGGATTTATTATCTGAATATTTTAGAGTCAAAAATCATTTTTTTAATTGAATTCCCTACAGTCATGTTCTGATTGCTCTTTGGTTCTTTTTGTGTTTGTTTGACTTTAGCAGCAAATGGAGAGAACCTCAAGCACTTTAGCCTCATGCTGCATACCTGCAGGTTACTAGAGTATATTAACTTAAAATAAAAAAGGAAACAAAGAAACAAAAACCAAACAACCTGGAAAAGTTTTGATATCATTAATTCCAGAGATGGAACACACCAGACTTAGGAAACATTTTGTAGATACTTCACAAGGTCTGAGACCATAATGTACACTCAGCTGATGTGAGCTCAGGCTCAGCTCAATGCCACTGTAGCACTAGGTGACTCCATGAAAAGCTAGAAGAAGATGAGAAGGACAGGGAAAATGAGGTGAGTGAAATAACAGTTGACAGCTCTGAAAATCATGAGTTTTCTGCTCCCTTTATTAATCATTTGTTAAAAAGGCACAAGACTTTCCACTATAACAGACTTAACTTGCCTTCACAGAAAGCAGCTATAGTAAATGTTCTCTATTTTTTAAATATTACCAGTCACCAGAAAATTAACGGCTAACTAATTGCTTTGGTGAATAACACCAAGAAAATCAATAGAAAGTTAGTTTCCAAAGTCTTTGTATAGGGCATTTAACCATGCAGGTGCTGAAGGCTCATAAAGTTAATGCGCCTTCCAGTTCCTAAATTCAGTTTCAGTTATGCTGTAATATACTAACATGTGCCTCTTTCCATTTGTCTCCAAAGTCCTTAGTAAGAGGAAAAATTCACAACAGTATACATCAAAAACAGCAGAGCTCTTCTTCAGTCATGGTAGGTCCCTTTCAACTTGAAATTATTCTATTGTATAAATAATATGCACAAATAATGTAAGAATATGGTTGCCATTGAGTCTTCCACAGGATACAGTGAGCAGCATGTCAGCATGTTTCTTCAGGAAACCCCCTCTTCTCATGTTCTCATAAGGCTATTTTGTTTCTTCTAACTTGGCCATATGGAAAATGATAGTCACATGGTCACACATTGTCATGGGATTACTGTCACTCAATACACAACAAAGATTTTGTCAGCATTGCTTGACTTTGTTGATCACTTTTGTTATTAACTCCTCCATTTTCTTTGGCAAATAGGCAGTCTGCAGGAGGAAGGAGTATGTGGGTGTGAGGATTACTACTAAATAAAAACAGGGGCAGACCTGAAAATTAGTCATGTCACATAACCACTGAAAAAGCTCAGATGAAGATAATCAAGGCATTTACTGGACTGTAGGTAATTGACTTCCAGTAGAACTTTATTTGACCTTCAACAAGATTTGAGATTCAACGTCAAATTCTAATGTTTATGTTGCTGAATAAGGCATGTGCCTCTTTATGTATCATTTATTTGTTTTTGTTTTGTTTTCAACTGGTTGCCTGCTTTCCTTTTTTTTTCTTTTCCCCTACAATCTGTAATGTATGGATATGATTTAGTATTTCACCAAAGCCCCCCATAGCTTCTGTCATTCACAATGTCTGCTGCTGGGTAAAGTGTGTGTTCTTGCCATACAGCCCATGCCCTTTTAATCCCCCTTACCAAAACAGAATGGATAAAAAGCAGCAGTTTCTGTCATTTTAATTTAGAGCTTCTGTTGGATACAACCTGCAGTGAAATGGTGCAGCATTAGCCATGCCTGAGTCAGTGCTGCCCATGTTACAGTGTGATGTGCTTACATTCAGAAGTGATACCAAACCCTAAAATTTTTAACTTTCTCACATTTGAAAGGAGACTAAAGCAAATCGCAGAGACAGAGGCACAAAATGCTGCATCTGTTGGAAGTGGGCAAATCTAGGTGTAAAGCCAGATGAATGTTTCAAAGATATTAAATGAGTTTGGCTGAACACTTCTTTCAGATAAGAGGAGAAACTTAAACAGAGATTTCCTTGAATAATGTTATTTTGTATTTTGTGCTTGGATGGTTCAATGATTCATAGTTTGGCTTGTCTCACCTTTTTTTTATTACATTCCTCCCCAGGGAGTCAAGAGACTACTGAGAATTTTTATTTTATTTTTGTTTCTGATTCCTCTAAATATACAGTTCATAGCTTGAAATTTACTCTGCACAGATTGCTTTGCAAAATGATAACTGCAAATATGCAGCATCTCTGAAGCAAGTGTGCAGCAAAAGTCAGTACTACTTACTCCGGTTCTGGACACATACACTTGAATGGTAGAAGTCAACACATCCAGAAAACATTTACTTTTGCCCTTCAATTTACGTTTGTATTTCGGGGTGTGCCTACACCTGGGATTAGTATGTGGTGACATAATCTTTTGTGTATAATTTTCTCACTGAAACAAATTTAGGGCCTGGAAAAGTATGTAGAATTCAGTTATTTTATGGTTGTAGTTGAACATACATACAAGAGCAATTAGGCCATGCACTTTCCTTAAACTACTTGTTCAACAGACACAAATTCCTCTTCAGTTTCAGTCGTACTGGAACCCTGACACTGAAGAAGTAGAAGATCAAATGCATTCATTAATTACCAATAAAATATTTGATTTTAATATCTTGTACAATCAAAGGAGATTAATATTTCTGTAAAGCTATTTGTCATTTGACAGCAACACACAAAAGTTAGTGAAATGCTGATGTATACCTCTGCTATAACATTCAACAAAGGATGCTGCAAAGAGAAAGTGAGCTTTTATATTAAATAAGGTACTTCCTGAAGTTAAAACAGAAATAAATAAGATCAATTTACAATAAAGCAAAAAGAAAGCCATGAAAAATATTCTTCCCAAGCAAAGAACCAATGCAGAACCAGCCATACTGTGTTTTTCAAAAGATCTGGTGGAGGAGCATCCTCCAATGAGGAAGATAGTAAATATGGTATACAGAGCTTCTTCACTAGCTAATAGATTGCAAGTTCAATTCTGAAACAGACTCAAATGAAATTAAGAACTGGTAAACGAAGTAAGACAAAGCTAGCAAATCAGAAGACAAACTCTGTACTTAAGTACATTTAAAAAAAAATTTGCATTTCCAGAAAGTTCAGCACAGACCAAGAAGAAGTACAGTGAGTGAAGTGCAAAGACAAAATTGTGTGCAGTGTGTTGGGAGTCTTTTCCCAGGCTGGAGTCCAACATAAGTGTGCTGAGAATGCAGAGTGCTGGAGCAGAAATTGGTTCTGCAAATGAAAAAGAGGGACCCAGTAAAGATTTCTGAACATACTCTCTGTTTATTAGGGTCTTAAGGAATAAATCTTCACTAGGGTTTGCTAAGCCTTTTGCTGCCATCAGAAACAAATACTTGGAGTCATGAAGTGGAAAGAGGACTCAACAAGAGCAGGACTCCAATATGTGTCACTGGACTTCTGTGAAAACAAAAATATCAGAGCCAGTTAAAGCCTAAATTATCTAGTCTTTGTCTCTGAGAAAGCAAACCCAAATATATATGCCCGTGACAAATTGAGAACACTGTTGCATGCATTAAGAAACAGGACAGAGCAATAAACGTAGGAAGACTTTATTGGTTGAACAGAGGTAGGCTTACACTGGCTAAGATGGAGGGAGAATGTCAGGAACATTTAAAATAATTCCTTTTTATGCTAATAGGAAGAAAAGAAATTAATCAGAATGGAGGCAGTAGTTTTCTTGAAACTTGATTTCTGATTACAGTTGCCTATGTAGAGTCTCTTATATTTAGTGAAGAATAATTTCCTAACCTTACACTCTGAGGGAGTGCTCTTTTTTTTTGTTTTCTATCTACACTTCTGTTTACAAGAAATGCACCTGAACCTAGTATCTTTGATAACCCTTCTGTTAAAATTATTAATTGGGGACAAAACGACATATATACATACACAGAGAGCACATTCACATTGGCCTCAACTGCTCACACGCACTAGAAAAGAACCAATCAGTCCTTTCTACAAATATCTGAAAATTACAAGCATTAAGGTGAAAATAATAATGTATTCATCCTACATGGAAGAGCAACAGCTTGCCCACACATCAGTGAAAAAGAAGAAAGTAACGTGTAATAGACATTTTATTTTGTTCATAAATAAGATTTTGAGGTTAGCAATTACCCCTCATCCCCTTGCTGTGAGGAAATGCCTGGCCTAACAGACAGCAGACTCTCACAATGAGGCAGCCTGCTGTGGGTAGGGCTCTGTGGCAGTGCTGTTGGTCCTAATACTAAATTTTGAGCCTCATAGACTGGGAGGGTATCTGATTTGTTCCTTTTCCCCATAAGCTGACCATCTCATCTAGGGTTATGTTCCCCAGACTTAGCCAAAAACTATATTCGAAGCTGGCTATCTTCAAGAAAGCAAAATCTTTTGCAGTTGTCCAAAGGTGGGCATCTAGTATTTGAGTTTATATCATGAAAAAAACTACTTTACTTCATCTTGCTGGTCATCTGGATCATCACTGTGAGGAAGACTGAGAGAATGGGGATCCAACTAGGTATCTCCTCACTGTTCATCCTTCTCAGTATATGCAGTACTCTCCTCTTTAACAGGCTTTATCTGACTAGAACACCATAGGTGACCGCTGCATATGTGAGCCCTGGGCATGATCTAGTGCTGCCGTTTTTATTCTAACAACTTCTTCTGATTTTCTAGCTGTGGATGTCACATTTATATGGCAAATTATCAATTACAACTCTGATATGGTTCCAGCTTGTTAATCTTACATGATCTTCTAACTTCACTACTGCTGAGTAGAAGCCAGTGCAAGCTGATTTTTCTTCTACTTCAGCTTCTTAGATCCTTTTCACTTCTTCAATTCCTTGTGAATATCTCTGTGATTGTAACCATGTTCCAATTGGAACAAAATTCCCACTCAGAATTTTTACATTTCTCATTTTTCTAGTCCTTTATAACATTTGAAAATATGTATCCTTTCTTTTAAACAGTCTTGTCACTAGCCTTCCTTAATCACAAGAGTATAGGCATTGCAACATGAACCTGAGTCACAATGCAGATGTGATTCTTAAGGCAGATTTCTGTATCACACTTAATGTCACAGCCAGTTGAATCACTTAAGTGATATAATTGATCAATTGACTCAACTGACAGACAGCAGACAGGGTCAACAGATAAAGCTGTTTCCTTAAGAAAGGACCATTCTTATCTACCCACGAAGAGCTGCCTTTGTAAGTTCAGGTTTCTTTGCATCTTTTATTGTCAGTCACTCCCCTTCCTTGACCTTCATGACTACTTTGACCTTTATCTTCCTTCTCATCTGAGCCTTCTTCCATTCATTGATCCAGAACAATCAGAGATAAGGCACTTCTTTCACAAAAGAGTCAAGATATAAGGTTGTGATTCAAACAACTCCCTTGCATGGGAAACTGTTGGCTGCAGCTCTATGTCTGGTCATAACAGTAGCTAAAAATTGAGTTAAGGCATATCCATATACCCAAAGAGAAAATCTTCCACAATGCAATGTCTGCATTGAGTCTTGACCTCAGCTGATGACCCAGATTCACAGAGAAGGCAGCACTATTCTCTTAGTGAACAGTCCAGTATAATTTTTATTGTATTTTAAAATTAATTATTAAGGAAATAATTTTTTTGAGCTTGTGGTCAACAGTAAAGCCAAAAAAAAAGATGAAAAAACAGGGAGTGAAAATGAAAGGAAGGCATAAAGAAGAATATAGAAAAAAGTCTCAGGAAAGGAATTAATGAAAGAGCAGATCGCTGGAAGAAAAAAATTGGAGTCTTTACTAGTGCTAATCACTTTACATGAAGACAATTGTAAAGTGAAAAATTTGATTTACAGCCACATGAAATATAAAACACATGCCACACAAACCATGAACAAAAACTTGGGGCCATACTGATGCACTAAAGGGCCTCTTCCCCTTATGTTAACCATGTCGCAAAATGTGAATGGACAGAAAAGCCCAAAGCCTTCCTTTTGAATAAAGCTTCATCCTAGGCCTTGCTTGTTTACAGTGGCCACAAGCCCTCTGCTTCAGGGTTCATCCTCTTTTAATCCTTACTACTATCTAAACAACTTATGCAGAAACTGCTCAGCTCTAGGACAGGGCCACTATGGGCTCTACAGCTGGGACCACAGGGTTGGACAGAGACAGCAGCAGAATTTTCAGCCAAAGCTCAGGAGAAGCCCAGAAAGCAGCATAGCAATAATTTCTGTATCCATACCACATCTTTCCCTTTATCCTTCTGCCCTTGCCTATGAAGAGGGAGGGCACATGCAATGGAACCATCACCATCAGCCTCTCAGATCCCAAAAACTTGGGGACCATCAGTCACCAGTATCTCGGCCTAGTTCAGTTGTCAGCTACACAGTGCTCATTCCTGGGTCAGTCTTGGAAACCTGATGGCCCCTTCAGAATTTCTCTGGCCCTGGAATAAACCAAGAAGGGGAAGGTGGAGCTTGTGCACTCATCTCAGTATTCTTTCCTCTCCCAGACCAAGTTGCTAGAGACTCAGCAGGAAAACAGAAAGGGAAGTGGAAAGTGAATGGGGAAGATGAAGAGAAAATGGAAAGGGAAAGGGAAAAGGAGACATTGTTCTGAGGGAGAGATGTGGGTGCTGATCCCTTGATGGGGCTGCTCCGTGGGTGCTGTCGTGACTCCTGGTTCTGGCTAGCTGTTTTCTCCTGCTTCTGCTCCTGCCTGGCCCCATGGCCTCCCATTTCTGTTTTGTGTTTTCCATGAGGCAGTCCAGTGGCACTGTGTATAGTTTTGAAAGCTGTGTGTTCTGCAAGGGGGCTCAGACCCTGCTCTTTGAGATGGGGTCACAGTAAATGTATCTGGCAAAAAGTTGTGCAGCATAACAGACAAACACAAGAAACAGGTAAATTGTTAATTTAAATGCTCAGATACACAGACCTTACTGACAGTGGGTGGTGAAGACTGTAAGAAGACCAGAAGGCACTGAAATATCCTCTATTACAGGAATCATTCATGTGGGACTTTTAACATACTGGACAGTCAACACTTGCTAATTGACAGGAAGAAGGAAACGATTATTATAGAGTATTGGCATGGTTATCGTAGGAAAGACAATCTTATGAAATATTTTGGGAGATTCTGGGGCTGTATAAAGCTTACTGTTTTATGTTTTAAGGGTTCCTAAAATGTACAAGTATTACATATGGCAGTTTTGTAAGAAAGATTAAAGGTAAAGGAAGAAAAGGAGAGGGATGGACCAGGGAGGACAAACGCTGGGAAGACAGAAATGGGAGGTAAAAGGGATTAATCAGTCAAAGCCTTTCCATGATCACCACAACTCTTATTAACTTTTAACTTTTTAGCTTTTCTTCTGAACTCTTTTGTGTGTGCATTTCCTGTTCTCCTTATGTGTATGTGTGTAGGTGTGATCATGTAGCAAGCTTGGAGCTGGAGTAGGAAGGCTGGGAGATGGTTATGGGGTATACGAGGGCTTAGGAACAAACTGCCATAGAAACCAGAATCCCCAGGCCGAAGCAGTGGAGATACCACAGGTCTGAGAGTCAGCTATTGGAGACGCCCATGTGAGCTTGTGAGTGGATGTGTATCCCTGAGATCCAGTAAATTTCAGGCCTTATTTGCTAGGGAGTAAGAGAAAGGTCAGGTCATTTGTGTTGCTTATGGTTGCATGAGAACTGTTTATCTTTATGTGGGTGCCCTTAAAGGTATTGTTCCCTTACCTATGCTGATCTGTGACCGTCTATGTCTTTACACGGAGTACACATCTACCGGGACTTTGCACCGAGCTTCAGCACTAACTGGATTTGAAAATGGGGAAGAGCAGTAGCATCATATCTAGATAAATGGGAAAAAAGAAATTGCTATGTTCATGTGTCACTGGAGTTCAAAAAGGGCAAAGTTCAGACCTGTCTTTGAACTGTCCTAAACAGGTAGCTCTGCAGGCTTTCTGAGGATTTGAAAATCCTCTCAAGGGCCACACTGGTATGTGTGTTACCAAGCACCACACAGTCATCTGAGATGTGTTTAATCATCAGTCATCTTAAGTATTTGTGGTCTTATGAAGCTTGATGAATTTTGACATTTTCTTTTTTTCACGACACATATATGATGAATATTTCACTGAATAAAGAGCTTCTAAATCCTTTTCTTTTGGTGATAGCCTTTCAGTGGTAGGAGACCGACAGGCTTATACAGAACATAAATAAACATATAGTCATGCAAATGCTGACCAGTTTAATAGCCTGGAAGAGAACTATACACTGATCTATGTTCATATTTTCAGAACCATCTTTCTCATGGAATATACAACAAGTATATATGTCACAAGCTCAGTTCAGCGTAACCTAGAGGCCTCGTTTAACATTTTCACATTTTGTTAGCGGACAAAATAGGTCTTTCAGCATTGCAAAGCTCTTCCTTTGGTTTGCTATGTTCGTTGCCATTACGGGTGTCCTGGTTAGAACGGCTGGGACCAATTCATCACTGGATGGGTGTAACCCAAAACTGTGTATTCTATAGCCCCCCACGCCATTTCCCAAAAACTGTTGTCAGTAGAGGCCTGCAAGGTGGGAAGATGTTCCTGTACCCTTTTATGGAATTCCCTGCTCTGATACCCTTATATGGAATTCCCCGCTCTGATACCCTTTTATGGAGGAGGGACTGAGCATCCGCATGCCCTTTTATGGAATTCCCTACTCTGAGGGAGGGACTGAGCACTCCCGCCTGAACTGGAGAGTATATAACTGGGAGTTTCAGAACCTTGCCACCTCTCGTGGGATCCAGAGGAAGACTCCAGACCACTGCCTTCAACTAGACTGAGACCACCACCCTCGACTGGACTGCAATCACCACTTCTGACCAGACTGCAGCAGCTCTCCCACCAGCAGGTTTATTCCCTCTCCCTTTGCTTTGGACTCGGGGGTGGGCCAAGGTTCACCACTCTTGTTCATACCCTAGGGTGCTGGTTTATACATTTGGGTTTTGTGGGTTAAAACCAATTGTCTGTCTGTATAATTGTACTTATTGCATTATTTTAATAAATTGTTATTCTGACTTATAAATCTCTCTTTTGAATTGAGTTCATTTTCCCTTGCTGGTTAACTTTTAAACCAGCACACGGGTTTTTTCTCCTCTAGGAGCATGTTCTCCATCTCATAATGGAGAAAATCAAAATTTTCAGTAGTGTGAAGACAATGGGGAAAATAATATTTTCCAGCATCAAATCCCTATGATTGGAGAAGGCTGCTTAGTTTCATAGGTAAAAAAATTAAAGAGTCTATGAAATGTACACTCATCCTGGAGAATTCTATACACATTACTCTGGATCACTGGGTGAGTAATTGAATGTCCATCTTTTCTTTCCAAAGCTGACTAACAAAACAGTAACCTTCACAGTCTCTCACATTACGCTCTGCAAATAGCTCAGAAAGTCTGTGTTCATAAAGAGTTGAATACAGTCCATGAGACAATAGTCTTCTTTAAGTTCTATCTTTTTGACTTTTCTTTCTACCCTCTCAGCTAGCTCCTGCTGCTAACTGCTGAGATAAAAGGTGTCCCAGTTTCTTGCATACATTCCCTGTTATAGAAGTACAGCCTTTCCTTGTTTTGTGCCTTTTTATCTCAGGCATAAGACAGTAATTCAGTATTACATTCAAGATATCTCCATGACATTAACTGCATTTCCAGCCTTTACTTTTGTGAGGCATTTTCACCTAGGCTTTACACCTCCATCACAAAAATATAAGTGAACAATCCATTCACTTTTTGTTAGAAAGGACTTTTTCTTTTTGGAAATGTTTCCGAAGTCTGTAGTGCATGTAGGGCATCTTAAACTCTCATACATGCTAGCTGCACAGCCCTGAAATTCAGGAACTGATCCAACACAAACCTTCGTAGCACATTTATCGCTTTCATGAATTCCATCATGATTCCCTTTATTATTACATTCCTTATTATGTCGGATAATAATTAGGGCCCAATAGTGCATCCCAAGATGTGTTGCATACTTCAAAACACCTCCACTGCTCTGATTGTAGTGTTTAGTAGCAAAACACTATAATGAGGAACTTTTTTCACTATTAGGAGCAAAGTGGTGAACGTTATCCTGCTTAAGTTTCTTATTTGAGGGCTTTAGTTGCTGTGTGAAAATGTTTTAGCCACAGTTTGCCTGTAGTTTCTGTGGTCTGTACACCTTGCTAAAACTGTTTCTAATGGCCACAAGTACTGCAGAACTCCTGCCTATCAGGCACACCACCCAGATGTATTTAGATAACATATCCTTTATTGTGAAGATGCTTTTACTGACATCATCTTGTTTGGAAAAGTGTTGTATAGCCACAAAATCTCATCACTGTTGAGCATCCACTTTCTACACAATCATCGTATTTCTCTGAAGGTGCTTTCCAACCTTTTGTGGGGCATAAATATTGCCTTCGTTCAAGCCTTGTTGTCCTCCCTAATTTGTATCTGTAAAATGCTCCAAGAGACTCCCACACTTACCAAGGGGGGAGTCCCACCTGAAAGTAAGGCTCTGTCCTTCCAGTGCTCAAGTTGTGGACATGCCAACTCCCAAGCCCAATATCTGGCCCTACCTCTTAGAATGAAGATCCTTTTTCTTCTGTTTGTCCCAGTGCAGGAAGGGAAGTTTATCAACACTTCCAACCCGTGCCAATCTTCACTTACAGCCTTTTAGTCACTGATATTGTGCCACAGAGAAGAGATCACTCTTAACGACTCAATTTAATCTGTGCTGGATCAATCTCACTACAAGTCCTGGGAAGAGCTACAATGAGAAAAGAAAGGAAAAGAGTAAAGAAAATGAAGCTCACGTGTTATTGCAATCTCAGTCATGAACAAAGAACATCCATCTGGGAATTTCTAAGGAAAAGTAGAAGACGTTATTGATTGTCTTAGAGCTGCAACTTCCATGTCAGATGTAGCTGTGTTTTCTTTAACATGCTAGATAGAAACCATCTACAGGGTAGCAAAAGATACTAAGCTGATCTAAAGATACTAGAAATACAACTCTTTAATATTCTGGATTTGCAAACAAAAATATTGCTACATGTGCATGCCATAAAAGCACAGAAGCAGTTTGCAATTACAATGATGATGGGCTGTTTTTGACAGGCCAGGAAATACCACCCTGTGCTAGAGAGGCACATATTCTATAGTTGAAAAAAAAAGTCTTGTGACTTCACAGGAAGGAGCAAAACCATAAAACATGGAAATGCAGGCAACAAAGAGGAACAGAACATGCTCTGCAACAAAGTAAGTCTGTTTGCCTTCAGCAGCAAGCAGGTTAGCAAATCACACAGAAGTCCAATGTGATCAGGCATGAATTCAGCAGTTGTTTAAAGGCAAATGCACAGAACATGTATGTGTATTAACTGTGTTTCTTTGTCTCTACTGTACTTAACAAAATGCATGCACAGGGAGAAGATTTTGAGAGAGGTTGCAACTAAATGGAGTTTATTGCTAAAGGCACAGCCAGGAGAGGACTATCTCTGTGCTCAAAAACATTCCCTTGCCTTGTGCCTCTTTGGGGCTTGCACAGATGTTGCCTGGGAGCTCCCAGATCCAACATCGATGATCTGTGGAGGGGCAGCTGCCGGAAATGTGTCCTGACTGAAAAAGCACAGCATTCAGTTCCCCTTTCCTCTGGATTTCATATCAGCTACTCACATTATCATGCCTATTGAAGTCTCCATAAAGGAATGGAAACCGTAGTAACACCATATATTTTCATTCTTTATGGTAATGTATCTACTGATAGTGACGGGTTCATTGCTACTACATTACACAGACAATGTATAACATAAAATGATAACATCTTCCAGAGCCCAGAGGTTAATGATTTTACCAAATGAATTTGCAGAAATTTGCATTATTCATAAATAGTAAAACCACAATTGAATTTTCAGGTTACCCCACAAAAGTAGCAATAAGACACTCCTTGTTACTCAGGATATGGCAAAGATGGTAAAGGATTATTGGTCTGCATTTAAAATATGACTATTAGGCTTCTAAAAAAGTTCTCCTATCTAAGTTTATATAATCTCAGTGTCAGCTGAGTTGAATGCCGGTTGAATGGAAAAAAAACCCAATTATATTCAAACATCCAGTAGTTGCTGGAACAGGAGATAAATTAACCCCAGTAACATTCAGTCCACATACTGACCCATGCAGTTTATTAAGGTCCAAGAATTTGTTCTTTTGCATGTTTCTCTTACTGCATAGCCCAAACTAACACCACTGTGGGAGAGTCTGAGCTGGAAAACTGTGATTAGTACGGAAAGGATTTGCACATCTCACTTTTTGAAAAGGGATCATCCAAATACCACACCTTTGCTCAATAAACTCTCAATTTGGGTAAATTTTTTTACAGAACTTTAAGTCCTTGAAAAGAAAATTTAAAAATACTGTCTTCAGAATAGTGTTTATAGTTCAGTAAGACACTTTCAGTGCTATCTTTTGCGGTTACTGGCATACCCAAAACAATAAAAATAAAATTATTTTTGTGTTGTCATTGCCATTAATGACATGATGCCCTGAAGTTGATTTAGAAAAAAATAATTATCTGTAATTTCTTTTGAGTAAATTTTCTATTTCAAATATAATTTCTGAGAGCTCATCTCTGAAAAAAAATTCTTCTCGTGAGTCTGGTAAACATTACATGTCAGATAAAATTAAAAAATAAAAAAAAGAACATTGATTTTTAGTTCATCTTTTATTAATTCTACTTCAAACTAGGTGTCATCCCTTGTAGTAAAAGGATCACTTATATTTATAGGATTTGAGTTATGTTTATGATATGTTCATCTAGTTCTATTCTTGTTTTATACCTGAAAGTATATTGAAATCTTTGTAGATTGGCACAGAGTAACAATTTAGTCTGACAGATGTGACCTTATCAAGACTGTAAGAATGGTACTTTTCTTTTGAATGTTCTACAGCACAGAAGATCTGTCATTGTAAGTTGGAGAGCCTGTTTATAACCTGAAAACTTTCCTGATGGGTGAGGATATATGAGATTTTAGAAGAAGAGTCAAAAAAATATATTTTAGCAAAACTACCATTCAAATACTGAATTTGGAAAGTTTAATTGCAAGGCAGCCCACATGAATATATATCAGGGATATGCAATCACAAAGCATTACTCCAACTTCAACAAATCTAATCCATCCAACTATTAAAAAGTGTCTCAATTTTGATCTTTTTATGTGCGGTGTATTTTGAGCACAGTTGTGACATACATTCTGAAAGTCCATTCTAAATTGATGTTTTTTAGCATTTCTACCTCAGCAATAGTTATCTTAGAACAGATTTACAAAGCTATGAAAGTGAATTAGTGCCTGAATTCAGTGATTCTTCTTGTTTTTTCCTGCTCCATAATGAATAAGTTCAAGAGAACGTTGCCTTGAAAGTCTATCACTAAAGCTCTCATAGTCAAGGAACTAATGGTTACTTGTACTATGCCTTATGTTTTGGTCTGGTGATCCCTAACTACCCCTCATGAGATGTAGCCTTGGAAAGAAGAATGATCCAGGAGAACTGGTTGATGCTTAAGAAACACTTCCTCCATGCTCAAGAGCGATCCATCTCAGTGAGCTGAAAATGAAGTAAATGAGGCAGGAATAGTTCCTGATTAACTCAGACTAAACAATGATGTGTACACAAGATGGTAGCAGGGCAGATGACCCACAAGGAGTGTGGAAACATTGTGCTGGAATGGGTTTAGAAAAGCCAAGGCCCACTTGTAGCTAAATCTGGAAAGGGACGTCAAAGGCAACAAGGATGATTTCTACAAATAATAGGAGGATGACTGAGTAAAATGTGGCACCACTGCTGAATGGGGCAAGAATCCTGGTGAGAAAGGACATGGAAAAGGCCAATGTGCTCATTGCCTGTTTCATGTCAGTCTTTACCATTAATACCAGTCTTCAGCAAGCTCAGGTCCTGAGACCACTGAGAAAGTCTGCATAAGGAAGACCTGTACTTAGTAGGGGAGAACCAGGTAAGGGAGCACTTAAACAAACTGGATATGTGTAACTTCATGGACCTGGTGTCCTGCACCCACAAATACTAAGGTAGCTGGCTGATGGTTTTATGAGTCTACTCGTGTTTATCTTTGAAAGGTCATAGCGACTGGGAGATGTTCCTGAAGAGAGGAAGAAGGCAAGTGCCACTTCTGTCTTCAACCAAGTAGAGAAAAAAAGAAATATGTGGGGATCTACAAGCCAGTCAGCCTCACCTCAGTTCCTAGGCAGGTGTTGGAATCCTTTTACAGACATAGGAAGGACAAGAAAATTATTTGGAATAGTTGGCATGGAGAGAAAATCTTACTTAACCAATCTGATAGCCTTCTAAAAAGAGATGACCAGCCTAGTGTTTGAAGAGAGCGCAGTGGATATTGCTTATCTTTAGAAAGGTTTTTGATACTGTCTCTCATAAAATGCTCACAGAAAAAGTGATGATAGAGATATGATAATAGATAAGATAGATATATGGCAATGGGGTGAGCTGCTGACCTGCTGTGTTCAAAAGGTTGTGGCACAAAATAACTGTTGGAAGTCAATCACTTGTGGTGTACCCTAGGGATTGATACCAGGGCCAATTATCGCCAACAATGTCTGGACAATGGGAGAGATTTCATCTTCTCTAAATTGACAGATTGTACAAAACTGGGGAGAAACATTGATGAGCCAGAAGAATGTGCTGCCATTCAGAAAGGATAAGACACTTAGAAAAAAGGGTTGACAGGAACTTCATGAAACTCAACAAAATGAAGTGCAGAGACCTACACCTTGAGAAATAACCTCGAGCACCTGTTCATGCCGGGGAGCAACTTCTATTGCAGAAGATGCCATGTGGGTTCTGGTGGACAACAGTTTGAACATGAGCCAGCAATGTGCCTTTGAGACAAAGTCCAATAGTCTTTTGCATTTCATTGGAGATAACATTGCCAGGACATCAATGAAGGTGATTTTTCCTCTCTAGTCAGCCCTGGTGAGGTGCATCTGAAGTGATGAGTTTAGTCCTAGGCTCCCCAGTAAAAGAGGGACATGGACATACCAGAATCTAGTGAAGGAACACCAAGATGATGAAGAGACTGGAGCACCTGTCATATGAGGAAAGGCTAAGAGTGATGGGACTGTTTAGCATGGAGAAGAGGAAGATGCAGAGGGATCTTATCCATAAATATATGATGCAGGGAAGTAAAGATGACAGAGTCAAAAGCTTTTCAGTGGTATTCTGTGGCAGAATGAAAGGTCAGTGAGCGTAAATTGAAATACAGCAAATTCCACATAAGTACAACCTCTTCTTTCTTTGCTATGAGAGTGGCCAATCAGTTTGCTTGAGAGGTGGTAGAATCTCCATCCCTGAAGGTATTAAAACCCCAACTGAACATGGTCCTAGACAACCTGGACTAGCTGACCCTGTTCTAAGCAGGTGTTTGCGTAGATAGTACCCAGAGGTGCCTGGCAATCTCAGCTATTCTGTGACCATGTGACTCTGCTATGTGGCTTTTGGTAGAGATCTAAAGATTACCAAAATTGCAGTACAATGCTGCTGTAGGGATAGAGAGTCACGGGGAAGCAGGGTGACACAAGGAAAATGCTGTTTCTATGAAGTCTACGTCTTTCTGCCTTGCAAATCTTACAAGAATTCAACTACTATCAGTCACAAATGAGGCTAAAAGATCTGAGGCTCACAAAATGATGGAATGCACCATGTTGCTTCTTTTCCACAGTGCTAGATAGTCTGAGGAAAACATCACTGCTTTAGAAGGTTTAGGTCACTTGAGAGAGATCCTCAGGTCTGTTAAGGTTTCACCCCTCCTGACAATAAAGATACATTTTGCTTCTAGCTAAAAAGAGTGAATATGAGGAAAAAGCCCTTAAAAACAAATAAGCAAATAGCAAATACCCTTTGAACTTACAAAATATGTGTGAGATGAAGTTTTTAACTCAGTTTTTTAGTACTGTGTAAATGTTTTTTCCCTTCAGGTACCTGCTTTAAAAACTACCTTATGTATTTTTTTTTGCCTGATGTAATTGCTTTTTTTCTCCTCTCTCAAAACCATTTTTCATGCGATAGGCAAGAAACATAGACTTCATAGCAAATCATTTTTCCAGTGTTATAATTATTGTGTGTTTTTTTTTCTTGTGGGTTTTTTTTTGTTTTGTTTTCATTTTGGGGAGGTTATTGCTGTTATTGTTGCTTCTGAGGTTTTTTTCCCCTTCTTTTTGTTTTTCCTGGCATTGGCCTGCAGAGGGTAAGATAAATATAGCACAGAACTGTTAGGACTTTGTGGTTTATTTGTCCTACCTTTATTTGCAAACAGAAACAAACAGATAGATAATGCAGGGTAATATGCAGAGGGTCGTATATTCTCAAATAAGCCTACTCCACTGTCCCATCTGATGTTTCTGACTAATAGGTGAAAGAAAGATGAAAGTTGCATCACAGTTACAACAGATGCAGGAAATAATATGGGGTAATACATTCACTGTTAACTCTTTCCCATCTATTTGATCGAGTTCAGCTCACGGGGAAAAAAAAGGGATTAAGTTTAATCTTAACAAAAAGGATCTGCATCAGCCTTTCTGCATTTCTGTTTTTCCTTCAATAAAGTCAAAACTCAAACCCAAGTTTGGTAAGCATTCGTGCAATCTGTCCTCCCTTTTAACTCCATCACCTAGTACTTGGTAAGAGCTGTTACAGCACAGCTGAGAAATGTTTGGGTTAACTGTCTTTGAAGGTTCCCCCATGTGAGGCTTCACGTGTGTCACCTTCCCGCTCTTTATCCACTAGTGTGGCCGGTGTCAATGCAACTGCTGGAACCAGAAGCAAAGTTACTGCACCAGCAGCAAAAAAAAGCAAAACTAGATGATATAACCAGTACCAAATTCCTTCTTGCAACATGCTACTGATGTCTCCTTCAAACTAAAGTTTAGTCCCTCTGATTTTTCCATCTATTTGCTAATAAGATCACATTCCTCCACCTACATATCAGAAATACCTTGTCACTCACAAGTAAATGAAACTGCCTGGGTTCAATCAGCGACAGTGTTTTAGACTAGCTATTGCCATACACTGCTTTAAAACTCCAATATCCACAGCTTTGGAAATCAAATCTGCTCAGAGTCAATAAAATGTACGTTAAAGCAACAGCTTTTATTTTATTTGCTGGTGATTATTCCCTTGCTTGTGAGCAAAAGAGCGGCACTGAGTGGCATTTTTATGGTTGTACTTTTATGTAGAAACCTGTGACTGAGGAAGAAAGTTATTAATCCATGTTTAGATGAAGCACATCTAAGTTCTTCAAAGCACAGTAATTATAGCAATGCTAGCAAAGCTATTCTTCCTTTAGGAAAATAAGTGCTGTTGGATTTTCACATTTAGGTGTTCGCAAGGTAAGTAGTCAAATTATCCTTATGTAGAATTGTTTGCCTGCTGGGAGAAATTAAGCATTTCCTGCTGTTAAACCTCTGGACATGTCATTGGCAAAGTCTAGCTGAAGATCCAAAAAAACCCTAATTCACCGGGCTGCACACTCTGCGCTTTTACAGTTGCAGAAAAATGACATTAGGGACAGTGTCCTCACTTAGATTGCCTATCCTTCCCCTGGCTGCATGTTTACAACTTAAATTAATGCTTGGGATTACCCTGGCTACACTATGTCATTTTTTGAAGAAGTCTACTTTTCTGGAGCTGGTTTTCAAAAAATTTGGTTCCTTTCCTCTCTCAGTTATGTGATGCCATTTCTGATCCTATTTCTCCTGGATGGAAGGAGATGAGATTTTAGGATTTTGTTTAAAGGTCAAAGCAGATTTCTGTGGCAAATAGTACAGTAGTGAGACCAACAGCTATCATTTGCACTTCCCAGGGGTAACAGGGCTGAACTAAGAAAACCCACTACCAACAAAAGCCTTGCAGGGAAAAAAAACCTGAGATTATGTTAGCATTCAGGTTACTCTTCAATCCCATGTCTCCCCAAATCATAGGCAATATGTAAATGATGTCTAAACTACATACTGCACACACATAAGGTCCTGAGTAGGAGTAGGAATACACTTATAAATTGCCAAGTGAATTTTGACAAATTCATTTCTGGAAAGGAGTAAGTTGTTTTTTTTTACTTGTCAACTTGCAGATGCTGAAGGTACCTATTATCTATTTAGTGATGCAGAAAGCCTGCAGAGCAATCAGAAGTTGAATCCACTTCCTTAGCTACAACAGTTCTTCTTTCCCTTGACACTTCAGTACAATTCATGTAATAAAGATTTCGCTTTCTTTATAAAAATGCAGTCTTTTAGGATAAAAAAAACCCAACAAACAAAACCCATGAAAAGGTTACTGTAACACTCAATAGTACAGAGAAATTTTTTAAAATTATAAATCTGGTGAGCTGTATTCACAGAAGAAAATGAAACCCATAATTAAATTATTAGCTTGATGCTCAGGATACTCAAGTTTGCTAGTTTCCAATAAAATATTCTGTATGTGATATATGTTTTCTTGTTGTACTAGTGAAACCATACTACGTCAGTGACAAAGGATGGTACCATAAAGGTCCATGTATGGACATCATTAGATGTTGTAAGATACATGACTGTTAATTAGTCTGTATTAATGACCACCATAGCACAGAAATTTGAGTAAATTATTTTATACTTTGCTTAATAGTTGTATGGAGGATGTCACCATCTATACACACAACTATACTATCTTTGGGGGTGTGTGCAGTAAAGGAAGCAAAACAAAATTGTAAAAATATTATGGTAATATTGGAAAATATAATATGTTGAGGAGATCTTTGCAAAAACCACACACAAACTGTCCAGTTTTCAAATTGTACATTTTTTTCCAGTTAATCAGTGGATTATCACACTAGAGAAAAACAGCTAGATAGCCACATTGAAAAAAAAGTATAGTGAAGAGTATAGGCATGGCTTAAAATTATGGCATATTAGCCCAGTGTCTACTAGGAACTATTTTTAGCACATTAAGAAATAATTTGGAATAGGAAAAATGCAATAATCTAATCTTTGCCCTTCCATCCTTATAAAAAATCCTATAAACTCCTCCCATAATATATGAACAGATAGGAAACATATATCACTTAATATGTATCTATGACAAAGAAAATGTATTCACTGTATCATGTTTTGTTGATTCAAGGGTTTGATACAGAGCTCCACACTCTGTGAAATGATGATAACTATATGGCTAGAAATAATATATCTACAAGCTGAAAATATCTCAGATGAAAAATGACCCACAAAGATCATCAAGTCCAGCTTTCAAGCCAGTGGGCCATATGGGGATTGAATCCACAACCCTAGCATTATTAGCATAATACTCTATCCAACTGAGCCAACCCACACATTAGTAAAACTGAAAAAAATCTCTTTACCTTCTCACTGTGCCTTTGGAGGGCAAGTTCATGTTACCAGACTCATTTCCACCCAGCTGCATGATTTTCTGGATTGCAACAGACTTTGCCCACTTATGGAGCTCTTTCCATCATCTCAGACACAGCGAGTTGCTCTTTGAACTTCGGCAGCCATCCCTTGTCCTGTCAATTACAGATGGTAACACTTACACCTTCCTCCCTCCCTCCTTTCGATTTTCTCCTCTGAAAAGGCTCAACTGAAGGACTATTCAGTCTTGCAAAACACAGTCAATCTGACCTCCTCTTCCCACAGTGAAAAAGCAGAAACAGAGCAGACATGAAAACAAATCCCATTTGTCACAGGCTGGTAGCTGCATACAAAACCAGTCTTGTGATCACACTTCTCTCAAAGCTGACTTTCCGTGTCACGCATCAAGGAGGCCTGCAGAGCACTTTTGGTGATATCCTGAAGGCAGTGGGTAGGAGTCAAAATAATGAACTAACTTTCTTACACATTTTTTAAGAGATGCATGAAGGAAAGGGGGCATGAAATATGTCTTCATTAAATGAACTTATATTTGTGTGCTAAAAGCACTTTACTTACTGTGTTTCAGTGAAGGTACATGTGTTGGATTCATCAAGAATTTGAGACCGGTTATTAGCTTCTTATGGAGTTCCTTTGGTCGAGGATTTGAAAGTTGTTACTTTCCCAAAGAGAGGGGAATAAAATAAATAAATATAAATATTCTAATTCTTCCTAATGAAGAAATGAAACAGGATACTGCATGCAAATGTGAATCAAACCTGTCATGAAGAGAGTGAGAAAGACAAAGTTGCATAATTTATGTGGGTTTTAAGTACTGTGTGATGTAATGTTGAAATGAATATATTAGTGCAAATAATGAAATAGTAAAAGCAATGTATCACTGAAAACTTGGAAATTAATCTTAATGATTTTCCAACTGAAATTCATCAGACAGAAAAAGGATCCTACCCAAAATTAGGGAAGGAGTTGTTTATAAGTGATTTTATTCTGCAAATAAATTTTCATCTCTGAGTCCAAACTTCTCCATTTTAGATTATTAGCATGAGATTGACATAAAGAGCAAGTAAATTTACATCACCTACTTTTAAGGTACAACAAACCAAATCACTACAAGAATAAACATTTAGAAACAAACTTCTAAATTCTGGAGTAATACTTCCAAAGAGCAGAGGAAAAAAAAAAGAAAGAAAGAAACCAAATCAAGCAGATAAGACGCATAGGCACTCAAGCTAGCTGTGAATTCAGCCAGTTGTCAAAAGGTACTGCTTTACAGTCCTACAGTTTACACGTAGTTCTGCTGGTTTTGTTTCTGAGAACATCTACACATAAATATTTGAAATTTTCGTAGTTGTGTTGGTAGATTGAAGATTTCTTAATGAAAAATTCTACATTTTTTACCTAGGTGTCCACTTTCTCATACTAGCATTCCACAAGTCTGTTTCAACAATCACCTATATTGAGCAACATAAGTTTTATACAATTAAAAAAGAATTCCATGCTCTTATCACAGGTTCTGTCTTGAAAGAATAAAATCTTACTCCTATTATTGAATATTTCTCAGGTTTTAATATCTGTCAAGCCATTCTGCATCATTTCTTCTTTTATAGATTGCTACTACCTTGTAAAAAGTCATGGTCTGACCAATGTATTGAAACTTCTGTTTCCTAACATTAACAGGAAGAACATATTGACCAAGACAGCACTGGCCTCTCTCACAGAGGACCAGCTCTTCTCTCACACCTGGGGGCTTATTCAGCACCGAAATTTCCAAAATGCCCTAGACCTTGGATCATTGCTTCCCACTTCTGATTCTTAATTCCTATTTGTCTGGGCATCAGCCCCTTTCTCAGCTTGCTGAATGTTTGCCTCATCCCTCAGTCCAGACTCAGCCCACTACCATGGACTCTGAAGCTATACAAGTGCTACCTGGCTTCTGACGAAACTGCCATCTTTCTTTTTAGGAAAACAATCTGATTTAGATGAAGTTTTCCAAACCAAGGTCCTGATAGATAGTAGGAACCACAAACATTGTGACTATCAGATTAACAATTATCATTTTGTTGGAGGAACAGGAGGGGATAAGGTGTGATGAAAAAAATTTGGTTAGCTTTTAAGTCACATATTTAAGTAGAGATGATCTCTACCAGGATCTCATTCACCTTCATTGTACATGCCTTTCATACTGGTTCCAGTGGTATTTCAGATACGCTTCCAAGTGGTAGAGGGCACACAGTGAGAGACACTGTCCTGCTGGTGAGCCAAGGAGGGCCTAGGACAACAGATGCCTCTTGATTCTGTACTGAAAGCCTAAGGAATGCCAGGGCATTTGATGGTATTCCAGATAATTTGTGGGTACAAGCTGTTTTCAGTCATCTCATCCTCATTCAATTTTGTCAGCTTTGCCATGGTGACTGACACATATCTCCTGCACTGTGTAGAACCAAGGAGAAGACAGAGCAGATGTGGTGCCTTTAGGCTGATATGCAACATTGTAGATGGATTTCAGGTTTAACTAGCGGGATCATGAAATAAATTCACAGAATTAAGAAAAGAACAGATATGATGTGACAGCATTTCTGTCAAGAGAGTTGATAAAAGGTCAAGGCTTTGCCACATGAGTACACACTGATTGGTGCTGGAGGCTTAAGGAATTATGAGCAAACTGAAGCTTTATCACATTCTGTTAGACACTTGCATTCTATATGTGACCAAAGAAAAAGTGAAGATGTTTTTGAAACTGGGCTAACAACCTGGTATGAATTCTAATCTTTTACCACATTGGGGAGGTCAGTGAAGTTACAACACTGTAGAGACCAGATATTGTTTCTTCTGCTAAAGAGTCTCTCACTGTCAAAATAGTAAAATAAATCAAAACATATGCAATAAAGTAATTAAAAAAAAAAGAAAAACAGAAAAAAAAGACGTAAGAAACCTCAAACAACAACGACACATACAAAAAACCCACAACCAAACAAAAAACAAAACAAGCAAAAAAACCAAAACACCAAATCCAAGAAAAAGTATTTTTTAAGTTCATCTGTTTGATAGAGCACAGCGAAAGTTGGCAGTCTATAATATACACTAGCCAGTGAAAGAACCGAAAAAGTCCTGACAGTCAACATGTATTGAGGATGGAGGAAAAGAGTCAGTTCTTTCCAGGGGTTGGTGTGTGAAAAAGCCACTGTAGATAACTGGTAATGAACTGCTGCTTAAAGTCTTTTCCTGGTCATTTCACTTGTTGTGTTTGCACACCATTGTACCCACATAATTAGAACCAACATGTTCATTTCCTGAAAAAACACTCATATATTGAAAAGTGGATGTTGAACATCATTATGTTTTATGACAACAGACTTACAGATGGCAATTCTGAAACAAGAAAAGTGAGATCTGCCTATGTTCAAAAAAGTGAGACTTGTTAGAATCTCAAAGAAAAAATGGTGTACCTTAACTGCTTGACCTTCCTTTGGTGTGGCTTATATTTTATACATCCCCTTCCACGTGGAGCCCTGCCCATGCAGGCAGCAGCAGATAGGGAAGTGGACGGGTGCTCTGTAGGCCCACTGTGCCAGATTTGGCCATGTCCTCCTCTGCATCTCTCTGACTTTGTGTTGGGTTTGCGTGGTTTGGTTTTGGTGGTGGCAGGGCCTACAGGGGTGGCTTCTGTGAGAAGCTGCCAGAAGCTTCCCCTATGTCTGTCAGAGCCAATGCCAGCTGCCTCCAGGACGGACCCACCATTGGCCAAGGTCGAGTCCATCAGCGATGGTTGTGATGCCTCTGCAGTAACGTATTCAAAAAGGATAAAAAAGTTACTGCACGGAAGTAATTGCAGCCAGAGAACAGAAGGGCAGGAATATGCAAAAGGAACAACTCTGCAGACACCGAGGTCAGTGGAGATGGAGGTGCTCCAGGCACTAGAGCTGAGATTTCCCTGCAGCCCATGTAGAGACCATGGTGAGGCAGCTGTGCCCCTGCAGCTCATTGAGGTCAACCAGGACGAAGAGATCTACTTGCAGCCCATGGATGAGACCCATGCTGGAGCAGGTGGATGCCTGAGAGAGGGCTGTGAAGCCATGGCAAACCCCTGCTGGAGTAGGGTCCTGAGAAGGACCTGCTGACCCATGAAGAGAGAACACACCAGAGCAGGTTTCCTGATAGGACTCATGATTCTGTGGGACACCCACACTGTAACAGGTTGTGCCTGAAAGACTGCACCCCATGGAAAAGTGACCCATGTTGGAGCAGTTCATGGAGAACTGTCTCCCGTAGGAGGGTCCCCACACTGGAGCAGGGAAATGACTCCTGTCCCTGAGCACTGGCAGGAAAAACATGTGATGAACTGACCATAACATCCATTCCCCATCTTCCTGCACCACTGACGGGGAGGAGGTAGAGCCTAGGAAGGAGGGAGGGGTTTGGGGATGGTACTTTTAATATTTATTTTGCTTCTCATTATCCTGCTCTGATTTTGTTGGTAATAAATTCAATTCTTATTTCCAATTCGAGTCTGTTTTGCCCATGATGGTATTTGGTAAGTGATCCCTTGCAGTCCTTATCTCAGCTCATGAATATTTGTTATATTTTCTGTCCCCTGTTCAGCTGAAAAGGGGAGTGACAGAGAGGCTTTGATGGATGTCTGGAATCCAGCCAGGGTCAAACCACTACAGACTTTTATCTGTGCCAGCTGTTTCACATGTGTGGTGGTGGACCACAGCGAGGCTTTATCAGGTGAATAATGTGCATATCATCATAAAATGTTCAACTAGACATTTTTAACAATGGGCTGCTCCCCCAAGGTCTTATTGCTATTGGCATTTTTGTAAAAATAACATTTGCCCACCGTTCTCTCTTTCAGGTTTAAATGCACAACCAACTTGTTGTAATGTACTAAATCTAGCTTGCTGATTGCCAAGTAGTTTTGATGATATTTCAGTACCCAGCTGGGTATAATATTTAATTACTGAACAAGCCCTTTGATATTGTTAAGCTACTTGCAAAGTAACCAATTATAACTGGAAAAAATGGCCTGTGGACTTCTCTTCCTTTCTCATGTGTTCTGCAACAGTAAATTCCACAGAGTAAATAGATTTTATCTCTGTTTGTTTTTATTAAGAGTTCATTTTGATTTTCTTTTTTATTACATAAATATTAATCATTTTTTTTAGATGATGTTCATCCCTATTCAACCACACATTTAAGCTTATGGGTGATTTTTAGCATGAGCTCAAGACCCCTGGGTTTCAGCAGCAGTTCACATTGTGCTTAAAATCAAAGATTTATGTGAAGAGGATTGGAGTGCTGAAATACAGACTGATTAAGAGCCACAGCTCCTTTAACTAGATGCAGATTGTCTGAAAATCAGACAGTGGAGTACATTTAAAAATGGTCTTAAAATGTGTGGAAATCATTCCTGAGGAGATACACACACACACATAGATATTTATTTATACCTATGCACCTAAAAGAGGAAACTGGCATTTATACACGCATATATGTGTGTGTGTCTGTGTGTCTGTGTTTGTGTGTATTTATATACACATATATATATATATAAAATGGATCTAATACTCTTATATATATATAAGACTTTTCTATTATTTATCATTCTTGTGGCTGTTTTGACAAGAAGCTTGAAGTAAAGGGCATTATTTACTTAGGAGGGTGCAGTAGTAGAAGATGGTGGTATGCAACCCACTATTTCTATCTTTCATTTCTTCAGAGGTTACTTAAAAAACTCAGGAGTTTCTCCTTTTGCACACATACCAAGGTTCTGGATGCTGAGACTTGTTTATGAGCATGTTCAAAACAAAATATTCACCCCCTGCTATTCAATTTGCTTTATGCCTTTTTTTCTCTTTTTTCTCCTTTCACTTCTCTCCCATCTGTGACTGGGTTATTTTCAGATATTCTGGCTATTTCAACAACCTCAATGGCCTGACAGAACAGGCAATATCAGAGCAAAGAATAGATAAGACTGAATAAGAGGAATGTAATCTCAACAGGTCTACCCCAAGCAGTAAATTAAAACAAGCTGCAAGGAAATTTGGCAGGAATACTCTGTATTAGTGGATGATCTGTCATGGAAATCTTTTGCTTAAAATGTTACAGGCACTTTCATTGTCCATACAACATTTTTTCCTCATGTCTTTTACTTTTCCAATAAATAAAGCGGGTGTCTAGAGAAGTTATTTGGAATCAGAAATAAAAATAAGAGAAAACATATGATATTGCAGTAAAACATCATATTTTGATTCATGAGCATAAAAAATGCATGTATTTGGTTGCAACAATCAATTTTGTTTGACTTTTCAAGTTCAACTTTGCAGAGCACAGGTGGTCAACAGTATGAATAAACAAGTCTTGGAAAAAGAAATGAGAATTTAAATGAATTGAAGCTTAGCTTTTTAAATACTACCTGCAAATTTTATGTGCACTATTGACTGTCAGACCATTTGAGTTATCCATCACTCCTAAGACTCTGCACAAGAAAATAGTGTATATAGATCATTTTACCATCTCTTCATAATTCATGCTTTTTCAAAGTACTGCTTCTTTAATAATGGGAGGTTGCAGTTTCAGGTTTTTCTACTTTTAGGGCTTTTGATGGTTTTCTTTCCAAAATCTTATAACAGATAATGAACAGGCCAGAAAGTTGGATTTCTTCTCATATTTTGAGATTACTTATTTCCTGCAGTTTCCAGGTGAACCGTATCTTTCTTGGCAGCTTGCATTCTCCTCTCATGTCTGGCATATTTCAGTTAAAAGGCAGGGAGCTTCTGACCCCTGAATGGCACAGCCTCATCAGATTTTCCCTGAGGTTAAACAGAGAAGTAGCACATCTGCCAGTACAAACTTCCACATCTAAACAGAAAATGAAGTAACTAAATAAGCAGTGTTAGAAGGGACCTTCCGAGTTCCTTAAACTTTGGTGACCAGACTCAATGGTGATCCATAGGGCAGTTCTGCCTGCTTTGAAGTATTAAATAGAGCAGCTACATACAGTGACATAAGCAAGAGCCAGGCTGATCCCTGGAGACCTGGCCAATTATGTGGAAAGAACTACCATAAATGGTCACTAATAATTCAGCCTGAGATTTTCAGTGACTTCACAGAATTAGGCATGCAGCATATTTCACAGCATATGTACTGTAGTAGCACCCAGAACAATCTTTGCAACCTCCCTAAAGACCTCTTGCACTGATGGAAATAGGTTGATTGTGAACAAAAGCTTATTCAGAGCAGAGCAAACAAACAAAAAGAAAATAAAAAAAGGAGTCTTTTGCACAGTGCTAAAAATAAATCCGGAGAAAGACTAACACTTATTTTGGAGGAGGAACTAAAGCATCAGTAATGTAGTGTTAATCACTGTCAGGATAAAAATAACACTGTCATCATAAATATATTTGAAGACTGCAGAAACAAGCACAAAACCTCCTGTCATGGAACAACAGGAACGAATATTCCGTGACAGAGGAATGTATGTAGACAGAGGATGCTATCCTCCTATTCTGCAGGGTAGATAATGTTCCTCTTCAGTCAGAGGGCATTTGACAGTCTTACTGGGAAGTCTGGAAATTTTAACCACCTCCATAAGATTTCCTCATTGTTCATTATCCTATTGTGCTCTTTCCTAAGACAGAGTACAGATTCAGCAACTGTTTCATGCATCATATTAAACACAGGAGAGAATTACAAAATATTAATTCCGGATAACTTCCCAGTAAATGACTTTATAATGGATAGTTCCACATGACTCCTGACTTTTTAGCACCAGCTTTCCCCATTAAGCCAAATGGAATTTCGTTACCAGGTGAGCTATCTGGACTCATGGTTCATTTTTCTCTATGAAGGAGTCCAAAAATAGCTTGAATTATAAAAACTTACTGTAGACAACATTTACAATTTTTTTAATGTTAGCAAAAATCCAACAGTTAGGACTTGTAAATAATATTTTTAAGCTTTTGCTGGATTAATGGATCTTTCAACTATACTGCCTAAAATTTCTGCCAGTAACAAATAAGTAAACTGACTATTTAATATTCTTTTACAATCTGTGAGACTTGCTATCCAGATGAAAAGACTGAAGTAAAGACGACTAACACAGTAGAAAATAAGTAGAGTTATGAACACATTTTTTTATAGTAACATTATGTTCTTCTACTAGAGCTCTTCATCAGTCTCGGTGTTTTTTTTTCTTATGAATTTAATCAAAATCTTGGAGTGAGAAAACACTCAAACTTGCAGATTGGCATATATTAAAAGCAATTTATCTCTGTAATGAACCATACTTTTTGAAGACTCTCTTTTCAGCCCCAAAGGTTATGAAAGATTTTGAAATTTAAATTAGAAGGTGTGTGGCTTTAAATTAGAAGGTCAAGGCTCCTGAGGATGGAGTTCTGCCCAACTCTTCAAAGTGTCCACTTTCTGCTTCATTCTCTCTTCTCCATCCAAATTTCACACATGCTTCCAATGGCAACGGAAGAAGGATCCCAGTAATGGTATGGAGATTAAAATACTCAGAAAACTTTACCCTTTGCTGGTGCTGCAAAGGCTTCCCCTGAAGTTTCACAATGTCTTTGTTTCAAAATGGCTGCAAGCGGGTGGACACCACCAGAGCTGCTGAGCATCATCTACATGATGGCAGTAGCACCCAAGCAAGGTTATTTTCCGAAGAGATCAGAGGAGTCACCTGAAGAAGTGAATCTTAAAGGTTATAAAAATGTCTCTGAAGCATAAGGATAGTTATAAAAGCAATTATAAATGTATTTCTATAATTTAGAAATATAAAATAATGTAATATAAGCATTACATGAAGTAAACGAGTATGACAAAGAATTTACCACTTGACCAACACCAGCTTTCCAAACACCAGCTTCACAACATCAGTATTTGGTCAGGGATCAAACACATGAGTGGGTATTTGGTTGCCTGAAATTAATGTGGGAAAGGAAGGAAAACCAGCTGTGTAGCACAGCCAGGATGCAGTGTTCTAGCTCTAAGGGGTGTGATAAAATGACAGAAGTAAGGTGGACAAGGTGAGCAAAGGGTGGGGTGGAGAAGAGAGAGGGGTGAGGAGTCTCCTAGGAAAGAGCTGCCTGTTGCCTGAGGGTTAGTAACTCTGGGAATTCACTCCTGTGATTCAAAAGGAGAGGATCAAACAACAAAAACGTGACTACTGGAAGTGGGCTATAAACTCAGGTTTTGCGGTGTTCGGACTTCCCATAGTGAAGCCCTCTTTGGTGTGGGATGTGGGATTCACACCACACACTGCAGGGCTATATCCCTTTTAGTCATTTTTGAGGTCCGTGGGCAGACTGACAAGCCAGAGACACCTTTGGAGGGACATTTTACTATTCCTTTTCATTTTGACAGGGTGGAGATATAAAGGGGCAAGGATCATATCAGAGAAACAACTGAAAATAGGAGAGAGGGAACACCTGAAGGAGTAAAGTATTTCTAATTAGATTCCTCCCTTTGGCATCTTGCACATGAAGGTAGAATACATGTGGCAAACTTTTCAACATCCTCACCAGAAAATAATATAGGTGACTCCTAGCTGAAGAATGGTTTCTCTTCCACCCACTCCCTTGGCAGATTGCACAAAACTCCTAGCCCAGACAGAGCACAGATGCAAAACTGTGCAAGCAAATACTCCACTGAGGCAAAATTCAAGGTAAAGAAATGTCACTTGCACACACTTTGAGGAAGAAATAGGGAACAAGCTATCCTCCCCACTCCCATCTGCATGTACGTTGCATGAAAACAGAGAAAAGCTGCTTTTCCCTACTCAGTGTCAGAGGGAATCTTGGATAAATGATCTGACACTGCTGAATGGTGAGATATTGGCCCCACGTTAGCAATTATGTGAAACAGTAACATGAAATTATTTAACAGGTATGTGAAAAACAGCATAAATGTCTGGGGAAAAAAAGACTAATACAAAAGCAAACCAAATGTTAGTGTATTGATATTGCTTAAAAAGAAAGTATTTCCAGACAGACAAAGGCACAGTTTTATCACCTTAAAATCTCTAGATCTAATCAATGTAATGTCTTCTGGCTTTACTTGTTTACCATTTTACTGAGAAAAGAGGGAGGAAGAGGAGCTGGTTTGTGCAGCTATGAAGGAAAATTTGGGAGGCCACAATGGTAACGGGAAGTACCAGGTGAGGAAATTGTCGAGAAACAGGAAGGGGAACCTAGGGATGTCATCGACCACTTTTCCTATATTCCTGGAAGAAGTTTACTGTAACATTTCCCACTGTTTCACTTTCATGATGTCCTAAGATATTTCATTCTAAAAGCAATCTCTGGAAATCTCTAGTCCAACCTCCTGCCCAAACAAGGCTTCGCCACGGTGTCAGACCATGAATTCCCAACAAGTTATGGCACAAACAGAGCTCTGTGTGTGAAGCAGACACCTCTTTAGGGAAGGTGAAGCCCAAGTTGTTTTTACTTACCTTCTATATGTTTGCTTAATGAACAAACAACCCCAAAAGCATATGGGGATATCTTCAAAGTGAAAATGTGCTTTTCCCATTTACTTGCATTCTTTTGAAGATATCTTTTCCTAAACAGTTGCAGTAATGTTTCACCTACTTGATCATTTGCACTAAGAAGGCTTATGTGGTAGGTGGTTTGCATAAGGTCTTTTGGTTTAGATTGATACAAGAAATCTACAAACACATATTCAGGGGAAAGGGGAAAGAAAAGGAATAATGTTACAGAAGAAGAGCACAAGACAGGAATTGTGACCTATTTAACAGTTGCCAGAGTCTTTAGCGAAATAATAGTTTGAATTGCATATTTGAAAAGGGATTATTATTTTACTGGAAACTTTTATGGAAAAGATTATGTGCTCTCAGAGTCAATTTTCATTAATTCTTTCTGCATTTCCACTGCAATTTTCTGCACAGTCTTTCTTCTCTCAGAAGACAAACCTTTCATTACCAAAACTGGCATCATC
The DNA here is from genome assembly GCF_003984885.1 of Neopelma chrysocephalum. NCBI lineage: Eukaryota > Metazoa > Chordata > Aves > Passeriformes > Pipridae > Neopelma > Neopelma chrysocephalum. The sequence continues at coordinate 265,935 of NW_020925222.1, forward strand.
AGCTACAGAGATTTCTGTTTTGTGCTCTCTTTAAGGAGGAATTCAACTACTTAATGTTAAAAGAAAGGCTGCCTGTACTCCATTTGCCACCAAAATCACACCTAGCAGAACTGGCCCTCTTGCTTAAAAGTCAGGTTAGCTATATTTTCTGATGGCTACAAAAAGGTGTTCAATGAGCAAGGCTCCAGATAAAGAAGTACCTACCAAAGAACTGCAACAAATGTCATTTTTCCTTTTCCCATTTTGGCATTTGTGCATGCTGTCTTTGGCACTGGTTCTCCAGATGTGCAGTGTGCAGATCAAAGTAAAGGTAAGATTTCAGCAAACATAAGCCTAGACACAATAGGTAGAAAGCAAGGTAACAAAAGAAATAAAAACACCAACACAGGACTTCATATTAATTTTATGCCTCCAAAATGTCTGAGGACCCTAAATATTCCCAAATACTATAGTTTCTAAGTTGTGTGAAAGCCCTTGGTATTCTTCACCCATTGCTATTACCAAAGCTAGAACACTTTTTGTGCAGATACCTTTACTCTGTGGCTGTGCAGACATATCCAAGTAAGACCAGGATTAATTTAGTGTCCTAAAACAAATTCCCCTGTGAGAACAACATGGTGCATGATACCACAAAAGCCTTGTATACTGCTGAACCAACACATGGCCTATAACTGTGTAAGGTCTCAAAGTAAGAGGATTCAAAGTAATGGAAGAAGTGCTTCTTGATTCCTCCCCTCTGCTGAAGACATATTGCAAGGGAAAAAAATCAAATGTGTCAGGCCAAAAAAGGACTAAATATCACTGATGATGCCACTATTAATTCTTAGTTTCATGAAGCAGTAATTCAGTTGCCAGACATCTAGTATGGTCCATTCCAGCACCGGTTGCTGTCACTGAAGAACTGTGCTGTCTTTTAACTTCCCCACAAACTTCTGTGGCTACATCGTGGTTTAACCCCCAGCCAGCACCCAAGCCCCATGCAGCTGCTCTCTCACTCCCCCTCCAGTGGGATCGGGGAGAGAATCAGAAGGGTAAAAGCCAGAAAACCCAATAATAGGGAAAGCAAAAGCTGTGCATGCAAGCACAGCAAAATGAGGAATTAGTTGACTGCTCCCTGTGGTCAGGCAGGTGCTCAGACATCTCCAGGAGAGCAGGGCCCCATCACAAGTAATGCTGACTTGGAAAGGCAAGCGCCATCACTCCGAACATCCCCGCTTTCCTTCTTCTTCCTCCAGTTTATGTACTGAGCATGATGTCTTATGGTCCAGAATATCCCTTTGGTCAATTTGGATGACCTGCCCCAGCTGTGTTTCCTCCCAACCTCTCATGCACCCTCTTTCACCTCACCAGTGTGATGGTACGAAAAGCAGGAAAGGCCTTGGCTCTGTGTATGCACTGTTCACCAATCACAAAACATCCCTATTATCATCATTGTGTTCATCAGAAATCCAAAACATTACCCCATATTATATATACACTGTGCAGAAAATTAACTCTACCCCAGCCAAAACCAGCACAAGAATTGCTTCCTTAACTTTTCCAGAGACGTGCGTCTTCAAAACATCATAAAATGAAAGTGATGGCTTTATGGTGTTTTCAGCCTTGATTTCAGTTCAGTAACTGTCACAAAAATACTCCCTAAAAGTGATTGTCTGTGACAGTTTCCATATTTGTTCTATTTCAATGTTCTTTCATATTTAATTTGCTCCATTTAAAGGCTAGAAGATGCTTTTTCCTGCTGTCAGATAGCAAGCTCAGCCAGGGACCTGAAAAATCAAGCTGAGATCTTTTTGCTTCTTAAATTGTCTGTAGCTACAAAATTGGCAGCTTGAACTTGACTGACAATTCGGTCATGATGAGTAAGGCAGGGTGACACCCAGCTCATTAGTTTGTTCTTCTGGTGGTATTTTTGCACTAGCAAATTGAAGAGACTTAAAGCTATGAAAATGCAGCTTTTCTTCTGTTTATTCTAAACCAGTGACTTCCACTGACAGTTATCTGCTTCTTGTTGATGAGTTTATACCAACTGGAGTTTTTAATCTGAGTGTTTAGAGTTTAGCAAACCACTGCAGAAGTGCTAATTACATTAATATATTGATGGTTTCTCTTGTTCTTTCAGTGATTTAGTATCTCAGTGGATTTTTGAAGTTGAATGTCTTCCACTTATTCATACCTCACATCCCTGTTGCTATACTGTGCATGCTGGATGCTTCATCTCCTTCTGAAGGTGCCCAGCATGGGCATTGTGATCAAATGGTCTCCTTGTAACCAGCACAAAAGGAGATGTAATTCCCATCAGTTCTGATCAACAGAACTTTTTTGACATCAAGCTGCATATATGGCACAGAATCACAGAATCACAGAATGTGCTGAGTTGGAAGGGACCCATAAGGTCATTGAGTCCAACCTCAGCCCTGCACAGGACCACCCCCAAGAGTCACACCATGTGTCCAAGAGTATTGTCCAAGTGATTCTTGAACTCTGTCAGCCTTGGTGTTGTGACCACTTCCCTGGGGAGCCTGTTCCAGCACCCAACCACCCTCTGAGTGAAAAACCTTTTTCTAATAACTAACCTAGACCTTCCCTGACACAATCTCAGGCCATTCCCTCAGGTCCTGTCAAGACAGAGAAGAGGGGGTGCCTACAATTATACTTTGGCGATTTCATACATGGCTATGAAATCATTTATGGTTGGGAGCTTGAGGTCAGTTTAAAAATGAAGGAATTGGCAAAATGTGTGTGTTTCATCAGTTGTATTACTAGTTCTGGAAAGTATTTTATGATGTGCTAGATGTGGAGTTACAGTAGACTAATTCAGGGAGAACACACAGGTTGGTCCTTCCCTCTGGAGAGACCATCTTGTGTTCCAGAAGCTTAAAAGCATAAGGAAGGAAGCCTAACAAACAATAAAACCAGGACAGAAACTATGAAAGACTATACTTATGGTTGTTGATCCAGGGTAGTACTGATGTACCTGGAAGAGTCTGGACACCCTCAGTAACTCAGTGGTCTGAGTAAAGGGTTGGTTTAGGTATGTCGTTGAAAATGTAGCATGTTTTCTGTCCAAATAGGGGATTTAAACATTGTCAATAACTCATGGAAGGAAAATTTTTCTGCTTTGTATTTTTCTGTATAGTTCCCTTCAGCACATCTTGTTGTGAAGTTTATTTTCGTTATTCTGATTAAGCACAAAAATTGATAGGATAAATATAAATCTTAATACGAGTTTACACTAGAAAAGAAGAGGGCAAAACAGAATATTTATTTATACCATAATTTTGTTCTAATTTTGTTTTTCCCCATTACAAACTCTCAGAATCTGTTGCATAAACAAATGTCTTTTATGCTGTTATGAAATACCTGGTTCACTCATTTGAAATTTTGCACATTAATTTTCTTTTTCAATTTAGCCTTGCCTTTTTATCTGTTTGCTGAGTAGCAAAAAGGACAGAAATACACTATAGAAATTTAATATAGAGTTGTATAAGGACTGTTTACGCAGTCTTTTATGCAATGATAAAAGCACTTTCAATAAAATGAAGGAAAACACATATCCTGATAGAGAAAGTTGAGGTGTGAGAATCACAATGTGCCAACAGATAGTTCCAGATGCTTTCATTGTAAAATAATCTCATACCTCTAAATATGATTCTTCTATCTCCCTGTGCTAGGCCTGATTAAAATTAATTTCTTAGAAGTATTAAAAAAGGGTATCCTTGGCTTAGTATAGTACTCTCCGGTGTATTCACAACATTCATCCTCTAATATACAAAATTCATAAATACAGGCAATGTCTCTGTTAAAAAATGTGTTCAGGAAACATGAGATCGTTTTTGTGTGATCATAGTCTTTATGAAAGGTCCTTTCATGAAGGTCCAGCACACTTCAGGCCTGTAAATTACTAATGTACCTTGTATCTCATTAGTTGTATATTATGCAAATCTAGCTAAGCTGCTACCTCTAGTTTCATTAAAATAGCAAATGGTTAAAATAGGGGGAGGAACTTTATTGTGTCTTTGCAATTAAATTGGTTTTGTAAGAATGGTAGAAGCTTACAGTTTTACCATTTCTTTGGCTGTAATTTAAAAGGTCCATATGACATGCAGACTGATGAATAATTCATGCTTCATTTATTAGCCTGGTAACCCTATTGCTGGCCTCATAAAAATGAGTATAATAATTTTTTCTTTATCATGAAGCACTGGAGAACTGTGTGCATGTGTATGCATGCGCACATGTACTTTTTGTGCTCATGTATCTCAGTGTATGTTTGTGTAGCATACTTTGGATAAAAATGAAGTCTATCCAATCATTTCTAGTGATCAGTATATGCACAAGATACATTGTGGATAGAAGACCTCACACATACATCAACAAAGAGGACCAAAATGCTAAAGCTCATCAGCATGAGACAAGTTTTCGAAGGGATTGACATTTTCACACAGGCACTTAAGAGCATCTCAGCCCCAGACCATCCTGCTCTAAGCGCAAAAGCCACCTAGTTATCCTTGCTCACTCTAGCATAAATACGGGAACAAATCCAACAAATGCCTTCCTGAAAAACAACAGATGAAAGAGAAATGGTTATTTTTTGGTTCTTCCCTGGGTTTTGTGCACCAAAATTGTGACAATAAGGCAAAAGAACTGTTAGTGAAGGGAATTTTTCTGGAAGTTTTTTAAGTATTGCAAACTTGAAAAAATAGACCTATTCTGACACACAAATTGGTTTCCTCTTACGGACACAGCAGACGACCTCATCAGTACCTATCCACTATTTTTCTGTAAAGAATTGCACTCTGACAAAAGCAAAGGCTCCTGCTGAAATAATTAAATTGACACCTTTCTGTGTTGCAAGAAAAATGGAAAAAACTAAATATAATTGAACAGGATGTTTTGAACTTTTCTGTTTCACATGACCTTATTAATTGGAACAGAATCAGAAGACAATGATTCAGTATTTTTTTAAATTAAACATTTTTATTATTATTTTATTAACTGAAGTGGTTTTTTTCCCTACTATTTAATTTTACAGGAAATTTCTCAATCCCTGACTTTGTAGCTATTTGTACCCTTCTCAAGTAGATTACAGGTATTGAACCCATGCCATGAATAAGCCTTTATTTTGCTCCGTAGATGTATATCTAGAGTTAAAATTCCTAATGTGATATGCCCTACTGTCTACAGAGAGGCAGTCAGATACAGATCCTGAGATAATAGGCTTATGTTGAACAACCTAAGGCATTGAAAACTCCTCTCAGAATAGCATGTAGGGTAGGCAGAAAGAGAATGACCCAAACTGATTATCCAGGTATGTTAAATAGAACAAGACTTTTCACACCTCCTTGAGTCAGCACATCACCAGCTGCACACCCAACATACACCTGGCAGCCTGGGGAAGAGTTGCTCTGAATTTCTTCTTATAAGCAAATGTGCTTATGATGTTGCTTCATTATTACAGTCATTAAAACATGTCTAGAAGAAAAATCTTTATTGAAAGTAGTGAAAAATAACTTTCAAGAAAACATTTAGTTAATTATTCTTTCAAAGCGTATGTCAAAACTTGCATGCTAAAAAACGGATTTATCTTACAGGAAAAATTGGCCAGCCACCCTTCACCTACAGATGCAGCAATCATAATAATTACTGAGCAACAAAGAGATTGCTTTTTTTATATCAGGAAAAATGCCACCATTGATACCATTTCTCAAGTACTGAAGCTACTGTAACATCTATATTTCATCCCATAGCATATGCGTTGCATGCAACTGTTGCTTCATTTGTTATATTCTCTATAATTGACTTAAAGAAAACAGTATCAAACTCTGTCTAGGTTAAAAGTTCTAAACCTGAAGACAGAACACTGTGTCAGGAGGGACACTGATGAGCATTAAGTGTACTAACATGATTTTTCAGTAAAGAGGCTGTAGTCCCCACAGATCTCCTGTAGAAGATGTGCTCTGATTAAAGAGCTGAGATCACATTTTCTCCATCTTACAAAACCCCGGACAAATACTTCTGATTTTGTATACCTACCCATAGATCCTGCTCCATGTGACTGGAGAAGTTCCAAATATTAATCCAAGTATATGCTTTAATTGAATTTTTGGGTACTTCTACTCCTTTGGATCACCTCCAAGACATCCTCCCCCAAATGACACAGTGCTCAACACTGTTTCTTAAAGACTGTTCCTCTTCGTCTCAGGCAGCCTGGAGCTTTATCTGGTTCTATGTATTGTTGAAGTCTGTGCTGAGAATCCTGAACAATAGCAAGTAAATGAGCTCAGGTAATGACAACAGCAGAAAGAAGCTGCTGGTTTTCAATTCGCCCTCATTTTCAGCTGCAACATCAGCAACCCTTTACCCTTCCTCTAATACTTAGGATTCATGGCCAACCCCTTCAGGATCTCTGTCTTCAGACAAATTCTGATAGGTGGCTCAAAAGACTCCACTACCAGTCTATGCTGGGGAACGTGGACAGGGTCTTTACCACTGCCCTGTTGTGAGTGATGTGCCTGTAATATGTGCTTTGGCTCAAAGGTATTTGCTTTGTTGTTGTTTGAATAAATTTTTCTCTTTGAAGGAATTTAGTGCGTTTGAAGGGTCAGAAAATCTTTTGACACAGCACAGCTCAACTTAGTGCTGCACATGCAAAAGCAAGAGAACCTCCTGTGTCTGCATCATGGATGCTACAGCACAGTTTGAAGATAAGATTTTTAGGAATACATGACAGGAAAAATTAAAGCAATTGGAAAAAACTAGATAAAAGCTGCAGGTAGGACAGTGGTTTTGTGTCAAAGGGAAATCCTATGTATCTAGTATATACTTTTAATTGAAGCTTCTTTCACCTAGCTTTCCTAGCTCACCTAGCTTCACCTTTCACCACTATGTAAGTGCTGAGCATTAAAAACATCTTATATGTCTTTAATGCTACCAACAGGGAGTAGGAGGAGTGATGCCCACTCCCTACTTTGCTGGGCACCGACTCTTTGGAAGCTTTTATTAGGAGATAATCTGTAGCCCGCTTCCATGGTGGATTTCAAGCCTAGATGGCAAATTTTTATTTCACCATCCTTTCTGGCAGTTATTGTATTTCTTGTGCAGCTCACTGGGACCTTGTGCGAAGGGCGTTGTATAAGTATAGGGATTGGATTGGCTGAGTAATTCTTTTTGACTTCATCACGCTGTTAATCCTGCATGCCTGTGGTGATAAACCCGGAAAATCCCAGATAATCCTATATAATATTCAGGCAGGGCTGGCAACAGCTATAAATACATATCAAACTGTCAAAAACCATTATCATTTAGACTACTCTGCAGTTCTTTCCAAATTACATTAGAATATCTAGGCTTGACTTCAACTCTTCCCCCCCACTCCCCCTTTCTTCACTCTTAATGACAGGGTGCAACCTGTATCTTAGCTTGCCAGCATAATAATGCATGTTTCCTGCACACCTACCTCTTTACTACAGCTCTGTGTTTACCCTGGTCCCCCTTCTGTATGACTCACTGGCACAGTGAGTAGCTGTAGTTCTGTATATAAGCAAGCAATTTTTGGCAGTTTTCAAAACTAAAGCATCCCACTGCCAAAAGGCTTCTGTTTACCACACAGAACGAATGCTGTTACTACTGCAACTCCAAAACTGCATCTTAAACACATCCTTTCATAAAAATGCTGGTTTAGTCTTAATGTCTAATTAGATATATAACAAAACAACAGAAGATTGGGGTTTTTTTCCTTTTTCAATTTTATCTTGGCTAATAGACACAGACAAATAACAATTCAGCATCTGTGTTGTTCCACAGGAACCTTGGACGGAATAAAATTATAATTATCACAAAAATACTAGTCATTCTGATAAGACGAAAAGTCCATACTGTCTCCAAATTGCCCACCTGTCCTTCTCCCTGCCTTACAAGGGGGAAATACTCATCAATACAAGGAAGCACATATCTGATAACCACTGGGTAATTACACCAAGGTAAATTGGGCACATCGTTGCTTGGATCAGTGGAAAGACCTCCACAATAAGATGTGATTGTGTAGTACTTAGACTCTGAAAAAAGGATTACATACTTTTCTCAGAAATATCTAAGAACTGCATGATGTCCATGGTTTCAGCACCATTTTTTCACTCAGCTATACATATGGAGGTTAGTCATGTTCTTTCAACTGAATGAGGTTCAGATTTTACTCACTCTATAAAGGGAAGTGTATGTCCTACAAGCTTTCTATCTAGAAACTTTTTGCAAGAGGAGAAATGCAACTAGATATTTCCTGCCTCCTAACCTAAAATATTTCTATAGCTCTTTACTTGCAAGTATCCCACTGTCACTGCTGTACAATATTTCATGTCTTCATTCTTCCAGCACTGAGCATATTTAATTGGTCGTGTACTAAAACAGCCATACCCCTAAACAGACTGAAGTGAGCCCTAGCTGCAATCAAATTCCTGCTGGTGGAGGAGCTTCTGGGGGTGGATCCTCTTCACTTGCATGGAGAAGAGGCCGCTCACAGTCAGGTTCTTTCCTTCCTTTCCCTCCGCCAACTACATTCTCACTCTTCCTGTTCTTTCATTTGCTCTGTGGAATATTTTACTTTAACGTTGAAGGCAAATTAGCTAGAAACCACCAGCTACTCTTCTTTTCTTTTTCCTAAAAATGGGAATTTGACTTTGTAATGCACTAATATTTGGAGGTGTTTTATTGCAGCACACAACAATGTCATGCAGTGGAGTCAATGGAGGTATAGTGAGATACCTAAGGAACTGAGAAGAATATCATGGGGTTCAGTCCAAATCTTCAGGTAATTCTACACAGCATGTGAAGATAGAGACTTGTGCAAGTGCACTGATAATTACATCACTACTTCCCTGTTCCTCACCATTCTGAAATTATGTCTGCTCCTGTAGGCACTGAGGGGGCAGGAACAGCCTGACTCCTTACAGGGAAAACACTGTACTTTGGAAACTGTGACCATTCACACCATTCACTGCTGAAGTAAAAACCATTTCATTTTCATGATGGTGTCTAATTTGCTCCAAATGGTCCTTACCTAAATATGAAGGCAGAGAGATGCAAAATGACGCATGACAGTGGAGAAACTAAAGCCAAGATCACAAGAAATATTGCAACACCTTAGTACTTAGGGGAACAGTGCTGTCTATCTGACATAGTCAATGAAGCAAGGAATAAAACTACTTCAGAAAAGAAAAGAAAAGGTGGCTTCACATTCTGAAAGAGCAGAGAGTTAGGGGACGAATTTTTAGTTTCTGGTCCTGTACGGGATGTGAAATAGGCCTTTTTAATTTAGAATGTTCTTACCTCAGAGTAGCTGGGCTCCTACTGGATGGTATTTATGAATAGCCTGTATGAAGAGTGAAAATTACTTAAAATGTGGATCAAATGGCAAATTGTGACTATGGCTGGTTAAAAGCTTTGCAGGTCCCCAGGCTAGCAAGCTTCATATTCATTGGCATTTTTTGAGTCAATGCAATAAGATGAAGAGAAAGGAGAAAAAGCTTTCTGAGAGGGCTTAAGGTTTTCCCTTGTTATGTTTAATTTTCTGTACCTTTTTGCTCATGTATGTATTAAAGGAAAGGGTGTGGTTACATGCAAGGCAATATGCTGTGTTCGCTTTCAATTCACAATTCAGACCTTCTCTTTGTCATGAAGATCACAGATGTGTATATTTGATTTTCAAGCCCTTGGAATACTATCAGTCATTTTAGGTTTAATGAAACACAGAGAAAACACATAGATCTTTACAAAATGCAGAAATTTTGTTTGGTTTTTTTTGTTGTTGTTGTTTTTAGAGAATAGAGGTTTTCTGGCTTTGTTTTGCAAATGCCAGTGCAGTTTGGACTGAGTTCTTAAGCATCTGTATTTTTTAGCTCAACTGTGCCTCCTTACACTCTGTAAACAAAAGAGAAGATATTATTCGCTTCTTAAAGTTGAAGACATGGATACAGAGATTGTCAGTGGTTGCACTATGCTCCCTCAAGAAGAAAATGATAGCTAGGGAATTACATTTTTTGTTACCGAGAACCTGCCGCACCCTGCTGCACTGCAGATTAAGTATTGCACATCTTTTTTGGCAGTTCAGAGTAATTCAGTTTCCAATTCTGCCTTTCTACAGTGTCAGCAATTGCTCTTTGAATCAGAAAGATAAACCATATCAGAGTATGTCCTCAGACTGCTTTCTCTCCTAAGGATTTATTTCTTCCTTCTATTAAGGGTCTTCTTAAATGAGAGCAAATAAAATTCTATAGGTCGTATACAATTCCTTATGGTTAAGGAAATCCTTAGCATGTTGTTTCCATTACTTATTTTAGCACTCGTGTCCTATAATGGTACATTGTGAAATTCAATTACTGTTTTGTCTTTCAGAAAACCTTAACCCCCACACACGCAGATTGTGTTTAGCTAATTCACACTGCGCAGTATGGACTAGGAACTGGAAATAACTCTTACTAGCAGTGTGATATTGGCCTGTTGATGGATTTTGTGTGTTGCATACATGAGTGTATTTGACTGTAAAACTTAGAATCATGGAATCGTAGAAAATGATGAGTTGGAAAAGACCCTCAAGGATCATCGAATCCAACTCCAGACTCTATGAAGGACACCCCAGGAATCACATCACATGCCTGAGAGCATTGTCCAAATGCTTCTTGAACTCAGATAAGCTTGGTGCTGTGACCACTTCCCTGGAGAGCCTATTCTATTGCATAACCATCCTTTGGGTGAAGAATTTCTTTCCTGATAACCAGCCTAAACATCTCCTGACTCAGCTGCATGATGTTTCCTCAAGCCCTGTCACTGGTCATGAAAATGAAGAGATCAGTACTTGCCCCTTCACTTCTGCTTGTGAGGATGTTGAAGACAGCAATGAGGTCTCCCCTCTGTCTGCTCTTCTCCAGGCTGAACAGACCAAGTGCCCTCAATTGCTCCTCATACGGCTTCCCCCAAAGCCCTTCATCATCTTCGTTGCCCTCCAATAGCTTAATATCTTTCTTATATTGTGACACCCAAAACTGCACACGATATTCCAGGTGAGGCTGCCCCAGTGCAGAGCAGAGCGGGACAATCCCCTCCCTTGACCAGCTGGGGATGCTTTGCCTGATGCCCCCCAGGACACAGTTGTCCCTCCTGGCTGCCAGGGCACTGCTGACTCAGATTCAGCTTGCCATTGACCAGAACCCCCAGGTCCCTTTCTGTGGCACTGCTTTCCAGCATTTCATTCTCTAGTCTGTACACACAACAGGGTTGCCCCATCCCAGGTTCAGAATCTGGCACTTGCCCTTGTTAAATTTCATATGTTGGTGATTGTCTATCTCTCTGATTTGTCAAGGTCTCTCCGCAGGGCCTCTCTGCCCTCAAGGGAGTTTACAGCTCCTCTCAATTTAGTGTCAATGGCAAATTTACTAAGTATTCCTTGGGACCTGTATTCAAGACCCATAAAATAAATCAACCATTCAAAAGATAGACAATCATGTTATTTTTCTGAATGACTGAAAATACGAGCAAAATCCAATTGTGTGAGCCAAGGTAAATTCTGGCGAGAGAGCAACACACACAGAGACACAGAAGTGCTGATTTTATTTAGCCTCAGTGAAAAGATGGCTGCTCAACTTAAGAAGGCTGACTTTGCCCAGTGAAAAAAAGAGTTGAAAAATATGTACAGCAATCTGAAAGCACAAAAAGAATAAATCAGTGCAGTTCCTTGCTTTAACCAGTGGTAGTACTGCAAACATCTACTTTGTTAAACCCATGAAATTATATATTTGAGTTAAGTAACTTTTTAGCACAAATCATAACAGACATAGCTGGCCAACAGGAATACAAACACCCCTTCTCCCTGTGTGGTTGTAGTCTCATGACTGAAATATTAAACAAGAAATTCAAAACTAGAGCCCAACATCCCATATTAATAAGGCTGCATAATCCACAAAAAATATGTCCATCCCATTTGCAGAATAGGGAGACCAAAGCTGCCCTCGTGCCAGGTGTCTGGCAGGTCTGAGGTTAGCACACACTGTGGGTGGAAGAGGAAAGCTGTGGGCACAGTGTGCTCAGTGAGCAGTCCCCTTGGCAAGGTGACTGTGAGGTGGCCAGAGAAGGGGCTGTGTCCCCAGGGTCTGCAGAGCAGTGCTGTGCTGTCCTGCGTGCCCCCTCCCGAAGTCAGCCTCGCCTTCCTCCCAGAGGCAGCAGCAGGGGGGCATGGAGGATCTCTCAGGAACAGTGGTTGACGACAAATTGTTTGCAGACACAATTTTGCATGCTGGTGGTGCTACTGTGACATATGTTTACAACTTCCACTTGCAGAGAAGCAATAGCCAAGTCAATGGGCATCGGATTAATTTCTGCTATTTTCAGTGGACAAAGCAAGCCATAGCAGAAGCTGTTTCACCTTGACTACAAAGACTGTGGCTTTTTCCGTATAGTCTCAAGGGGACTGATATTAGCAATGAATTTCCCTTGACTTTAAGACTGATTGCATTGACTTTTCTGAGAGAAAGAGATATAAGCATATGTAGAAAACATAAAAGATGTAGATCTTCAGAATTAGTCCTACTCACAAAAAAACTTCAGTCCTCAAGCTTCCAGACAACAGTGTAATTAACAGTATAAAGAAATACCTCATTTTTATATAAGTTGCCCAGCTTCTCTCTGGTTTTGATTTGTTTGCATGTCTAAACAAGATTTATTAATTCATCCTTTGTCTGTGAATGTTCCCAGTAACCTCTTTACCCCAGTAGCCAGTTTCAATCCCATTTAACACAGACATTGTAGGTCATTAAATCCCTACAGGTTTTGCAAAAATAGCTGCCACATTGAGAACTAGGAAGCTGTAAATTCCTCTTATTTAGGGGAAATCTAGCATCTCCACACAGAATGAAACTAAAAATTTTTTAGACATTTAATCTGTCTGACAACAACACAAAAAACTAGTCATACAGGTACTTCTCGCAAAAGGAGAGCTGCTTCACAGGTTATGTTTTCCCCTTTCTCACGGGAGGAGATGACACAATAAACTGCAGCAAAACCAGTACAGTTTTATCAAAGCTCTTTAACCACTAATTGCTTTTTTTAACATCTGAAAAAAAACCCAAACAAAACCAAACAAAAAATTGGCTGTTTATTTTTTAGTAGCTTTTTTCCATTTGAATTTTGGAGAGAGCTCCAAAATACGAATTGCAGCTAAATTAAAAAACAAAACCCAAAATAAAACAAAAAAAACCCAAACAAACGAAAAACCCAAACCAAACCCAAAACCAACCAACAAACCAACTAAACAAGAAAACCCCCAAACCCAGATATTGTTCTTGAAAAATGATTTTAATTTGCCTCAGTTAGATAAGGATGGAGTAGTGGTGATCATCCTTATGACTTTTGCACTTATTAAATTCTTAGTTTAGAGAAAACCATTGCTGAGTTTTGATTAACAGTACTTCCTGGATTAGTATAGCCTCCCTCTCTCATTCCTACTTGCCAAATCTGGCAAATCTTTGTGCTTGTAAAATTTCTCTCCATGAGGCTTGCACACTGAAACTAAACTCAGTCATACTGCTCCCAAACTGTCTGCTTCTTTGACTGCCATATAAGAGAAGGTTTGAATTACTGTCCTTCTAGTGCAAAGGCATCCAGATATGTATCTCCCTACTCTCAGCATCAGAGTACCTGATAAGGTACCCTTTATCTATTCACCATATTGATAAAGTGCCATAACATAGAAAGCACAATAGCTCTGTGATCCAAATATTCTTCTATTTGTTGCATCCTAAATAAAACTCCTTCTACTTTCCTTCTTTCCAGCATTCCTATGCACTTAATCACTTCTTTTTTTTTTTTTTATGGAATATGCTTAGAGCTGCACTATTGTCATCATAATAACATTAATCTAATCAGCTTTTAAATAAGCCAATTATTCTTTACACAGATTAGACCTAAATATTAATTAAGTTATGTAGCTTAGACATGTCTTTTTCTAAGAAACAGGGCAATGCAAATGTTAATGCTTCTCAATATGTATTCGCAGCTGATAGATGGTATTTTTTTCTGATGAATTTAATGAATCAATGTAATTTTTCTTCTCTATTCCCCTTATTTTTTAATTTTACTTTTAAGTAAGAACATAACTCCATTGTCTTTCTTGACTTGGTACTCTGAGCATCTTGATATTTGACTGGAAACTGTAAGCAATGTCAACTCTAAGCAGTGATCCTTAAGCATTCATGTTTTTCAAACAAGTTGATGTTGTGGAAACATTTTTAGCGGGGATATCAATGCAATCCTGTTGAAATAATCAGTACTAAATCAACATGGTTAACATTTGCTTAATGACATAATTTTTAAGCAGTATACATTCAGTTAATACAGCTGCATCAAATTTATAGAGTGGCAAAGTACCAGTTTGACAAGAACTAGAAAGCTGGAATTTTATTTTTTTTTTTTAAAGCCTTTTTTGGTTGTCTGCTAGTCATCATGGCTAGGCTTCGTGAATGAAGATTTGGGGAGGGCTCTACCCACATTTGCTACAAGCGCGCTGGTGGCTAAAGAGGCCAATGTGAGACAGACAAGTCCGGTTGCAAAAGGCACAGCAAAAAGACTCCTTAGATGGTATATTCTGCAAGGCTCGATTCTTTCTGTGTTGTCTTTTCTCCTCAAGGGTGATCCTGCGTGCTTTCTCAAAAGCATCAGCAGCGTTATGGATTGTGTGTCTCCAGGCCTCCCAATTGGAGACCAGAGTAGACCAGTTATGATGATCAATGTGACCAAGGCTGAGATGTTATTTCAGGGAGTCCTTGCATCTTCTCTTTGGGGTTCCTGTCTTGCGGCAGCCAGTGGCAAGTTCACCATAAAGCAGGATCTTAGGGAGGCGGTGGTCCTTCATCCTGGAGACGTGCCCTGCCCATCGCAGCTGCGTTCTCAGTAGCATGGCCTCACTACTTGTGATTGCTGCCTGTTCAAGAACAGATGTATTGGTCACATAATCTGACCAGTGGATGTTTAGGATTGTACAGAAGCAGCGTTGATGGAAGCGTTCTAGGAGACGCAGGTGGTGGCGGTAGATGACCCATGATTCGGATCCGTATAAGAGAGTAGACAGCACTATGGCTCTGTAAACACTGATCTTGGTACTTTTCTTTAAGTGTTTATTTTGCCAAACTCTTTTATGAAGCTTTCCGAAGGCACTATATGCCTTTGCTAACCTATTGTCTATCTCTCCGTCAATCTTACCATCCAAGGAGATGAGGCTCCCTAGGTAATTAAACTGCTGGACTGATTTGAGCTCTGATTCACCAATGGTGATATGGGGATGATGGAAGACTGCCTGAGCTGCAGGTTGATAGAGAACTTCTGTCTTCTTTAAGCTGACTTCCAGCCCAAAAAGCTCAGCAGCGTCTGCAAATCAGGATGTTAAGTGCTGCAGAGCTGCTTCTGTGTGGGTGACGAGGGCGTCATCAGCATAAAGCAGTTCCCGGACAAGATGATTTAAGGTCTCATTGTCTGCTTAAGGCTTCTGAAATTAGGGGTTTGACTCTCCATGTACTAGGCATTTATGCTGTTTTATTGGTTAGTATATAATCCTTTACTGCCATTTCTATTTAGCACACCTGAAGACAGAAACCCAGATTTCAGGAGATGATGCTGATCTATTGCATAATTACATGAATGTGAATATCACATTCACATAATGAATGGGAACCTCACATTCATGCCACCTTAAAAAAAAAAAAAAAGAAAAAAGAGAAAAATTGGGCTCAAAGAATAAAGGCAGGTCAAAATTTAGATTCCTTAGTAACTCAACTGGGTACACCAAAACAGCACTCCTATGATAATAAGATCACAGAGGAACCATGTAAAAGAAAATATGAGGAAATTCAAATTAAAGAAAAAAGGTACCAGTATAGAATGACTTTTGTAATTTGGTGAGTGCACACCACATTTTTTCGTATATCACTGACACTTCTCAGATATGTAGCTGTGACTGAGAGGACAGCGTTTTCACTAAAATATTCATCCCAGGGGACTTTGGTAGCTGTAATGCATCAAAGTACTGTTGCTGGTACTTTAAGAGCTGCTGAAGGAGGAAAATATCACTTTCAACATTTGGAAGGCCAGGGATGAGAAAATTTCTTCAAATGGTGCAAAAAAAAACCTGGTTGGAATCTATATGTTTGAACAGGGCTAAAACTAATAATACTCAATGGATATTAACAGGACATTTTGAAAAGTGTGATAAAACATCTGTCATTTTGCGTGCTGTCATAACCCTGCAACGGATTACTGACAAATAGAATACTGTGGTGCTGTGTAAATTAATAGTATCACAATGCATTTGACTAAATGATTTTTCCCCCTCTTACCTTTGCTAGTAAAAAATATTCTTTTTTCTTCCTTATGTTAGCCCCTTGAGGTTAAACAGAAATGTTTGTAAGCCTAAACTGCTGCAAGTTAGAGTTGTGCTGACTTCTTTCTTAGATTATCTTACCGAAGAAGAAAGGCAATGCTAAAAATTCGTGTTTCTGCTTGGTTGGAGGTTGATACAGTTGTAGGCCTACTAACAGTTGTAGAATCAATCAACAACATTGATGGTTATCGGCTTTTGCTAGAAGTGTTTCTCGGCATAGTTGGACATTCCAGTTACAGGCAGCTTAGCGAAACATCTGTATGAAACAGTCTTTGTGCAGCCACATGTAGAGGCTGAGGGCCTCCATTTGGTTCTGGAGATATCAGGAATTGCAAACTAGGGATGGTAGAAATTCTTAATTTTTTTTTCTGTCTGAGATTAATCTCTACCAAAGCTTTCACTGTTAACAACAGTGTAGATTCTGTAAGGAAGTAGCCCCTTTCACTGCACAGTCATGACAGCTGCTGTTTGGGTGATAATGCCATCCATCAGGCTTTTTTTCAGACCATGATCTTGGAATCAGAATCACAGAATGGTTTGGATTAGAAGAGACCTTAAAGATCATCTAGTTCCAACCCAACCTTCCAGTTAGACCAGGTTGCTCAAAGTCCTGTCTAACCTGGCCTTGAACACTTACAGGGATGGGGCATCCACAGCTCCTCTGGGCAACCTGTTCCAGTGTCTCATCGCCCTTACAGTAAAGAATTTCTTCTTAATATCCAATCTAAACCTGTCTCTTTCAGTTTAAAGCCAGTACCCTTTGTCTTTTCACTACAGGCCCTTGCCAAAAGTCCCTCTCCAGCTTTTCTGCAGGTTTTCTTTAGATACTGGAAGGCTTGCTATAAGGTGTCTCCGGAGTCTTCTTTCTCTAGGCTGAACAACCCTAACTCTCTCAGCCTCGGGACAGGTGCTCAAGCCCTCTGATCCTCTTCATGGCCCTCCCCTGAACTCACTCCAAAACTTCTTATATTGAGAGGTCCAGAGCTCCATGCAATACTCCAGGTGGGGTCTCATCAGAGTAGAGGGGCAGAATCACCTCCCTTGCCCTGCTGGCCACTCTGCTTTTGATGCAGCCCAGGGTACAGTTGGCTTTCTGGGCTGCAAGTGTACATTACCAGCTCATGTCCAGCCTCTCACCCATTCCTGAGGGTTGCTTTAGATTGATTCTCAGCCCAGCCTGTGTCTGTGCTTGGGATTGCCCTCACCCATGTGCAGCACTTTGCACTTGGTATTTTTGAACTTCATGGGGTTTGCACATCTCTCAGGCCTGTTAAGGTCTCTCTGGGTGACATCCCTTCCCTCCAGTGTGTCCGCTGCATCCATCATAAAATTAATAAACAGACTGACCTGAAGTATTTCTCTAAATTTATCACCTAAAGTTGTGTTCAATTCCAAACAAGATTATTACCCAATTCACTGTCCACTGTACAAGAGGAAGTGTGAAATGGACCCCAGGAAAAATCACTATCCAGTTTTACTTTAGGCATGTGATTTGAGCTAAAACAATAGAGAAAAGGAAAATGAAGTAAGCCTGATATTAAAGCTCAAAATACGGAAATGTGAGGCTCCATTTCTTCTGGCAGATTATAATCTACTCTCCATAACAAGAAAACTAGGAAGAGTTCTGTGAATAAACAAAAAAATCCCCAAACCCAGAGATGATTCTAGGACTCTAGCCCTCTCCTTCATAGGCATACCTGCTGCTTCTCTTTCAAAAGTAGTTCTAATTTTCCATTTAAGAATATTTCATTCTTACCATTTCATTTTCTCTTTATTGCCTTCATCTCCTACCTACAATTTACCCATTCCACATGAAAAGCAATTTCAGTCCAATAAATCACACCACCTAACTCTTATGCAGCAATTTTCTTCCGCAGATCCGCAACTGCTTTACAAAGGGAAGAAAGTTGCAGTACTGAGTTAGTGTGAATTACACAGGGAAGAAGTACAGTATATACTTTATGTAAGCAAGAAATAGAAGGAAGGGGTCATTTGTTCCATCTCCTTTCACACCAGGAATTACTTTCTATAGTACTGCTTTCATGTCATTTATCTGGAGATGGTTTCAGTGTGTCAAGCAATAGAGAGTTTGAGGGGGCCTTTTTTGGAACATATTTTTCATGTAACCCATGTGGCAAACTTACCTTATCTGGCCTTCTGTTCACTCTGTCCTTTTCTCCTTTAAGAGTTCTAAATAACAGTTCTTCATTATTGGTGCTTACTCTTTTATCAATGTAAAGTAACACTTTCTTTCATTAAAGAAATACATGTTTCGTGAAGTTCACATCTGACCTAGCTGCACAACTTTTCCAGTGTGTGTTTGCAAGTCCTGGTGAAGAGTCAAATCTAGTAATGGGCTGACAAACATAGCTGGGGGTGTTTGCTTACCTCTGTTTGGTGTAGATTTAAAAAAGCATATGTAGTTTTTGAATATTGGGTCTTTAATCTTTCCACAGAGGTCACTAGAAGACTCTCTCACTGTCACTGATATTCTCTGTGGTTTTTTTAGATCAACAGTCCCTTTCTAAATGAGACAGAATACAGTTTCAGGGAAAGGTTATGGTTCTAACAGCCACTCTGCAGCCAGAAAGAAGAGGAAAACACCTCACTGCACCGTGAAGTGACACTTCTCCCACAAGAAAGACTTTATGAATAGACACATTATTTCAGTGTCACTCTTCTCCAAAATCCATCATGAATGTTAGATTATGTGAAACAACTCTAATTTTTGCTCCTCACATCCATGAAAGAGTTGGAAATCCTAACCACAAATTAGTTCGTTGCTCCAATCACAAGTCTGCACCCACAGGGGCAGAATAGATCTCTGATCTGTTTCCCACTCACATCTCATTCTGTCACCTACAAAGACCCAGTTTGGGAAGCGGAAGTGCTCTGCCCTTCCCTTCTAATTCTGTGGCTGTCTGCCTTCGACTCTCCTGTAATAGATTGCCAAATATGTCACTTATCACCGACAGATTTAAGGGGCTACAGCATCTGTGGCACATAAGTGAAGTGACCAGAGAACATGCTTTCACTGACAAACAACAAAGAGAAGTCTAAATGTCATCACAATTACTTTTCCTATTATATTAACAAATCCCTGCACATCAAACAATTCTGATAAAATCTGTACTTTTCTTATAGAAGACAAAGTTGTTAATTGTGACCAGATAAGAGTTAAGGCTATTCTGCCTGGGAAACTTTTTAGAAATAGGAAAAGTTCCTTGTACAGGTCTAAAAACAGCTTTCACTGTCAGTTCAAAAGATTCAGAGGTTTGATTTGGTTCAGACCCGAAAAAAAAGGATTTTATTAATTGCATTTATTGGAGTTCATTGTGTTTAAGTGAATCAGTGACCAAAAGGACCCATAAAGATTAAAATTCAGACATTAAAAGAGTACTCTTATATTGTAGCAGGACATCAGCAAACATAAACTAATTATTAGCCTGACATTAAATTTAAATAGGGAAAATTCCACGATTGAAATTTATTTAATGAAGATGAAGGAGAAAAAACCTGCATGGAGATCAGCTTTTAAAATCTGAAAATACGTTTTCTCTTTATTTAATACAGGAATAACCCAAAATGTTTTCAACATTTTGTCACAAAGTACAACCATGTCATTTTTGTGTCTCTCAGGGGTGCCTAGAGTGTTCATAGCAGACATGCAGGTTTTTTCTTCACTCATTTAATCAGAGAGCTGCTCAGTCTTATTCCCTGAGTCCAAGATAGTCCAAGATAGTCCCATCTCTGATGGGAGACCAGATCAAGATACTAAAATCTAAGTAGGGTTGATGGTTGCTTCTACATGCTTCATGGCTATACCTAGTCAAATAAATCAGGTGGAATTTCTGTCAACTGAATATAAATTCTAGTTGCTCTCATTGCCTAGACAGCATAAAAATGTTTCTGGTGGAAATTTGTCCACCAAACAACTTCTGCAGAACACTTCAGCCTCAGAGGAAGAGTTTATTTTTTTTTCATTATCACGTAGGAGTCAAGGACTATATAGTTTCTTCCTCAAATCCTATTTTGGTCACTATATAGGAAACCAAGACAATTTTCTTGCAATGCAGCTTTGATTTCTTTTGTTCATTTGTTTTGGGTTTTTTTTTTTGGTGGTGGGTTTGGGGTTCTTGAGAGGTTTTTTGTTTGGTTGGTTTTTATATTTTTTTTTAGGGTTTTTTTGTGGAGTCTTTTTGTTTGTTTTCAGTTTTGTTTTTTCCCTCATCAATTAGGACAACTTATGTAATCAGGACATGGAATTTTGGTTTCATAAGAAATATTATTTACCCTTTGAACTCATCCAGCCTCTCTACAGGAAACACTTTTCTGCAGTCACTCAAGGCTATTATTGTAATCTCCCATCATATTTTCTAAGAAATGAACACATAGTACCTGTTAATTGACAGAATTAGCTTTCAAGAAGTCAAAACAGTTTTTGTTGTACTACATCAAATGATGCTTAATTCTCTTTCTGTTTGTCTCAGGTTTGACCTTGGACTGAACTTTCTTTTTTCTGAACTCTTTAACCATCAACTGTATTTCACTCCCTCATCTGTTCCAGTTTTCCCATACCAGAGACCATTAGTCACATTAATCCTACACTCTACAGACTTTTCATGGGAGAACAATTGTATGAATTTGTTTCATCTGTAGATGCCTGACATGGATTGGAGTGGACTTACTGCTTCTGATTCAACTTTGCACCATTTATCTGTACCCACTGGCCAGCTCATAATAAATGGCTGTTGTCAGTAAAATAGGCCAGGCTCCTTAAGCTGCCCATGCTTTGAATATTAACCTAGTGGAGAAAGATATCTCTCCCTTCAGTGAAACACTGCTCTGGTTTGATGAGAGCAGTAGGTGAGGTTGGTCAAGATCTGTCTTCTGTCGGTGGCCACCCAAAACCTCCCTCTGAGAACACAGGTTCTCTGCAGCACCTCTGCTGCCATCACAAGGTTCAGCCCTCGATGCTGAGCAAACCTCAGCTCTTGTAAGTGTTGGCTTAGGTGTCATCATCAGTCCAATCCATAACAGGGAGAGAAAGGAATATGGTTAGTCTTCTTCACCTAGAGAAAATGAGACAGGCTGTTTGAGTAAACTGCAAGAAAATGGCTTTTCCCTGAAAAAAAGTTCAGGATTATTTTCTCCATTCAGCTTACTGAAGAACACGTAGTAAATATGGTAGGAAGTTTGCAGAACTGTGTATCTGAGTCAGTCTCCTGATGTAGCCGAATTTAGGCAAGTAACCACAGGGGACCTTATTTTCTGAGGAGGCAGATGTCTTTTTTCTTGTTAACGTCACCTGTTACTGTGTTGTCAAAGAGATACTGTTATACAACAGTTTTGTACCTTTTTGTACATTTTTAGTGTAAAGAAAAACAACCTTCCTGTCCCTGGTGACCCTGTGTAAAAGTTACAGATGACTAACCTAACTTCCTGATCTCACTTTGGTGCAAGTTGGGATTAAGAAGTTTCACATCCAAACAAGGATTTAAGTGATTTCATTTTATGTATGTGTGTCTGAAACTTCTGTCTCTATTCTTCATATATTTACATTGGGATCTGAAAGCTATCATATTAAACACAGTCAAATTCATCACAGGTAAATATAATTTTAAAAACTCTCAACATAGCACCTCTACACTCATCTGTTTTACTAACATGTTGTGTTCTACCTTGGTCTACTACATTTTTCTCAATATGAACAAAAAAGGAGGGAAAAATAAATATACATGGAAGTGCAACAAGCTTGATGCAGTTGCTTGAGGGGTTGTTAGAGATAAGCAGCAGTTTGTAAGAAGGGAAGATGATTACAGGAGATCAAGACAATACGTGAAATAAAGGATGACACAGAGAAAGCTATGTTCTGCTGTTTTTCTGAAACTCCAAGCATTCATGAGGAAAAGTCAACTGCTGGAGGTTTGTTGGTAATGTCTCACCTACCTCTGGCTTGGTGTTCTGCAAGCTGGCGTTTTGAGATTGTCATTTTGCTCAACAGAGCAAAAAAGGGTCTGAGGGCTGAGGCAAAGCAAAAAGCTTAGTCCTTTCCAAGAAAAGGTAGTAGTGTCAGAGCAAAAGGAAAATGAAGCTATTTTCATTAGAAAGGTTTCCATATTACATCAAAAAGAGGACCCTGAGTGTAGGAGCAGCTAAACAAGACAACACCAGTCACCTAGATGACAGAAGAAGAAAATATTAAAGCAAAAACAATGTGGTCCTGAGCGAGCCAGAGCTAAGATTAGTGTGTGTGTGTGAAAAGAATTGCAAGGTCAAGCTGGAAAGCCACTTGAAGCATGGTTGTTCTCTGTGGCTGAAGGTGGCCACAAGAGTGTCTGTATGGTATGTGTGCAGATAAGTAACACCTGGCCTGGCTTGATAGCTCAGATCCTTGTTCTGTATATAAATGGAGTAATAAAGTCACAGGAGAGTTCTACCTGGACAAAGTCTGTCTCCTGTGGATTCGTTCTCCGCAAAGGGTGCCAAGTGATGGATTTCACCACACCTGAGTTGTGTTATTCGTTCTGAAATTTAAAGAAAAGACAGCAGTCTTGGATTCTTCTGACCATCAGTGCTAGGCAGCCATGAGGAGTATGCGTTGAACAGATTGCTAATTAAATACACATATCTGGGAGGAAAAGGGAGGCAAATGGTCACAGACTAGCTTTCTCTGCTCCCAGTACATCCTCAGATCTGACCAAAGTTTGGCATAGAGGTGGATTCCTGGATGGGAGATCAATTAATGATGTGAGATCAAGGGACTTTCTGTACACATTCCTTGTACTACATGGAGAGGAGTGCACTTTGCACACAGGCACAGTGCCCCGCTGTCACTTCTGTCTCTCCCATCCCCAGCTTCCTGGGGCTTATCCTGATGGCAGATTAAAACAAAATGGACGTTAGTAAATGGTCTATCACACACCACAGCTCTGTGCTCACTGGCTCCCTGTATTCATCTAATTCATAAAGAGTAATTTTCCATGCAAAAAACTTAGGCATTCAAACCACTCCACTAATATAAGCATCAAAGGCTCATCTTCATCTCTTCCATAGAATCTTATGTTGCCACAGCTCTCTTCATTTTAAAAGGTAAGCCCTCATGAACAGTACTATGTTAGTGTCATGTTTGTGATTATTATTTTACGCTACTTGCTAATAAGTCCCTTCTTCACTGCAGCTATTCTGACAAAATATTTCTGTTCTGTATTTTCTTGAAAAAAAATTGTATCATCCTAAGGTTTAAGAAACACTTTAAAATCAACCATATGGGTATCAACTAGGTAATAACAACAATCTACAAATGCCAAAACTTAATAATCTGAATGACTGCAGAACCTTAAACTAAAAGCATCAGAGGGGGAAAAAATTACAGCTATTTCCAAGGCATTAAAGACCTCCACATTGGCGGGATTGTTTACACTTTAAAGTGTTTAAACCTTGATAGGATGGCAACTTAGTAGCAACAAGATTTTACTCTTTCAAACAGTAGCACATGAGAAGTGCTCCTTTCCCATGACATACAAGAAAGAAGAGCTTCCCAGGGGGAAAGTTGAGGAAAAAAAAGGAGGTTCATTTTGCTTTTATTTATTTTGCCTGCATTTTGAGATTTGGAAGGAAGGAGATTTTTAAAGCGCAGAATGGTCTCCTGCTCCTGACATATGTGTACATCCTTACAGAAAGAAAGATAATCCTTTAGATGTAATTTGTCATAAATCAAGGTATATGAAATGTGCAGTATCAAACTAAAGTGGTTTTTATTTAGCAAGAGCCTGAAGCAATAAGGCTCATTCCTATGGAGTTATGGAAGTTTTACACAACAATCAGCAGATTGGGTAAGCCAAAGTCCATCAGTCAAACTGCTTAAGGCCCATATCATGGATTTCCTAAAGCTTTGTCCCTGTGCTGGACTTTTCTAAACAAAAATTATTTTGGGGCGCTTACTTGTCCCTTTGAAATTTCTGTTTGATTTCTGAGTACAAATGCTTTCACCCTGCACCACTGAGAAGGATGAGATTTCAGCAGTGTAAAGCTGCTGTCAGCACAGCTATGCTCTGTGTTCGTGCCTTGTGCAATTATCAGCGATGTGATGAGGCATCGGTAGTTCCCTATTTCAGCTACCCATCCACAGGCAATGTTCAGCACACAGGCACATCCCCTTCCAGATTCCATCATGGGATATCTCTAGTTTTTAAAGGTACCACACACTAAGACAGATAAGTCACAAACGCTATTTTAATTTTCATTGTAGTAAAGTATGCACAACAATGGAAAAATGGGACTTTTCCAAACATATGTCCCTTTGAGATCTCATTCCTGCAACACCCCACCTACCTGCTACACTCAATATGGTCTCTTGGCTAATAAATGGATAACTGAGTATTACATATATAGAATCATATAGTACTTTTCAAAGCTTAATCATAACTCCTAAGAAATCCATAATGCAGCTATCACACGGGAATTAATTTCAAAACAGACTTTACCAAGTCCTTCCATAAAAAGATCAGGAGAACACACTTTATTTCAAAGGTTTTATTTACCATTCAGAACATTAACATATTGCAGGCTCTTTGAACAAATGGCATCTCAGGTCCAGTTAGCATCTTTTTGAATAAAAATTTGCTTCAGGAAAGGGAGAGACTCCAACAAAGAAAACATGGATTGACACAGCTATGTAAAAGACAGCAACCAGTTATGGAGACAGAAAGCAGATCTTTCTAACAAAACAACAACAAGCCATATCAATCTGGGCTAAGAAGCAGGCGGTATTCAACAATACTGCCTTTGCAAAAGCCCATGATCCGTGCATCCTGCAGATGGCGTTCTCTGATGACAATTGCATGTTTAAACTGGCCAAGGTAAGGCGCAGAAGTAAGGCACATTTTCTCATGAGCACGGGTTGGGAGACAGCAGGACAGAGGCTGGCAGATAAAACATGTATCTCTAGTATGGGGAATGCAGGCCACCCTCAAGTCTTCCATTTTGTGGCTTCAGTCCCTTCCTTCTACACAATATTGATTTTTTTTTCTTTCCTTCTTCACAGAAACATCCTGAAAAATTTTGCCGCTAGACCCCCCTGGCTGAGGGTGGTGGGATGGCCTCTGGCTACCAGCTCCTGCTCAATCCTTGGTGGCATCATAACCTGAACAAAGGCTGTACAAGTAAAATATGTATGCTCATGTCTGTAAAGAATTTCACGATGTTTTCTGCATGTGGTCATGATTTTGGAGCAACGAGTGTAAGTTCCAGGAAAACAATAGCTTTATTAGAGGAAACACATTTTTATCCCCATCTGTTCGGAAGACAAAGATGTTTTCAGTTCCTCACCTGCCATTGCTCCATGTCCTCCACAAGTTATGAACAGATTCTACCAGCTGACTTTTATTTCACCGTTGAAAATTGCTGAGCTCTTCTGGAATTTCAAAGACAGGGTCTTAGGTTATGAGGAATTTTATATATTAATGAAAGCAAGCATACATGCAAAAAGGTCTCTTAGCTTTTGTGGAATTTTGAACATTTTTAAACAACGAATAAAACTGAGACACTGGTGATCTGACACGAATGGAGGTGTCACAAGGGTATTATATCTCAGCGTTATTTCCTCTTCCTGACCTTTTGATCCAGTTTGTAATTCTGTGTTTTCTGCTTAGGACTGAAGGATCTTTCTCTTTAAAAGAGATCATGAACTTGTTTTAATTACTCATCTCTCTTTGGAGGAAGTCAATGCAGCAGGGAGAGTGTCTCACAGATCTGAATTTTTGACCACGTTCTGTGGAATAAACATAGGGTGGACCCTTTGCACCCAGGAAACTGGGAAATTTGGAGACAATAACATCTCCAATGAGTCATCAGCATGTTTGGAAAACACAAGTAAGATTTACACGCACATTTTGTAATATTATGAGCTGATTGCCTGCTTTTCTCCTGAGGCTCCCTGAAGTTTTCTTTCCACTCGAACTGTGAGAACCGATTCAGGCAGGCAGTTTTACTCATTTAGGCAGTAATTATTTAGAAATTTTGCAGCATTTATGTTCATTTGATTAAATCTTACACAAACACCTGCTAGTACACGCTGTTCAGGGTCACTCTGACATTGTATAAGCTCTGAAATAGAAAAACAAAGCCAAATCTACAGTTCCTAGTGGGAATAGTTCCACAGTTACTCTAATGCTCTCTGCTGTGCAGAACTGGCACAGAAATAAAACACGTCTTCTTGGACAAGCAATTTCAAAATGGTGTTTCATAATATATAGGAATATGTTTTCATCTCTCAGATGTTCACAGCTCTTCTCAGACAGGAAGGCAAATTGTCTTTTCCACAAGATGCAACACTTCTATCTTTGGCTCAACTGACTCAGAGAGTCTTACATAAATTTTAATTTGGACAGACTATTCAAACTGCATATGTATACAAGATTTTATTAGAGTTATATGAAACAGGTTTGGGTTTTTAGGAGAAGGTCGCGTGGTTTGGGTTATTTTTGTTTTACAACAGTAAACTAGGTATTCTCAAGGGTTTTTAAATAATTTTCTCTCTTGATTTGGACTGACAAATCATGTCCAAGGATGGATCCCCATTGCCTACTGCAGTGTGGAGCCTTGTCAGCCAAACTATTTTCCACCCATGTTTCATCTGAGAAAATCCACCATATTTTGTGCTACCACACATCCGTCAAAGGGAACACTGGCCCAGCTCAGGGTCCACATCATGCCTGAGCCATATTCTGTTCATACCTCTTATGGTGGCTTGACCCTAACTAAGCAACTAAGCAACTAAGCTTCCACCCAGCCACTCATTTACTCTCCCCTACCCTGCCCAGCAGGATGGGGGAAAGAATCAGAACAGCAAAAATATTAAAAATATGTGGGTTGAGGTCAGTGCAGTTCAATAAGTGAAGGAAGAGAAAAAAATCAAACAAACAAGAGAAGCAGACGTAATCACTCACCACCTTCCAAAAGCAGATCAATGCCCAGCCTGTCCCTGAGCAACAGCTACATTGGAAAGATCTGCCTGCCCCCACCAACTTTTTGTGCTAAGTATGATGTTACACGGCGTGGAACACATCTTTGGACAATTTGGGTCAACTGTCAGCCCGTGTGTGCTCCCAGCCTCCTGCCCACCCATAGTCTGAGAAGATGAGAGGGAGAAACAGAGAAGGCTTTAACACTGTGAAAGCACAGTTCAGCAGTAGCCAAAGCATTGGTGTGTTATCAGCAAGGTTTTAGTCAAAAATCCAAACCACAGCACTATACAAGACTCAATGAAGGCAATTAACTTCACCCCAGCCAGATCTAGTACACTCCCTGCAATTCAGTGATAAAGAAACCACTTGGATGGAGATATCTGAGATACTGAGCCCACAGGCAGATAAAGCAGCTGAAACACAGAAGCCTCCATCTCAGCTGGGTCAGTTAGTCCTCGTCAGGTGCAACTCTACTGCAGAAATGCTACAGGACTGAAAGAAAATGGTAGATAAATATCTGCTACTGCATGCAACAAAAGTACAACTCCATGAAAAATTAGGCTGTTCCCGGGACAAAAGCTACCTTCTTGTTGCATATTTAAGTAATATAAGTAGTCATACTTTTGTCTTTCAGCATGTGATTTCTTGATACTTGCTATCTAAACATGGTGCAAGGCTGTGAGAAGATCCTGAATCTCTGCATTACACTAGTAACTCCATTGTAAGTTTGTATTTTTTTTTTGGAAGGAGAATATGATCTCCATAAATTCACAAAACCACAAAGAAACATCTCAGCTAAGGACAACTAACAACTCTACATCTCTAGCCCCCTAGACATATCTAAATCTATGCCCGTATTTTTTTTATTTTTTTACATTCCCTATTCTAAAGTAGTCTGCAATATCTAGTATTATGCAACTGCTCTCAGCAGCCCTGTTCTACTAGAATGATTTACCTGATACTAAGTCCTCAATGTTTTTGCAAAAATATAAACTTATCGTGTCTTTCCTAGCTAATACAGTCATCATGAAGAGATTATCCTTTTTCTTGGTTGTAGCCAGGTACATATTTGAAGACTATTACCATGTTTTCCCCTCCTCTGCCCCGTTTTCACTTCTGTGGGGGTTGCAACACCAGTTAATTCAGTTTTTTTAGAAGTAGGGCTTTGTAGACCTGTAGTGATTCCTATCACTCTTTTTCTCTCCAGTCTTTCTTGAATACAATGTCTAAAAAAATGATGAAAAAGTGATGTCCTGCAGGGTCAGACTAGTGGGTCCATCTATCCTTCTATTCTGGCTTTAACAGTGAAAGTTGGAAGTGAGCACAGGGAGCACACAAGCCTGGCCACTTAGCCAATGCTAAGTAGAACAAATTGAGTTGGATTATTATTGCAGTGTATAGCATTACTTACTTATCTCACTGTGAAGTTAAACCACCAAGCAGTCAACTGCAAACATGAACTGAGGTATGGCCAAGAATTAACAGAATAGCTCACAAATTTATCTGAGGGAAAGTCAGAGGACTAGTAACTTAGAGACACAGAATTATCAGCAACAGCATGAATTTCTTTCCAGTTTCATCTGCACTAAGTCAAATCCAAAATAGATCTGAAATTTTCCCTAATGTAACTCAACCCTTTTTCTTTCAATGTCAGAAGAAATGAGAAAGTTTAGAAAGAGTTGAATGAATAAATATTTATTCAACTGTCTGAATTTTTTAAAAATAAATGTATTCTGTTTAAATTTTGGATTTTAATTTTACTCCTCTTCATTAAAACTAACTCACTGATAAAAAGATGACCATCCAAAGATTGGCAGCCTCAGTAACAAAAAAGTATAGTTAAGACACATAAAATGAAGTTAAAAGAGAGTGACAAGTGAATTGATGGGAAAATGGGTTGATAATCACTCAGGTGATTATACAATAAATCAAAACATTAAAAATGTCTACAATCCAAGGACAGAAACATTTAGCTGTTCAAGCAGCATAGGTTTTTCAGAAAATTGTTAGAAATTTTATTGTTTCAATTACAGATTTATGAAAAAGAAATATTTGTTCTGGATGACAGACACTATATTTTAAAATATGTCTCATTATAAATTTACTTCAGTCACTAATATGCAACTTAAAAAACTATCTACTTGTACATTTGTTTATAAAAATGCTTTTTCCTTTGCCAAAAGCATTTTTATTCCTCTACAGAAGAATGTATATGGTCCAAAATACATACACACCTCTTAGTAGAGTCATTCTTGCTGTTGAAACCTGATCATCCTTCACTCTTGGTCCTCCGAGTGAGCTTCCCCCATATTTGAATATCACTAAGGTAAGGCAGGGAACTCATGGTGCAGGCTGCTGGCAGTACAAATCGATATGTGAGGTGCAGCTTGTGGTTAACATGAAGACTAAGAAGAGAAACAACTAAAAAGTAAAGGTGAATGTAGCACTAACCCTTAGATGTGGTTCTCACGCTACACCTGGATTGGCCTGAACCTGGCTTATTCTTCATCTGTACAAGTATTTATCAGGACCAGAATATCTTTAGTGGTTATGTACATAAAATACAAGGCTGGAGACTCAAAAAAATTTTACATAGAAGTTTTCACTTAGACTGACTTTGGAGAGAAAAAAAGACAATCCAGTCATAGGAGCAACAGGGGTGACTTGTTCTCCTGGTCTTCCTTTCCAGCCCTCAGGATGCTATAAGGGCATCAGGACTACCAAACATCTGCTGTAATTCCACATTTTTTCTGCCTAGACTAACATTCAAAGAGCCTCTTCATTAAAATACATCTTATCTTTATTTAGTACTGTGCACAAGAAAGCACAGTTTAATTGCAGTTTACTATTACCCTAAGTTCTTCAGAGAGTTTATATAGATAAATTATTTTCATTAACTTTGTTTATTTTAATTACTATTTAAATCATAGCATTTTAAGTCATTTATTATTAAAATTGCCTGAAGATGATCAGCAGAACAACTTCACTTCAAATTTTTACACTCCTTCACTCTTCTCAAAATGGTAAATGAATTTCAGAGGGTGAAGTGCCTGGGAAAGAGTAAGTAGAAATATTGAAATGTGGCCACAAAAATACAATACAAACACCTCAAAGGATTTTTTTTAATAATGATGCACTTTAGAAAGAAAGGTAATCCAGCAGTGCAGAAGGATCTTTCTGGCAGCACATATTACAGCGATGACACAGTTATTAAAATAACTAGCCACAATTTCCTTGGCAGCTTCACTGCAGTAGGCACTTTGGGATTTTAGATGGAGGGTAGAGAGAAGAGACTTGAGTCAGCAGGAGCCAGTAGAGTATTGAAACCAGGATCTTCTGTTAGGAATGGTATCATTAAACATTTTTCTAACAATACTTCTGGTGCTTTGCTTCCATCCCCTTCTGAAGACTATCTGAAACCTTCACATCCTTCTTTTATCTACCTATTCTTTTCTTCTCTTCTCTTTCCCTTTACTGACCTATTTTTATGTGGGTTTTTTAACAATTTATTTCCCTGCAATATATTCTCTTTCCCATGTTCACTTTAGTTAATCCAATCACACCAAAAAGTCAGCCTAAAATATTACAAACATCATAGACCATTCCATCTGACTCTCTCATCAAATTTCTTTTGTCTGGAAGAGTCCAGATTTCTCTTGACATACATGAATGTGTGTGGTTTTTTTAGTCCAGATATAAGCAATTAATTTTTTTATCAATCCCTTTCTAATAAATGAAGAACATATATTCAGCTTCTTCTAAATGGTTTTACACCTGATAGATGCAGAGAAATAAGGTAACCAGCATCTTCCTGCTTCTGTTCTCAGCTGTAACAAGGACAGAAACTTCCTCCTTTTGCACTTAACAGCTAATCCACAAAACCAATTTTTCACACTCAGTCAGAGCTAGCAGAACTGTATAGGAAACTGTTTTTCTGCATGTTTGATGCTAAATTCAAGTTAGATTACCCAGATACAGTTAAAAATATTAATACCCACTGTCTTGCATGGCATTGTCTTCACACAGGATGTTTAAATACCTGCTTCTCTCTTGCAGTATTTTCAGAAATCCCTGGCTGTTTCTCCCACTCCTAAGAAACTCTTTGTGATATAGACTGTTATGTTCTTTATCAGAAGGGCACAAGTACCAAGTCTTCACTGGAGTTTTGATTCAGTACTCAATACAGTGTCAGTGTCCACAATTAAACTGTGTAATGAGCTTTCAAGTGCAGTTCAGGGGGGGGTGAGCTATAAAAGTGACCAAACAGGTGGTTTCTACCAACAAACAATTTGAGAACTCAACACTGCCTATAACTCATGCTCTTGGATGAGGAATAGCTCCAAATTCTGAGCAGCTATGAACTTTGTACACACAGCTGCAATATACTTTAAATGGTGATTTCCCAAGATCTCTGGATGGCAGAATTTCAAGAGCGGGCAGCAATTGTGACACTTTAAAGAGACTTTGTTCTCATAAGTTGTTTTCAGTGCATCTGATAGCAATTGTTCTAGAAATCTCAAGTTGTTTGTGCAAATTTTTGAAGGATCTCTGAAAAACATTAGCCAAAAAATTAAGCACAAAGAAAGGCAACCCCCTCTTTATTTACTTCCCAGACCGATGTTGGTAATGGTCCTGGGAACTTACCAGATCTCATGACTTTGCTGCAAGGGACACTCCACTGTTGCAGGCACACTAACCATGAAACCAGAAATAAAGCACCTCTAGATACAGTGGATGCTACAGAAGATGTAGGAAAGCTGAGAAATGTATCTATCAATATTTGATGGAGAGGAAAGGTACAATGTGGTAAATTTTTGTTGTCTTGCAAGATGCATAAAGATGTCAAGCTATTGTAGGATGCAGTCAGATTTCTGCAGGGAAAGTATGTAAGACTAATACTAACCATACTTCCATGTCTGCATGATTCAAAAGGAAGACATATGTTGCTCAAATCTAATCATAATAGCAGCAAGAATTTTTTAAATGTTTAACTTATTTTTTTATATTACACAACTTCTTCTACAACTATATTAACCCAATATGACAGAAGAAGAAATATTTTTCTAAAATCAGACACTAAAAAGCTGTTAGAGGAAGCTATAAGGAAAATCCTCTACAGGACTTAGTGTTGTCTTTGCTCCTCTTCACAGCAGTGGGATTGTTCCCCATCTAGCAAGACTACCTAGTTAAGCAATATGAAAATTGTACTAACTGCTCCAGGACACTTCAGATCATATTTAATTCACAGCAATTGTCAGTCTGAGAGAGCTAAGTAGAAACCTTTGGCAAATAGCATAGTCTTCAGAAAAGAATAATAATTGACAATTGTCATCCTCTGTGAAATGATTTAGAATTTAAATATTCGTTCTCTTCTGCAGCAGCCTCTCATCAAAGTGACTCAACTTTCCTGCACTTAATAAGATTATCCTTCCATACAGTTGATCCCAGACTGTGTTTCTCATTGGTTCATCATTATGAACTTCATGACACTGCTGTAGACAAAGTTTTCAATAATGTATTTTGACAAAACATGAAGAAAATAAATCCTCATGCACTTTGCTCAAGAAAGTGGAATTTATGTCTAGGACAACCATAGGGAAACAGGAGACCTCAGTGAAGGCTACAGCTCTGATGATGACCTGAGCTGACTTGGCCTTCTTTCCTTTCTGGGTCGTTTTGATGTGAATGGCAGAGACAGCTCTGAAATCTGCTAAAGAACTACCCAGCAAGAGACTTTACATACCTAAATTCTTCATGCCTACTGTGTGGCAGCCTGCTCTGCAAACAGATCCCACAGCAAACAGAGACTGAAAAGAACTGACTTCATTCAGCTCCTTGTTAACGAAAATTTAAGCATCCCACTCTGATAGAGGAAGGTGTCACTGCCCATGGAAAGGAGTTTGAAACCAGGTGACCTTACGGTCCCTTCCAACCCAAACCATTCTATAAAGCTGTGGTTACCACCTCCACGATTGCCATGTTTAGCTGGTAGAGATTCTTAACCACTATCTTGGTAAGCTTAGTGAAGTGGATTGGGAAAACTGGAGGTATTTGTGAACAAATATATCCCAAGCCACTTAGAAATCTCTTGAAAGACTTTAAAGGAAGAATTAAACCTCCTTTTCACAATGTGAAGGTGTGATCTTGAGTGCAAAAGTATAAATTGCCAAACATGCCAAATTTGGAAAGTTTTGAAGTGTACAAGAAAGGAAGAAAGTAATATTCCCCAAGTCTCATCAGTAGAATGCCTGGCAATTGTTTGCTCTAGCAGCTTTTTTAGTAGATAGTGGAATCTGAAATGTACCTCTTCAAATATCCTCTTTAGCTGAGAACTAGCAGAGACCAACTTAACAGAGAAAGTCCAGGGACAGCTAAAAACTGTCTTTACTTAAAGGAAGCCGGGTTTGTTTTAATTGTTTCCTGTAACAGAATTTTTGCAAGAGGTCTGTGTAAATTCACAGCAAGAAAAGGAAAGCTGTTAGCTTAACAGGCTTAAGAGAACTTTTTTTTCTGCAGGTATGACAGCTATGGTTTAAGTGAGTTTTCTTTAAGAAAAAGTAGCTCATATTTGTGAACAAAATAAATTTCTGACCTCACCTATTCTAGCTAAACAGGACTATGTGTTTTACACAGAAAGATGTTGCATGCCTGTAGTGTGGCTCTGGATCATATCCTCCTTCTCCACATGAAAACTAACCTCAGATTTGTTCAGAGTGGAGGGTGAACTCCTCCTTTCAACCTTTTCACCCCATGATGCCCCACGCATATGTCCCATGATGAAACTGAATGTAATTTTCTAAGCAGCATCCATCTGGAAACAAGGCCACTTGGCTACAAAGATTCATCAAGCAGTAATGCAGTCCCAGGAACATTTGTGCAAATCAGTCACTAGAGTGAACCAATCAAGCTTATGAATCAAGTAGAAACATAACTACAGAGTTAATTAATCACTTTGCTTCTTGCAAATACATGAGACACTTCTGGAGCTACCCACCTCCTATATTGCCAAGTCTACCTAGCCTTTTTCAATATTCCAATGGAGTAAAGTGAAACATTGTTTAACAAGGAATTTAAAAAGCCTGTTAGTTTGATGATAAGGACGAAGAGGTTATAATATTTATAGCAGATTATACTCTTTGAATGAAATACATTGCCTTGCTCGTTGAAGACTCTGTTCACATGCATAGTTGCCAGAGAAATCAGAGTTCATTAGTCAAAATTATATTTATTAAAAAAATTGAAAAATTTTTATCATGTTCTGTGATGTGGAAAGCATTTCAGAAGAAAGAAATCACTACCCAGACTACAGTGAGTAAAATGCAAATTTGACAATTTTAACAGTACTGTCACATGCTCCCACCTTCCTTAAAGAAAACAAATTTACTTTCTCAACACATAAAAAAATAGATAAAAAATTTAACTCTAACTTCCTGAATAAATACAAGCCCTACCCCTGATTCCTTGTTCTTCAGTTTCTCAGCGTTCTTTTAAGACAAGCACTGAGTGAGACTGACCAGTAAGAAAGGATTGACACATTGTTGGTATAAACCAAAATCCTGAATAGATGCAAAACCACAGTGGGGGCATTTGTACATAACACATAGATGACCAGGCTTGAAAGTGTTACTGCTACTTAAAGAACATTCGCCATGGATCCACAATATGCACTTTTATTCCATGAAAGCAGAAAGGATTTAAAATGTTACAATTTAGAAAGAACTATCAAATACAAGCCTGTTGGGACAAAACAGCTGGAAAAATGCTCTTCTGTTTTACATTACCAAAACGGACTGAACAAAAACTGCTTCCAGCTTTATGAATGTAACATCCTCTCATCAACATGTGTATTGAAAACTCCTAGAAAGAAACCATTCCTGAATTCATGTCAGTTGAAAAGACTCAGAAGGCTTAAAAACTCCTTAAAATGCAGCTGCTTCATCAGCTTTGACTAAAGACACTTGTGTTAGTTCCAATCCCAGCCTGTGCTTAAGAGAAAAAGGAGAAAAGAAGGTGGAAAGTACTTGAAAGCTGGAGCAACTCTGGCTTTCATTCCTACTGCTATTGTTTGCACAGCATTTATTAACGTTGTGAGTTTCTTCATAATTTACTGCTGACAACTAAGGCACGGCAGGTTCCTGTTCAGTCCAGTTGTGACCATTGTCCACGTTTCCCTTGGTTCTGAATTAAGGCACATGCACCTGGTTCTCAGAGCACACCTGGTACCAAGTTTCCAACCAATCCCAGCCCAGGGTAGATACCACTGCAAGGTCCTGGTTTACAGCTTTGGTCAATCATAAAGATTTCTTTCCTTAGCAGAAAAAATATTTCGTGAAACAGTGGCCATGGTAGACCATGAGACAAGAATGATCCACTCAGGCTTTACTTCTGTCAGACAACAATGGAAATTCATTCGGGGGTAAAATCAACCACAGAAAATCCACAAATTCTCCAGGAAATATTGGAAGAGTCTTGATCTTAAAAGCTAAACCATCAAAACCCCATAAAGACTGGGAAGCATGACTGCTTTGGGCCTTTCTCATTTAAGCTGTGTACTCACTTCCCAGATACTGTGGAGACAGATGCATTATAAATACAAAAAAATTATAGATTTCATCTTGACAGATTAGCTTGGTAGGATAAACACACAAAGAGTGATTTATTCATGTACAACGCACAGATACTTTTCCTTTCAAACTAGAGGTTAAAAAAGGTATAGTAAATATCTTTTAATCCAAGCAAATTAACTTGTTTTTTTTCAGATACAAACAAACATCTGAGGATGTTCAAAGACACCTTTTGGTAATATTGCTGGTTTCTACTTCAGGACGAGGAGGCAACAGAGGTTTACTTTACACTCAACGTAAGCACTCAGTTTGATATAAACAAGAATGAAACAATTTTGGCTCTATTTTGGTTTCAAAGATGAAGAACACTGCTAAGAAGTAAATAAACACCTTCTGTTTACTATAAATGCTGATGGGCTACTCTTCTTGCTTAGCCAAATGAGTCAAGCCAATCTAATGTCTTGTTTAATTTGTTTTCTAGAAACTGAGAGGCAAAACTTGATATCTGAGTAAATATGTACATTTTCCTTACAGATAATTCTTATTTTGTCTGATAAGTACAGCTGAACTCACTCACTTTTCCTAAAAATCTGCTTATAAGAAATCTGTTTTATTGCAGAGCTGGAGCAAAGGAGGTTTTAAATTTGGAAAATAAAAGAAAGGTTTGTTTCTTTTTACATAGCATATTTTGTATCTCACTTTCTTGTGGCTATTCTGTTGTGATACAGCATACTCTCTGCAGCATTATATGATGTGGTAAAGAATCCACTCAGTCTGAAAAAAAGAGCACCCCAAAATAGGCTGCTGTTTTAAGGGAGATTAATTTCTGCAGATAGGTCAGTAGGCACCACTGTGTAGGGATTCAGACTTTGCTGAAGGTGTAGGTAGCTCATCTTCAGGGTAATCTTTAAGGCAACTGACTAGCAAGTTCTGCCTCCAGGGTACAATTTTGTGCCCAGAGTCTATGATATGGACAGAAGGACAAAGGCACTTTAAAATAAAATTATTTCAGAATCACTATTCCAGGTAATATTTTTGTTCTAAATGCTACCATGTAAAACATTGAGAATGCTTTGAGTGATTGTTTAGCACGTATGGGAAGATTTGTGTTTCTATGTGAAGTTTTGAAATGTATTTTTGTTTCATTTTAGAGTGGCAAAAATGAACAGGGATATTTTTACAAAGAGGAAAATAACCTAAGAGAGATGAGAGTCTGTAAGGCAGTGAGGGCCTCATAGAGGAATCAGGACCTAAAGTGTGATAGCGAAGATGAGAACAGCTTTTGATGGCCCCATAGCCACCTGTTTCCAGTTCTTAATGCCAGGAGGGGAGGAATACCCTTTGTTAAGGTTCCTAGAGGTCTGTCTCAACACCTTCGCTTGTGCTAACCTTATTCCAAATGTTGAACAAGTCAGTAAGCAACAGGTTCTGGCAAATATTGAGAACAAGACTCTGGAGCCTTAGGTTAAAAGCAGAAACTCAGTCCTGTCATCTGTCTTCTGGCATGGACCCTCACACTCACAAGGGCTCTCGGGCGCTCAGTGCAGGACATTGGTGCCTTCACTGGCAGACCACAGCACATGTAACACACCTGCCAGCTGCATCCATTTTTAATTTTCAAAACAGCACTGGTGTCCTTTAGTCGTACTTACGAAGGTCAGGTTATCCCAGATTATCCCAGGTTTTCATGCTGCTTCTCTGCTTCTTGGCTCCAGCAATTTCTTATCAGCAGGGAAGACTCCACATAGTAAAGTTTCTGCAGATAAAGTGCCACTTTTATTTGCAGCACTTTCCCACTACGAAAAGCACTTAAAGGCAAGATAAGGTGTTACGAATATAGATGGCTAAGGAAATTATAGGAAGAAGAGCTTTCATATTTTCCACCTATTGAGGATATTTCAGTCTTTCCCTCACTTACTATCTGCTGATACTCCCGGTAAGGAAGAAATGAAAATAAATGAGTTATCCAGTCCTGACACCATCCAGTCAAAGTATCTTTTCCTAAAAAAAACCAGAAAAAAACCCAAACAAATTATCACCCCGAAAGGGATGTTGGCATAATTGCTGCAAATTCTTTTGACATTTTAACTGGCAAGTTAAGGGTGCCTTAGGAGAGAGAGACAATAAATATATGAGGGATGAGAATTTGCAGATATGACCACAATTGCCAGAACATAATTTCTTCAAGATATAAATAACTACAAAAGCATCTGTTTTTTCTCTCTTGTCTGCTTAACTAATACTCTACAAGTATCTGAATGTTTAATTCCATTCAGATCAAGGAACTATTTAACACATACAAGAAATTATACTAGAATGCATTTTGGGGAGGGAAATTGAAAGCTGGTTATCACAATGATATTAATATCTGTGGATCTGTGAAATAGCATGCTGTGCGAAGGCATGATTTTTTTTTTAAACTGCAATGCAAATGCAAACAATGAATGACACTGGGATTGTTAGGATTTTCAATGCAATTTATACACAGCCTCTCTGCATTTTTTGAGATGGTTTAGACAACCTACAAGAATTTCTTTTCTGTCCAGCCCTGGATGCTGTTTAGGCATTCTCTTTTCAGGTCCATGAGGCTTGAGTATTTTTTCCTGACAAAATATTCCAACAAAAAGGGTTATGTTTTGTAGCATTAACTCATGTGTAAGTAAGAATAGCAGAGTGTCATGGTTTGAGCAGGCCAAAAATCCAATTCTGATTCTTAGCCCCCCCTCCCACATCTCAACTCCATGTGAGATGGGTTTTCCAGACAAAAACACTAGACTCAATATGGGGGGAAAGGAATATATTACAGGACTATACAAATAAATACTTATACTATAATACACTGTATACAATCTTAACTCTATATCTATCTCTACCATGACAATAATATTTACAATGGGTCAAATCTCTTCTCTCTCCAAATAAAAGTCCAGGAGAGAAGAAGAAGAAAAGACCCCTTCTAGTCTCTGAGCAGCAGGTTCTTTCTAGGCAGCAGGCTCTCTTCTTCTCTTCCAGGCAGCAGTAGTAGTTGCTGGCTCTCTGCCAGCACACACGAGGGGGTCTCCAAGCCCCTCGGCCCTCCGTTCTCAAAATGGGGGTCTTTCCGTGGGCTGCTTGGCCCCAGACACGGTTGCGTCACCACGGTCATATCACGAAGCACCAGGGTCTTCTTTCCTCAGGGGAAATCAAGCCCCTGTGCAGAGCTCCCATGCTCTGACTCAAAGATGGCTGCCAGCTTCTCTGAAGCTGCAGCAAGGGGGGGAAGCCCAAGGTCACCCCCTCCACACACATTCTTTTTGCCATCCTGCCTTATCTCTCAGGAAGCCGGAGCTTCTTCGCTCCTCTCTCAGTGCATACTGCACTTTAGGACTCCTCTTAGTCCACCACCCCCTCCTCTTTCTCGGAGGGGTCTCTAGCGAGTTTGGGGGTTTTGGTTTGTCCAGTTCTTACCCCGCGAAACTCTGTTCCTGCTGCTGGCTCGGTTCTCTTCCTGCTGCTGCTTCTTCCTTCTCCTCAGACATCTCTGTGTCTTCCATAGCTGCATACCGGCATCTGCTGCTTTTCTGGTCTTTATCAGTTGGCTCTTTGCCACTGCTCTTCGGACACTGCTGTCTCCGCTACTGCTCCCAGCGTCTCCCACTGCTCCTACAGGGGAGAAACTCCCCCAGCTTTTCAGCCACAGACACTCAGCTCAGCTCCGAGTCCCTGCAGCCCCCCAACCGGGGGCTGGTGGGGGAGCAGAGGCCCCAAGGGGCCGGAGCCCCTTCTCCTCGTGGCCTCTACAACATGGCCACCTCTTCTTCTTCTAACAACAAGTACCCCTGCTTCTTTTCCGGTCTCCAGAGATATGTTTATATTTTGCAGGAGCACTGATTGGGTCAAGCCCCAAGGGTCACCACCCCCTGGGGGTTACCACTTTCCTAGTTTCAGGGGGAAAACCTGGCTCAAACCACTACACAGAGACAGTTCATTCAAGAATAGTTAAAACAGAGTAAAATATTTCAATATATGTTCCTCTTTAACACCAACCTCTTTTCTGCCCAGATATCTTTTGTGTTCTGGTGTGAGCTAATGGTGTTTGACACACTTGAATGTGAATATTTCTATTCAAATGGACATGGAGACAGGGCATAGAGGCAAAGAAGTGTAAAGTTAGCCTTGTTCTGTGTGTCCATGTCATCAGCAATCTGCCACATTGCTGCACATGGCTGAATCTATGAATGAAATCATGAATGGACATAACAAGAGAACAGTTCGTGTAGTATGCTAGGACCTGAGCAGATAATAAGGAGAATCTTGTACAGTTATGCACCACAATCCCCATGCCATCTTCCTACTATCTTGCTTGGTTCTGGTCCAATGAACAGGCCTAGAGAAAAGAAAAATAAAGCACAGCTACTCTGGGAGCCAAATTATTTCTTCAAGACAGATGTTCTACTTGAAGACACAAGTTATTACCACAGGCTCAGAAAGGCTGACAAGCAATATTGAGAGAGTCATCAATGAAACACCAACTACATTCAGATGAGAGATGAAAAAGACAATACATGGCATTATAAAATCTGTAATTTCAGTCCCCACCAAATCTCTTCAAGTTCTCTTCACTGCTACATAGGTCTTTAATAAAGACTTAGTTCTGCTTTCTACATCCCCAATGACTTGTGTTTCAATTTTGAAAACTAGTTAGAAACACGCTTATGGTAACAAAGTGCATCATTGTCATTGTCTCAAATAAATCCATTCTCAGTCCTGAAACCATATTTTTAAACCTAAAGAATGTAGGAATAGACAGAAACCTTTGTAAAGAATACAACATTGAGAGCTGGCTGACTTGTTTGTCAGAGCATCAGAACCAAAACATTTCCCTATCAGTCTCCTGGAGGCTGTGTTCAGGGGGATTGGTGGTACAACCATCATCAGAAACAAAATGTTTGAATTTTTTCATGTACAGTAATGTAACAGTTATAGCCCAATTCAGAACTCTTCCATCTTCCACTAACTCAATTAGCTTTCTTCAATCTCTATAAAAGCACTCTTTGAATTCCTGAAAGCATGCAGAAATATGTGTTCCATTTCTGCAGCAATATAAGAACAGATTTTCACCATCATCATCCCCCCTTTGCAGAAATATGAGATGTGTCTGTACAGAATCTGTGAGGTCTCATTGGAACACAAACATCCTCATGAACTCATTCCTTCTCAGTTCTCCCTGTGCCACTCTATGCACTTGTCAACAATACTGCTGTGTCATGGGATCTTTCAGTCTTTTCTAGAAGCATCAAAAATTAGGAGAAAAGGAGAAACAGTCTCAAACTTTATCAGCCTGAGGCAGAACAGAAACCAGACTTCTATCAACAGTTATGACCAGTCAGACTGAAGTCTTCATGACTAGCATGTTCTCGAGAGGAACAAATTCTCATAGCCAAATGATATCTATAATTATGTCAAAATGAAATTATTTTGTTTTAGTTATGAATGGTCTGTAGCATGAGAGGAAGTGTGTGTGTGTGAGGGGTTGAAGGGAGGGAAGAAGCATGCAGCACATTTAACAGTGATTTTATGGTTCAAATAAATGGGTAGTTGACCATTCACTTCAGTTTTACAGCACCTGATTTTGCATTAATTGGAGTGACTGTCTATAATCCTGATAAAGCATGTTCAACTGACCTGCATTTCATTTTTAATAGTAGCTTGCAATGAAATTAACAAGCCAGTGCTGTTAAATCAATGATAAGAAGGGAAAGAAATATGTGAGGATGGTTCTGTTAATTAGAAGGATAAATTTGCATTGTTGTTTTCATTTTTTTCCCAAGTTATGCTGAAATCTTGCTGCCACGTTGTTTTAAATGGACCACCAAGGGTCCCACTGGGCATGAGGAAGCCTGCACCACTGCTGTCTACAGACCCAAGACTTGCTGCCAGACCGAGATCTTGCTTTGATTCTCAGCCTTTCCTTTTGTACATCTTTTTTTTGTTCTTTTTTCAATTTTGGAGAAGACAACTGACCTTGGAGGTTTGAAATATCATCAGTTTTCTTTTGGGGTTGAGAGATTTAGACATCT
Organism: Neopelma chrysocephalum; assembly: GCF_003984885.1. NCBI lineage: Eukaryota > Metazoa > Chordata > Aves > Passeriformes > Pipridae > Neopelma > Neopelma chrysocephalum. Next base: position 307,939 of record NW_020925222.1, read on the forward strand.
TCCTGGATGTCTTTTATGTGTTTGAACTGAAATTCTGACTTTAACCTAATTTCATAATGCCTGCAAAAAAACCAAAACCAAAAAAAACAAAGAAAGAAAATTCTTCTTCATTATCTCTAGACATTCCCATTCCATAACCTCTTGATGACAAACCTTTCTAATATGCCACCAGCAGCTTAAACTTCATACGGCTGAACAGAACACTTTAAATATTTCTTCACTCCGTCGATGTTGGCCTTGCCGCACTCCTCTTTGCTGCTGAAGCTCATGACAAAGAGGTGTTTTGGCAGCATAGGCTGTGTAAAGACATCCAACAGCCTAGTGCTCTATCTGTTGACACCACACGGAAGTTGAAGTATCAGTAACAATTTCTCTGAGCAAAGTCTGAGATTAATTATTCTTTGACAGCACTGTCAGTGTCTTTATAACATATTTAGAAAGTGAATAATTATTTTTAAGCAGCAAATGGACCAACTAACTTGGTGAGGAAACTAGCAGCACTGTCACGTACTGCCTGATAGCTGATGAAGAGACAAAATACTTTGTGTTGCTTCTGACTCTGTCCCTAAACCTCTCATCCATTGTGATAGTTCAGAAAAAATCTTATCCTACTGTTGCCTTTCCTGTCCCCTCTTGCCAGAGCAATCACTCCCATTTCACACACAGATGTCCATCTCCTTGAGATAAAGCAAGGCTCTTTGTTTGTGTCACCAAACAGGTCTCCACACAACAGAGGGCCACGCGGGGACCCACAGGAGTCACAGCACGGGAGATGGATATGGAAATTGGAACTCCTACCAGAGAGGGTTCATCACGTTGTTCCCCCTCCCTTTCTCTTGCTCCCATCTGCTTCTGTATTCATCCCAGGATTAATTTGCTATAGCAGTGGTAACTTATTTGAATGAAGAAGTTACTCATATTGTGAAAGGATTATGTACTTATGTTTTCAATCTCTTTGTGGAGAAAAAAAATTGAGTTTTTAACATAATAATGAGTTGTATGTAGAGCATACTAAATCCCATGATACTTTCCAACTTGGTATCTGGCAAAATAACAGGAAATTAACACTGCTAAGACTCATAATGGCATACAGGCATCTTCTCTCTAGCACCTTTAAATTAACAGAGATACATGAAGTGCAGGTAGGAAGCAGAAACAAAGTCAGGCAGTGGCGGCCTCATCCTGACTGGTAGCACACAGAGATACCCTTGGAGCTCACAGAGTACACTGAAATAAGTTTAACCTGTTGTCGTTCAGGACAGCTTTGCTACAAATGGCAATCATCATCAACCTCCTGCACATCAATATGCTGAGGACCACTTCCACCTCACTTCTGCACAGCTGAACCAACCCAGGTCCTCAGCCTACCCTCATACCTCCTGTGCTGCAGCTCCCAAAAAATTTGGGGTCTTTTATGATGTTTCCGATTGCCTAGCCACAAATGTGTGGCACTGATGGCCACTAGTTTCTTTTGAAATGTCAGGTTGACTAGGAACAGAAAGACCACCAGCCTGTCTCAGACAATCTCTGATCGTTTGATCCATGCCAGACTGTGATGATACTTGGCTGGTCTGCTCTTGTGCAAAGAGAGTCATATCTATTTCAAAATCAATTTATTACACTTTTTGAAAATAATATGACTTAAAACATCTGGGTTTGGTATTTCTAAAATACCATTTAAATAAAACATGTAAAATTTTATCGAAGTATGCAGAAAGAGTAAAGTCATCTTTGATTTAGGAAGTCACTATCATGAAAGATCAGGTCGTAGTTACAGTACGAAAAAATCAAATTAAATCCTTCTCCAGAATGGAACTGTGGTTGTCTGAATGTGCCACGAGGAAATGAGCCTGGATTGTCTCTGCAGGGCACTCAGCAGAAAGGGATTCATTTCAACAACGTTTACAACTGGTACATTTTCAGGAGAGCTTAGCAATACTGCATGTCAGAGCTCAACATTGGGCAATATCTTGATGAGAAGGGGTTCTGCTTGTTCAGAAGAATCCTCAATCTTACTCTCAAATTCTCAAAATTACGGCTGTCATCTCATCATGTCAGTGCCCTACTACTTCTGCCATTTGGAAAGAGATTCCAGACTATTTAATTTTAAAGATTGATTACCACTCCTTGACAGATCACTTTCCATTAAATTAAATAATGTTCCAATTAATTGATCTTTTAGCAGACATTCTTAATTTAGTAAATGCTGAGGAGAATGCTAAAATTACCACTATATTTCTGACAGAAGCACCACTGAAATCTGCTAATTGATAGCTTTGCTGTTTTCTCTGATGGCCTGAAAAGCTTTTAAAGCTAAATTTTGTAATCATGTTCATCTTTGAAAATTGGTTTTGTGAAACCACACATTTAGTTCTTGCTGAGAAATCTCATTTTAGTAATTTTTAACATAATTTAAAATGCATAAACTAAATTAGCTTTTGTAGTTAAGCCAGTATATTTTTCTTCAATTTTTATCTTTTCCTAATATATATTTGACCTTGAAAATGACAGTGTCTGTAGGATACTGCAGCTAGGAACAAAGAAATAATTTCCATTCCATCACTATGGTTACACTTTCTTGTGTCTCCAGCACTGAGCTGTCTGGAAGTGTTGAATAGAGTCCTCAGGAGGGCAAGAAAACTTCATTTACTATTATTTAGTTTTGATTACACAAATACACACACATGCAAACAAACACACATAACCCTGGATGTAGCAAATTACTGCATTCTGTTAACATTGCATGTGAGATAGGACCAACAGTAGAAATCAGAGTATCATGAATGTCCACCCCTCCCAGGCTGTTTTCAGTCTTAAATGCTCTCGTCTGCTTGTTTCAAGTGGTTCAGCAAAATACAATGCAAGCAACAAGGCTGCCGGTGGGCTTAGCACAACATTAGCTTCATGGACATCTTCATTCCTCATGATGATGATGAAGACAGATTAAAAGTGAGAATCATGGCTTCCCTCTGACCATTGGAAATTTGATTTGGAATAATTTTGAAATGTTCTCTAATTCCTATCTTTATTCTGACCAAACAAAGCAAGCCAAGGACCCTGGATTATGAAACATTGTTCTTGAGAAAAGGAAGAATCTTTACAGTGGTGGTTTTGCACTCTTTCATGTAACTTTTATCACCTAGCTGGCAGCAGAGTGAGGTGGGTCAACCTTCTCCTGTTTCTTGCCTTTTCTTAGACAGAATCATTGCCCTACCTTTTGATGCTCTTTGAAATGAGAATCTTGCCTTCTGTTGCCTGAAATAGATCCCATATTTATGCAGTATTTGTGAAAAGTCCCACAACAGGCATATCTTATCATTGAGGTGAAAAAAGTCTTCAAAATAACAGTTCTTAGTGTTACAGTATACAAAATTGTATCTCTTGTGTGAGCTTAAATCATTAGAGACTTCATTCAAAGCCAAGAAGTGTTGCTAGGAAATAAAAACCTGCAAAAGATAAAAATTGACTTTTAGATTTCAATTCAGCAAAGAATTCATGTTCCTGGAAAGATTAAATACTTGTTGAACTCCAAGCATGGCATCGTCATTGATACTCCTTAGCTCTACATCATGTTCTTTAAAGTTCTTCTCTCTATTTTTCCCCAGGTTGTTACAGAGCAAAATCTCTCATTCCACATGGAGATTTAAACAAATATTTCTCTGATTATTTTTTTTTGGCAGAGTTTAAAAAGAGACAAATATAGACAAGCTGACAAAAAAATTATCTGCATCAAAAGCCATATTTGATAAAAACTAAGCTTTTGTTGTGAAGCAAAATCCAAAGCACTTCATTTTAAAATAATTTTTTCATGAAATCTTTTTGATAAGCTGTTATCATTAAATACTTTTGAGACAATCAGCTACACTGGAGCTCTCATGTTACAAAAACTTTATGTTATATTTCTTTCTTTTTACTTTATAGAGTCCCTACTGAATACATACACTCCCCTCCTGGCCCTCAGATTCCCACTGTATTCTGTTCCATATTGTCACTTTCGTCTTGTTTGGGTGCCAATTTTTCTCATTTTCATTAAACACCATCATTCTGAGGAAGCACTACTTCTTCTGCTCTGTAATGCAATCAGAACAGTAAGTGCTTTACTCAAAGGCCAGGTGGTAAGTCATACCATGGAACTATTTTCAAAATTCAAGACAATTTGCCTTTCATCACCTCCAACTGGGCCCCACATTACCTGAGCCTTCACAAATTGCCTTCAAAGAATTCTCCCGGAGGAAAGTTTTAGAAATACATGCATTTGAGATACAGAAAACCAAATGACCTTGTTGATAGTACCTACGAAGTATAAAAAAGCATGTCAGTTGAATAAGCTCTCTTTTATGTATTACAGCTCCTGTCTACCAAGACCATTTTCATCACACTGATCTTGACGAAAAATAGCACGATTCTGGCAAAATATCACACAAAGAAGTGCTGTGCACAGTGAACAGGCTTGGCAGTGGTAGTTTGTAAGACAGAAGACATAAGACAAAACCCCACCACTACACATGTCCTCAGCCAAGACATTACCTGTCACCAAAAATCAGCCCTTTCCAAATAGGATTTCTCACTTCATCCACTCAGAGTGCTACAGAAACCAGTTGTACTGCTGAGAGTCCACCAAGCAAGGAAGTACTTCTGAAAAAACACACCAGAGAAAGGAAGGGTCCTTCAGCTACTCCTGAGACAGATAAATACTATATCCTCTAGGACTCAAGCCTTCAAGAGTTCAAACAGAGCTGAAAAGCTGGTGAGGTCCATCCAGTGCCAGGAAGTAGGAAGAAGTAACAGAAAAAAAAAGGCCCAGGCTCAGCCATGCTTGGTCAGCCTAAAACCTGAAGTAGAGCTAGGGTCTGATTTCTCCTATGACAGAGGTGCAGAAGTTGAATGTTAGATTACATGCATTTTCCTCCTAATCTCTCCTTCTCTAGACAATGCAGGTTTGGTACACCTTTGGGCTTCTACTAACATCCGTACTTCTACTTCTCTGAAACAAAGTGACTTCATGTTATATACTTAATGGGAGCAATTTTAATGTGGTCATCCATAATTATCATATAAATCATCAGGCAAAGTGTCATAATGTCGTAAAGTGCAGCAAACCTTCTACTATCCTGTTCATCCCTCACCCCTTCCAAACTCAGTTGTATGGCGTATTTTCTTACCTTTTATTTATCTTGTATTCCTACTCGTAAGTAAATGAGCTGAGGATACTATCTTCATATCTATAAAGATATCAACATTTTTCTTATGGATATCTGGTACACAGGGACTTCAGACTCTTCAGAGAATTTTCTGTATTAGCAATTCATTTGGCTGGACAGTGTAGTCAAATTGTGTGACTCTCACTCATGTAACCAGTATCTACATAAAACTTCTTTAGGATGCTAGACATCATGACCAACTCCACAATGAAGAGGAGCATGTGAAAAGGAAAAGATGCACCTCCTCCCCTCCCTAATGCAAGTGGTAGGAGATGAGAAAGAGGAACCCCTCAGTTCCAGGTACGAAGCACCAGAAAGGCTCTATACTTTGAAATATGTGGGATCTTTATGGGGTGGCCTTAATAAAGGTTAAGAAAGCACTGTGGGAGAAGATGAATTTGAAAAATGTGACTTAAGCCTCCTGCACAGTGTTGACTCCTGATTGGGCAATTAAGAAAAGAAAATGACTGCGTGTAGAGAAAGCCCACATGATGTCCGCAGTGTTTCAGAGTCCTAAAAGCAGCTTCTTACTGCCCTTTCCTAGTTTTTCTCTGACAGGTTTCCAACCTGCACTTCTAGTACTGTCAAACTGTGTTTCATTTTTCTTTTTCTTTTAAGTGTTTTAAATTTTCAACCATCATAATCTTTTTTGAAATTATCTTCAGACATTGTATGTGGGCTGTGAGTGAGAATAGTCTAGGGAAAATTGGTAATAGCAATTAACTGTAAGGGAGGTTCTTAGAAAAGTGTCAGTCTTTTCAAGTAGAGTTGTAATACTATTTTCTGTCAATACAATTTTCCTTTTCATAGGTAACATATAAATAAGAATATGTCTTAGGATTATCCGTACTGAAAAATTAGCAGTGAATCAACCTGTAGAAACTTTTTTTCTTGTGTTTCTTATCTGGCTAAACACTTAAACTTTGATTCCTACTTCATCTCTATAAGTTTCCTCATAAGAATATGAATCTGAGGGTTATGTTTCTGAAAGATGTGCATGTGATATACATAAAAATTAACATTTTTAATAAGAATTTTTGGTCTGGAACAAATACCTATGCATATATGTGCACATACACACTTCCTTTAACCGCATGAGTATATGAAATTTTCGTGATGAATTGGTGTATCAGGCACAAATACACACACTTGACCACAGAAATCCTCATTTTAAGATTGTTTTCCATTGTTTATTTCTCAGTCTGAAATACTCCATGCTGAGGGATTTCCCTCAGGCTGAATGCTTTTGGAAAATTTAAATGTTTCGTATGCTTCTGAGAAAGAGACAAAGGGAAAAAAGGGAGTTTAGCCAATTTAAAAAGAAAAAAGAAAAAACCTCTCTATGACTCATCCTTAAACAGAAAGCATTATCCTCTTATTCTTTGGGGAGAGGATGCACGATTTTGCTGGGGAGTTAACTTTTTGACAAGAATATGTTCTTTATTTTCACCATACTGTACCATAAGTTCTAACTTGTTCAGCAGAGACATGCCCAGCAGTAAGTGTAGTTCTCTACTTCATGAATGCTCCAATTTTTACACTTTCCTCATGTTCACAGTTTCATGCTTGTAGAGCCACATTGGATCCAAGTCCAATCCTAACACAAGGGAACTTACCTTTCTACTTTGAATGGCCATCCTGCCACCATGGATGCCTCAACTCATCTAAGCGAGGAGTAGAGGATAATACCTGGACTTGTGCAAAAGTGGCAAAAAGAACAAATCAGAATAAATGGCTGGGAATTAAAGATTGGCAGAAGTGAGCAAGAAGCTGGACCAGGAAAATAAGGCTATATTTTGGTCTGAGTAGGTCCTACCTATGGACTGAAAAATCTTTCTGAGCCCTTTCTCAAAGTCTATGTTTAAGGAAGTCACACTATTTTTATGCAAAAGAGTCACGGGACCAAATTAAAATTGATCAGCTGCCATTATATGTACCATTATGTGTCAATAATTAGCTTGTATACTTTAACTGCTTTATTGTGAATATAAATTTGCACACCTAGAAATACCCCCAATAAGGTAAAAATTAATCGAAATGTGAAATTTTGGTGCAACAGAAAACTATTGTGGATTTGCCTTGAATTTTAGCTGACTGGGGACTTCACAGCATCTTGATGAGTAGCATATCACATAGAGTTAATATTAGCCCATTCTTCGTTGGTTTTGTGCTGCAAGATATCATTATTATTCTATTACATTTCCAGTGGTGTGGAAGAATTTACTCTACTTACAAAATTTGCAGTGGTACAAGAAGTCTATTCTGTTAAACAATCATAAGCAATCAAGCATTTTGAGGAAATGGGGGCACATACATTCGTCTCTAGAAAGATCATAAAGCATAAGAAGGAGGTGAAGAAACAGTGCCCTTATAAAAAAAATTCTGTTACATTTGACGCCTTTAAAGCAAACAAAAGCTCCACATTAGACATGTTAAAATCAATCAAAACCAAGCAAACAACACCCCCACACCAAACTCTCCCCCAACCTCCAATTGCAATAATCTTCTATTACAAATAGCAATGTTTTTGGCATATATAGGGTGGATGACTTAAAATATTAAGCAAGAGCCTTGCAGCACATCAAAAAACAACTTACAACACTCTAAATGCAAACGTAGAGAATAAAAAAATATCCTTTTACTGGATCTATTAGGTGATCTTTCAAGTCCTCGAACAGATTGCAGAGGAAAAAAACCCAACCAACCAACAACAACAATGAAATACCACCACCACCAACAAAAGAAGAGCCTAGTTAGAAAAGACCAAAAGGTCTTTAGGTGTTATGCTGATTGATGGATTGTCTTTGGTCTGCAGTTGCTGAAATACTAGGGTTTCTGTATTGCTTCATTTCATGCTATAAACACAGAAAAATTTAAACCATCTAGGTATGTACCAAAACAGGAAACTACAAAGGTTGGAAAACCTAGTTTTAACAGAAGTACACCAGAAAAACTTGTTTTTTCCACTGAGGTTCCAGACCATTCTGAATTCACTTCAGTCTTTAGGCAGATAAAGGAGGTTGTCTCAGCCATCTTCAGTGTATTTAATTCTTTATCGCTCAGTCTGGGCCCCTAAAGAGCAGCCTGAAATCTGAAAGAAAAAATGGAGTTTACTTCAGAGTAGTCGTTTTAACCAAACCTGGAGGGAAAGAATCCCATCACCAGCACAACACTCATTCCTGCTGCAGGCAAAGGAGGTGTCTACTGAGTCCAGTTCCACACAGACCAACCAAGTCAACAAAATGTTTATTTTGCACTGCAGACCTGGCTTTGGAAGTCCTACCTGCCTCCTTCCAGCTCTACCTAACACAAAGCACTAAGAGCAGAAAAAAGGTAGTAACATACACAGTTCTTAGTGTGGGGCTGTTACCTTCAAGGTGCTTGAGCACTACACAGCTGTCAGAGAGGGATTGACTCAGCTGCACCAGCCACATTATGGTGAGAAGGGGAGAAGTCACCAAGACCAAAGAAAACAAGGTGATGTCTTAAGAGAATCACTAGACAAATTTCCACAGCCTCCCCAGAAGCTGCATTATGAATGAAATCTTGTTGCTATCAGCCTTTGCAGATTTTGTGTGTAATAAAGGATCTGGTCACCTTCTTGTTACAGTGGCAATTATTTTAGATCCTGACTCCAGTTGTTCAGGATGCACTAGTACTCAGGGTATCCCCTGCATCCACTAGCACAGGGTCACTACTTTTACCATTCTGACTCTTCTCAGAAAGAGCAGAGTGAGAACCAGAGCTCCAGCTTTGCATCTTCCCCTCATCTTTGCATCTTCCCTCATTTCTGTGTGATGTGTAGCAACTGGTTTTGCCTTTGGCCGGGGCAACAAAGGATTAAATAGGACAAAGAATCAGTAAAAATCCATTTTCATGGGCTTCATGGTTATATCACAAGGGACATAGCAAGACAGCGACTGCAAAAATGGTGAAAGACCAAGTGCACTCACATCTTCCTGGAATCAATGTGATCAGGTCTAGCAGGAAATGGCTTTTAAAGCACATACTTAATGTAACACTTTAGAATGCCATTAGAGTTCTGATATATTATTAACTAGACTAAAAAGGGGAAAAAAGACACAGCAGATACAATTGTTATAGCATAAGCTGTAAATATTTTGCCTTTTCAGTTTTTCAAGTCTTCTAGATACGACTATATTAATGCTTTATTTAATATATATTAACTTCCTATCAAAGTGAACAGTTCTATCAGGCACATTTCATGTATATTGTATAGGTGATGCTAAACATCCTCCAGACATAAACAGAACTCATTTAATTTCCATTTCAAGATCTATCTCATTTTAATAAATGTACCTAAACTGTATTTAAAGAGGCTGTACAATACATATGTACAGGTCTAGTAAAAAGCTATTTTCAATTCTAAAACTCTGCTCTAAAAATTTCCAATTTCTGTAAGAAGTATGACCATAATGTTGAAGGTGGTGCTGGACTGTAAATTATATTGGACCAAGCACAATCCTATTAAAGTCAACTGATTTGCAGCAGATTTCTCTGGGAGAGGAATGGAGATTCCACGCATTAGTTAGAGTTTTACAAATGTAGTTCCAATATTCTTAGTGCTCCTCAGACACCGTGAACTTCTGGGAGATTTTTGGCAAAAAGAGGTTTTGGAGCAAGATAAGCAGTATATAATTCTTTAGTTTGTCTGCAGCAAAAGTACAAGACTAAATCCAGCATCTGTCAAAGAAGGTAAGGGAAAGAGGAAGAACTGGCTGATGAGTACTTCTACAGGAATAGCTTCCACTAATCTCCTTTTGAGAATGCAGGGGGTTATTTACTTTTAAGGGAAAGAAATCATAAATGCCACTAACTTGTCTTCTTTTCCTGGTGGGTTTAGCCCTCCTGTTGAGTAGGAATATGCTGGGGCAAACCATGTGGCAATACGAGAGAACCAGAGTTGAGAGTATTGAAGAGATTTTTATTTTGTATACAGTATTGCTTTTTCTACCAGTAGGGAAGGATATAAAATAGTGTCTGAAGCAAAACTCCCATCAAATTCTAATGGGAATTGAACATTCAAATCACTGCATAGGTTTGAAAACACCAGTCAGAGACTCTCAGTTTCACACATTCTGTCACACTTCCCTACCATATTAAATTGCTGTGGATAAAACGGAACAGTTTTTAAATTTTTTAATATTTTTTAAACTTCTCTCTCCTCTTCTTTAGAAAAGGTTACAAAAGGTTTTTTAAAAAAAGGCAAAAAAACAAAAAAGCCAGCAGCTTTTCCTTTCAGGCTGGGTCCACTAATTCATCTTTTAAAATCCAAACCCCTTCCATTCTATACCATTTCATTTTCGTTCATTAATAAAAAATATTCATTTTGGTCAGAAAAAATTCACTCTTTGCCAAAAGTAAAATGTTTCATTAGCTCTACCTAGTAATTAGTATAGGTTTCATCTGGACTGTATTTCCCACCTTTCTAAAGTAAATTTGAAAGTAAAGCAAGAACACAGAGAATTCCAAAAGAATATAGAATGTCCAGGGAGGTTTAATCACGTGACAAGTAGCCATGGTCTTATACAATTTTAGGATATCTCCAAAAATATTCAGCTAATTCTCACATTGGCTTTTTAGTTGTTGGGGGAGGGTTCATTGTTGTCAGTTTGGGGGTTTTGTGTGCATGTTTTCTGTGTCTTTTTTGGTTGGAGTTTTGTTGTTGGTTGGTTTTATTTGTTTGTTTTTATTTGTTTTTAAATAAAAATTTCTGATTGGTCTATCAGAAAATTGTTTTCAATACTTTGTAAGATTACCAGGGAATTAAAATTAATGATTGCTTGTAAATTAGACAGCATACTATGCTGTGAACAGAGATAGGAAACAATGGATATCTTAGAGGGGGATACAAAATAGTCATAAAAGCTAAACAATAGAAAAACTCTCTAAGGTAGAAATACTGATAAAGGGAAGCCTTGCTTATCAGCAATGATACACTGTCCTATCAGTTGTAAAGAAGAAAAAAGTTACATATCTGGAATGAGAATAGAAATGGCACATCAGTAATCAAGACATATCCATGACCTTCAGACCCCTTCCTTTTTATCGCTATATGTGATTATTCTGCGTAACATAATTTAGCAATCACAATCTTTCAGCTTTCTACAAATTTAATATCATTTTAAACCTACTGTGAAATATAGGCTCAACTTTTGACATCTGATGTACCCATTGTATACACAGAGGAGGAAACGAGACTCAACTTTCTTGGAGTCAAAGCTAAACTCTGCAGATTTTTCTTCATATATTTTGCTAGAAATACTGCACAACCTTCTTATCTATCTTATTTATCTTATATATAAGTTATATGTTATATATCTTACATATATTTCTTTCTGCCTTGTGATCTTTTCTGATCCATAACAATCAAACCACTAATTTCTCATATTACAGATGAGACAATGAAAGGACAAGTAGGAGCTTTCTAAGGCTTGTTGTTACCTTGTTATTCAGAACATATGAAAGAGTGATTTTCTCAATTATACAGGCTGCAAAGGTGTGAAAAATTGATATACTTCTGAGAAAATTGAAAATACAGGACTAGAGAAAATGTATGAGATGTATCTGTAAAACAGAGCTCCAGACATTAATTTTCACATGTCATTTGTTGACAGAACTGGAAGTCACATTTATGCTGTTTAGAAAAAGAGAAAAGGTGTTTGAAGAGACATTTGACAGGTATTCTGAGATGCAAAATAATTGAATAGGCCTGAAAAGCAGATCAGGTATCTTATTACCTCCTAGTAGGAACCAGGAAGAAGATAAAACAATTCCTCCCTAACAACCTAAAATATGCTGTAAGAAGCCAAAATTCCCACATCAACAGCTATCCTCAAAGCTACTTTCCAGGAATAAATTATCACTGTGTGATTGAATTACTAACGTCTGACAAACCTCTTTTTGAAGCCATTGGAACCATCAAAGAGCATGCATCAGAAAAACAATGTATTAGCTTGTGTTTATTTGCTTGAAAATAATACAAAGAAGGTTGTTTGGATGATATGGATTTTAACAGGAGAGTATTGCTCTCAGCACAGCTGTGGTATCTGTGTTATCAACAAAATATGTGAGCACAAACTTTTCACTGAAATCTGCAGTACAAGTAACTCCATATGTAGTGTGGTCATTCACAATGTATAAAATTTCACTTTTCAATAAGCCATATGGCTCTTTTACAGAACAGGAAGCAACATGAGAAAAAAAAAAAACCAGAGGAAAAAAAGAAGTTGAATGAAAACCTCAACTGAGAACATTACTTCAGTCACAGGCAAATGAAAGAGAAATATTTTGAAATGCTAAGAGTGGCTGATTTTCATTTAATTCAGTATTTTTCCAAAACATAGTAAAGGGAAACCAGGTTTTTGTAATTCAGATCAATTGTCATGGTACTACTAGTATACACTAACTTATCACTGCCAGAAATCCAGAAGAACACCAAATTAATACTTTTTGTATGTCTTGCACGGTAACTGCATTGTAGTTGCCTGTAACAACATTTCTCTTTAGTGGGACAAATTCTATTGCCTTTTTCATATCACTTGGAACACAAATAAATTAATTAGACATTTGTGATCTCCATGGTGAGCAAATCACAGGTACATAGCAGTGTATGGAAATCGTATAATTTCTTCTGTTTGCTTTTGTCTCTTCTACCACTGTGAGATCTGAACCAGAGCTACGGAAACAACTTCATTCTACTCAAGGGAGCTGCATTAGTTCGTGTGGATGAGAGCAGTGAGAATACCCATTTTCTCTGTGGGACATGAATTATCTCTGTCTTGTTTCTACAATATTCAGCGTTTGACTCCAAACTGTTCTCCCATCATGTGAATGTACAAATACACCATTGTAATAATAATGAAATTATGAGGCAAACAAATAAAGGGTTTTTTTCATTTTCATTTTTAAATTCACTGCTTGAGTGAAGTTGCCCACTATGTATTCATCTGATAAAAAAGATAAGGTTAAAAAGAGAACATTGATCACAAGTAACAATTTTCAATACCATTTTGCTACAATCGCATTAAGATACCAAGTATTTATCCTTCTACCTGAAAGAGAAAAATAACTTTGATAAAAAAATATAATTCAAAGGCTTTCTAAAACCTTTCTTCACTCATTAGGATAAAGAATGTTTACTGGTACACGCACGTGCATGGAAACAGTCTTGCTAGATTCTCTTCCAATGTTTTTACTTAGTCACGCTGAGATAAAGCAACTAAATAGTGTTTCTTTCTGTGCTTTGTGACAGTCAGAAAATGAGAAATGTGAAGATTACACTTTGGGTTAAAAATAAGTATTGGGTTTAAAATAAGTATTGTAAATCTGCTTAATTAGATCTACTTTTTTAGCACTTTTACTTCAAACAAACAAACAAACAAAAGCAACAAAAAACCAAATCAAACCCACCAAAAGACACCGTTTTATTTCCATGTGCACTTCTCTACTTCCAGTTTTCCTTTCAGAAATCTGAAAACACTCTTTTCTGCTAAGCACATTGTCCCTTCGGATGCTGGGGTTTGGGGTATTTTTAACTTGTGTTCTGAAAGGAGCTGAAATTGACACAGCTGGTTTTTCCAGACAGGAACAATTTAGCGTAGCTAAATTTCCTAGTGCATGAAACTGCCAAGTACAAGGGATGCAGCCCCAGGATCAGGTGTGAACTGGGGGCTGGGTGTGTTTGGTACTGCAGCAGTGTCTGACAGCCAGGAGGGCATCAGCTGCCCCTATGGCAAAGAGTAATCCCCACGGTACAATCCCTTTAATCTAAAAGAGATGCATTTACTCAGAGAGCCATGTTCGTGATTTATTCTGACACTTCACTGTTACTCACCTTGTCCACTTCAGTCTTGTTATTTTGCCTCAGGACTCAATTACACTGATAAATTGCTCTCTTCTAAAGTAATATATGGACATATCAACTTCACCGCTTTTCTTGGTCTGCTGAAAAGCATTGTTACAAAACTTGATGGAACCTGTGTCATGGTTGGCCATATCACAGGGGTGAGGATGAATGGCTGGGTTGCACTGCTGAGCTTAGAAAACTGCAAGCTGCCCAGAGCTAGGCAAAGGATGCTCCAGAGGGACTGGTAACTGACAGAAAACCAAAGTTCCACTAGTTAAGTATATTTTCTCCTACACTCAGCACAAGAACACTGACATACAGACAACAAAACTAAACCTCCCTACAAAAACTGTTCTAGGCCTAGGGAAGCAACTGGTGAGAAGGTCTGTCAATTAAACACATGAAAGTCATGGAGCAATTTGCTTGGAAAGCATAGGGTACAGAGCAAGAGGAGCAAGAGACCTCAGGAAGGATATCTCAAGTGGAAGTCTCCCGTCCAAGTGTATGCACACAAATGCCACAAAAGGGGAACAGAATCAGGAGGGATTGGAGGCCCACATACAGCCACAAAACTCTGGCTTTGCTGCAGTGACTGAGAGACCCCAGTGCATCCAGGGACACGATCAAGGGGATGGGACAGGCTTATCACAGAAGCGCCTCACAGGAGGGTGAGCAGCAGCTGAAACCAGGGGTGGTCTGTCCAGAGTTAAATGAAACTCAGTGGCCCAGAGAAGTGGTACCATCTCCCTTCTTGGAGGATTTTCTACCCCCACGGGATATATCCCCGAGAAATCTGGTCTGACCCCATGGTTGAGTCTGCTTTAGGCAGGGGGTTGGACTGAAGACCTTCTGAACTCCCTACTGGCCTGAATTGTCCTCAGATCCTATAGTCCCAAACCTTATGATGTCTTTGCAAAATAGAAAGTTCTCCCTATTCTCCAGGTGGATCCACAGAAATCCAGAGAGATGTAACTTTCCTGGGATATCGCAGGAAAAGCGAGGTTTAAAAAAATTCAAAATGTGAAACTGAAGACCTGGGTTGTAGTAAAAAATATTGTTCAAATATTTAAGGATAATAGATCTTTACAGTGGGTTCAGATTTGTCCAAGGTCAGATGTAATGAGTGAACTCTGATTGCCCAAATGCAAAATTGTAAATCACAAAACATCACTCAGAAAAATCCCATTGTGCCTCCAGCTACAAAACAGTTCACAACTATGAATCTTGAAATGTTTGTTGTGTTTCTTAATAGGACAGAATTCCTAGTAATTCTATTTATCCTGAACTATGCCAAGTTATGACCAAAATAATTTTTCTTAACAGTACAAAAAACAAAAAGAAGAATTTAGAAGCTTTATTTCTCTGAAATTTGCAGCATTAATACTGGAAAAAGTCAGGACTATCAAACTCTACCTTAGAATTATAGAATAGAACCATAGAGTGGTTTGGGTTGGAAGGGACCTTAAATACCATCTACTTACAACCCCCCTGCCATGGGCAGGGACAACCTCCACTAGACCAAGTTGCTCAAAACCCCTTCCAACCTGGCCTTGAACACTGCCAGGGCTGGGGCATCCACAATCTCCCTGTAAAACCTGTTCATGTCTCATCATGCTCACAGTAAAGAATTTCTTCCTAATGTATAACTTAAGTTACCCTTTTTCAGTTTAAACCCATTACTCTCTTCCCTGTCACTACAGTTCCTGATGAAGTGTCCCTCTCTGGCTTCCCTGTAGGCCCCCTTCAGATACTGGAATGTTGCTATGAGGTCTCCACACAACCTTCTCCTCTCTAAGCAGTCCCAGCTGCCTCAGCTTGTCTTGACAGGGGATGTGCTCTAGTCCCTTTATCAACCTTGTGGCCCTCCTCTGGACTTGCTCCAACAGTTCCATGTTCTTATGCTGTGGGCACCAGAACTGGGCACAGTACTCAGGGGTCTCACAAAAGCAGAGTAGAGGGATAGAGTCACATCCCTCGACCTGCTGACCACGCTGCTTTTTATGCAGCCCAGGATTCTGTTGGCTTTCTGGTCTGTGAGAGCATACTGCTAGCCCATGTTGAGTTTTTCATCAGTCATCACCCCCAAGTCTTTCTCTGTAGGGCTGCTCTCAATCACCTCTCCAGAGAACCTGTAGATGTGTCTGGGATTGCCCAGATCCAGGTGTAGGATCTTGTAGTTTACTTTGTTGGATTTCATTGGATTTGCATCAACCCACATCCATTCTGGATCACATCTCTTCCCTTCAGCATGTAAACTGCACCACACAGCTTGGTGTAATCAGTAAACTTGCTGAGAATGCACTCAATCACGTTGTCAATCTCACAATCACCTTCTCCAAAGCACGACTGGTAGAAACAACTTTAAAATTAGGCCAATCAGTTCAGCTAGCACCGAAGCCACTATATTTTATTTATGCAATACAAAATTTTAATACATGTTAAAATGCCTGCAGGTAAGTATAATGATATGTTGCTTAATATTAGTAGAACATTTTGCCTATGCTTGACTGCACATCCATTTGCAGGAACTTACTGTATTGAGAAACTGTAACTAATGGTTCTACATCATCAAAATATGAAAGCAGGGAAAAAAAACAAACATAGGTTTGCAATTGTATCAGTTTTACACAGATTTAGAAAGGACCTGATATTGCAGGATGTTTTGTCCCCACAAATGTAAACTGGGTTTTTTGAGTTTCTCAGCTGGGTGTGGTTGGTTTACATCATTGATACAGCTACATGGGAAATGGGACAGAGGGCCATGAGTACTAACACTTAACATAACACACATGTAATTTGCCTAACATAATGCACAACCTGCATCTAAAATGAAATGATGGGATAACCTAAACCATCATCAACTGAAGAGTACTTTATAACTTAAGTGTCTTTCAAGCTTAACAGCACAGAGCAAATGATCTTGGTGATAAAGCTTTAAATCCCTGACTATTCTTCAATTTCAAATGTCAGAATACTGCTTTTGTGGACAGGTAATTTTCTCCACAGAGAGAAAATCTCATGCTTGCATGATTTACCTATATATTAGAAGAAATGAGGGTTTTTTCCCCTTAGGTTGCCAGACCTTCCTGGAAACTTTCCAACCCATCCCATCATCCCCAGGGTAATGGCTGAAAACTTATTGTAGAGAGTGAGTTTACTTAAAAGTTCTTTAGGAGTTTTAGGAAACTGCTGTTGATTCTTCCTGCTCTACAAGCAGACTTTTTTCTTTTCTTTTCTTTTTATTCCCAAGAGATGGAGAAGGGACAGAGCCAAACAAATAGCATGTTAGAAGACTGGAATTATTCACTGTCAGGATTAAGGGTGGCTCTTCAATTACCAGAACAATAACTGTAGTCAACTGATAAACACCTAATGCCTTGCAGGAACTCTAATCACAGAGCTGAAACAATTTTTTTTACAATGTTGTTTTTGTCACCTACTATAACAAATGAAAGACAGGGTATGAAAACAAGGACTGGCCAGGTCCAGGTAAAGAGATAAATTATTGCTCATACACAGTAAGCACAGCAATGACAGGGAGATGGCTTGTGAGTCTCAAGAACTGAAAAGATTTGATACTCAAAGGCTAAGTAATGTGAGTAAAATCATCCACAAAAAGGATGCCTCTAGTGCTCACTGAGCCAACAGTTCAATGACACCTCTTTCATTAATAACTGTAATAAACAGTTTTGAAAGAGTGACTTGAGTTGGCAAGGGCAAAGAAGATATTTGAAGCACAGGATATGGGACACAGTGACAAGAGCAGTGAGAGCTCTTACCAAACCAATCTCCCTATGAGAGGGAGAGGATACTAATCCAAAACCTTTCTACTCCAAGTCGGTGGGGGAAAAAAAACAAAACCAAAAAACAAAAGAACCTCAACAACAACAAGAAAACACAACCCCCCCCCAAAAAAAATCCAACACCAACCCAAAACAAAAACCAAATAAATTTTTAAAGGGGTTTAGAGAAGAAACAGTTAGCAGGTCAAGGAAGGGACTGTGTTCCCCAGACTGATTGGTTGCCGAGCCTGGAGTCATTTCTGCGTAGCCATTCCCCTCACCTGCCAAGAGTGTGCGTATCAGAATTTTTTTAGAATAGGGAATACATTCATTCCAAAGGAATAAGCATGACATTAATCTATGTGTGGTGGTGGCTTTTTTTTTGTTGGGGGGGTGGGGTGAGGAGTGGGCATCTAGTGATGTCTTAGCTCAAATATCAGTAAATATGGATAAGTATTTGGTTCCACAGTATGATTCAAATTTAGGAAAGTGCCTTAGTATCAAACATGACTTCTTCTTGTAATAATCCTTAAATCCGGGGGGAAAAGAGGTGGAAACAGCAGTGAAGAGCAATATCAACTCACAGCTTTAGTTTCTCAGCCACTTCATTTAACTTCCACCCTGCCTTTCATTTAGTTTTTTTCTTAAGAGCTCTTTATTTTTGTTTGAGAAAGTATAAATTAATAAACAGAACCAGGAGCTAGTACATATAAATGAAGGAGTAAAAAAATAACCTCACCACTATAACTGATTACTGGGTAAAGTATAGAGACTGATATTTCATATGGTAATCTCACATTTAAGCTGTCACCACAGATGCTGGAGGAAGGCACCATTTTTCAAAATCCTTGCACTCTGGGAGAAAGTCTATGGACAGGAAGACTGCTATCAAGAACTAGGAAGTTCAGACAATTTTATTATACCACCAAATTCACCACATTAGCAGAGCACTCACAGATAAATTTTGTGGAGGGCAGTTTATAGGGACAAGGAAATAACGAAATTGGGGGTGCTCTCAATTGGCATTCTCTGCTCTCTGTGGAGTTTTTAGGTCAAATTTGTAGCCAGGCCACTAAATATAATAGTATTAAAGGATACCACTCTTATGAAAATATATTACCTAGGAAATAAGTCTTCATACAGTCTGTATTTCTATTATGCATGCACATGGAAAGGTACACCATAATCATGACATGATACAAAAATGGAAGGAGGGATAATTACTAAATAAATTACTAAATTACTAAACAGAAGCAGTATGTGACACTGATGATTGTGGGGGCAGTTAATAAGATAGAATAAGACACACAGCTTGCACATTACATCAGTAGTTTGATACTAGACCAGGTCAACCAGGCCTAAATTCGCTGCTGTTTGTCATCAGGTCTTGAGTCACCGTAACCCAAGCTAGTTGCTGGAGCCTCAAAAGTAACAGGCAGATGTTTTTAGCCTAAATAAAAAACAAAAACATCACCATAACAGATGTGTTTCTTTTCAACTTGAGCAGAGGTTAAGTTGGCAAGGAAGCTGAACTAGATCAAGAAACCTCTCCAAAGTAGGATTTACCAGGCAAGCTGCGGGATGTGTTCATCTGTGCTGTGCTTTTAGGCCTACTTTTGGTTTGTAGAGCAGTGTGAACAAGTAGACCTTTGGGACATGGGCTGAGAAGGGTCTAACCCTACCTCTGTAGATAGCATACCATGATTTTAAGCCCTATCATCTTGATTTCTGCAGCAAGGACTTAATACAAAGTATGTGTTTCAGAGAAGTCTACAGTCTCAATGTAAAACTTTCCATGATGGAGCACCTCATGGAGGAATTTACAAATTATTCCTCTGATTAACTTCATTATTGCCCAAATTGTGTGTAGAGTTTTAATCAGAATTTGTCTAGCTTCAACTTCCCTCAATTACTGCTATAATTTTGATTAGTAGAGTGAGGAGCCCTTCTTATTAAGTTTCTATTCCCCATGTAAATATTCAATTAAAAGACTGACCAAGACAGTCATTAATCTTCCCTTCCACAATCTGAATGGATTGACTTTATTTTTTCCCTGTAATGGAGGTTACCTAATTCCATAACTCATACATCACTGCTGAGGCTTCAGCAATCCCATTTATTTACCTCTGCCTTGAACTGTGGGCACAAGACCTTCACGTCATGATGCGGTGGCTGCCACATCACAGACAGATCACATCACAGACCTGGAACCTTTTTTACTTGTCATCCTCCTTCTTACTCACAAGTGCAGTGCTTAGTAGCATAAAGCCACAGTGAGTTTGAAGACAATCAACAATTCCTCAGTACTCACACCTGCAGACTTATACAAATAGGTGTGGGGAGCAGTTATCATTTTGATTTCACTGTGACTCAACTTCATTTCTCCAGAATCTCCTTAGAATATGTCTACATGCGCACACAGACACGCACATAGGCACAGACACACACACACACACACATGGGTAACTACCAAAAACGCCACTGACATTTCTGAGAGGCAAGCAGGCAATCCCACAATTCAGAGCAGACAAACATTTCAGCATGAACTCGTCCAACTTCTAGCAGAGGCCAACACTCACGTAATGTCTTGGGAACGTTTTTTTCCTTCACTTAGAGAGGAGGGAACTTATAAATAACAGACAACAAGCAAGACATCATTGCTTTATCTACATTTTTCTACAGCTGACACTAGAGCTGCCCAGAGTGTAGGTTCTTCACAGTATTCAAGGGCTCTCAAGTCCTAACACACTTGTTGTGGCAAATGGGTATTTTCTCACTATGCATCATAACTGCATTCACAAAAATGAAACAACCATCACAAGTCACATAGAAGTCTCTCTTTTTATGAAGTGTTATTCCCTGACCTAAATCAGTCTTTGTCTTTAAATCAGTTTATATTACTCTCTATTTGGTGGATTGTTTTCTACTATGGCAACCACCCATCCTGCTCTACAGACATAAGTATCATTCCTTGATACACTTACGTTCTCTCACCAAATGCACTCTGTGCAAGTTAAAAATTAGAAAATATCTGGGGAATTAATTTGCTTTGACATAACTATTATCTAGGTTGTGTTGTATTGCAAAGATAAAATAAGACTGAAGGTGTAAAGTAAAGTTTGCATTAATCACACTAACAGCAAGCTCAAGGAGCAGTGCAGGGAACCAGGTTCCCCAAAGCAATTTTTCTTATCTAGGGGTAGCAAAATATCAGCCCAATGTCAAACCTGGAACATGTTTCAGAGGGGTAAGGAAAGATACTCCTGTGGTTTTAAGAAGATCCTAGGCAATTCATCTCAGATGGAAGAGGAGGAAATGGGAGGAAAAGAATCAGACGTAGTGGTTGCTGCTGGTTCATACTCCTATCTATGTAGAAAATCGGTGATATAGCCCAGAAGGTGCTGTATCAGTCCTGGAAACATTTAATGCTATTAATGAAGGTCAAATGACAGAGGTTTCCGTGTTTCTGGCAAAGAGCTATCAATGTTCATATCATTACATCTAAATGGAAAGTGTCTGGTGGGTATAAGCCATCCATGAAAACAAATCTTTCATATACTCCCTTGACAGGACCTATGCTTTTATCCCACCAATTTCAATAACATTCTGCATGACATACAAATGGATACTCACAAGAGACAAAGAGACCTTCCACATGGGTTTTATAGGAAATGCCTTCCTTTCCTCACTATTTCATGGTCTGGATGGGCAGTCAGATTTTATTGGCAGAGAGAACAAAAAAAAAACCATAGAATTTCAATGGGAATAAAATGAAAAGGGGTGCCTGGATATTATCTTTTAGGCAGTACAGATTTTAAATGGAGAAGAACTTATTTTGTATTTTTAAGCCTCCATCCTCCACAGCTTTTAAGCAGGAAAGAGATACTTTCCTTTCTATTAAACTATCAAAGCTAGTATATAAACTCCCCAAAACTACTATTTTGTATTTACATTTACAGGGATTTTCTATAAAGGTAGAAAGACACTATTTTCATCCTATTCTCAACTGCTCTGAAAAGTCAGTGCTTTCTTGTGCATAAAATTGACAAAAGCATATTTTCTGCACAAGCCTTAAATATGTGCATTTTTTCCTGGGATGCAGAAAACCACACACACAAAAAAATATCCCAAAGCCTCTAAACAGAGTAGATTGAAACCCCAGTAATACAACATGAATAACATCTCCAGAGAAAACATCTCAACCAAACCTGTAACAAAATATTTTGTAAAGCCTTCTTAAGTGAAAATATGAGGATGTACTGATGTTTATACAGTGGCTTTGTCATGGAAGAAAATAGGAGCAGCTGAGAAAGTCAAAGCTGACAGAGTCAAAGACCAGGCAACTGAGGGTCTCTAGTGAAAATCTAGATGCATCTTGATGGATAAATATCCAAAAAAGCTAAAATGCACATTCTTCCATTCTCCCTGCCACCCTAATAACACACAGCTTAAAAACCAAAGCAACATATAGACAGGGAAGGGGAAGAAAGGGGATAAAAGTTATTGTGCTCCTGATCTTCTTCTTTCTCAATAAAGAATCAGCATACTCTACACCAATTGCCAAATGGAACTCTGCCAAGTCATCCATGGAAGAACAACACACCGAGTAAATTTATTGCAGAAGTTTACTCTCTTCCAAAGTGAGAGAAGAAATAGTTGCATATTGTTCTTCGAAGATCATTGCATGGATTTCTTGAAATCTAGAAAAAAAATTGCTAACAGACCAAGTGCTGGCAAATATATCAATCATCTGTTGTTGTCATATGAAAGCACCTGGTTGTTCTATTTGAAGCAGCAGCTGCCAAAAAGCAGGGCATGTATAACATCTGCCACTGTTGCCTTTAACTGTCTGTTGCCTCATTTCTGACAAGCCCTGTACCCAACAATAAGTGTTCCATCTGTGAGAGAGGCCCTCCAAAACTACTATATCGAGGCAACAGTCAGACCAGTGGACCTTGCACCACGTGACCGTATGATTTTCCTTTCACACCAAAATACCTGCAGAAGAGGACTTTTTAGCCATTGAGGAAGTTTAACATAAGATGCAGAACAGAGATGTCTGAGCAAGAAATGGATTTGCAGGCCAGCAAGGTTAAAGTCATCCTGCAGCAGGAGAATTGTCAGACATGGAGAAACAAGGTAAGACAAAGAAAGAGGAGGTAAACGTCTGAAAGGAGCAAGAACTTGGAGCAAATAACTGAACATGAGGCAGTGAGAGAAAAGGAGAAATAAGAAGTCTAACATAGAAAGAGCCAAAAGAAGTAGGGCAATGGGTATAAAGAGGATTGCAGACACTTCAATTCAAAGGGCTATCTAAGGTGGTTGGAGTTGTCATTATCCGTGGTGTTCCACACCCATTTAAGATACTTTTTTTAACTTTTTTTTTTAAATTTATTTATAAGCCTGTTCAACAATCTCATACAAACAAAGTTTACAGGCACTTTTCGAGGGCCATCCTTGTATGCTTCACACATATTAATATATCATAGTTATATGAATTTACATTTAACCACCCCAGGTTACGGATGAGCATTATGCGTTTGGGTTATACTTGTGAAGTCATTCAGATTATCAAATTATGAAACCTCATTACTTGCTGCTAAGTAGTCTGCCCAGCAACAAACAAACAAACAAACAAAAACAACAACAAAAAATGTAATTGGGTTCATCTGGATGTTGTACTGAGCAGATGGAAGAGAATTCATCAACAAGCTACTTTCAGAAAAAACCTAGGTATGTTATTTAGCCTGCAGCTAAAATGTGTTCAAGGCTTAGTGAAAGAGATATATATGTGCTCCAATATTTTGTAAAATCTAGTGATTCTGCCATTAAACCAAGACCACAAGAGCTGAGTTTTCTCGGTCTATATCTTGCATTTCTACCCAGTGCAGCCACTTGACCTTAAAGAAGCTTTGGCAGCACCTCTCAGGCATGTTAACCCATCAACAGGCTAACAATTCATCCTCTGAGCACTGCATGTCTCTGTGTGTGTGTGTGCAGACATCTGTTTCTCATTCTTATTATCTCATCACTTGAGAAGCACTGACTTCCAGTGCTCTTGTACTGCAACATTTTTTAACATAACCACTAAAACCTTTTTGCATCATCTCTGCTGTTCCTACACACCTGCCTATCACAGAGGAATTCAAATGCACTAACTCTTTTTAGAACAGACTTATTGCTGAGCTAACATGCCTCTAACCGCAATTATACCCATAATAAATCTTATATGTATCATTTCTTTGCATAGTCAAGCCCAGAATAAGTTTTGCAAGAATGGATTAGTGAATGACAAAGAATACCTTGGCTACCACAGTACAGAGGATTTGAACACCTGAGGTGGAGAGATGGCACGCTGCCCTGTGCTAACTCACCACAGTTCTGCTCCTTCACCATTTCTGCATGATTGTTTCTGTTTGTATGAAATGAAGAGTTAGGCTAGAAGTACCTCACACCTGCTTCACATATAGAAATCTTGATCAATCAGTCTTTTCTTATGTGTTATAACAGAAGCATCAGCTTCAGCTTTTGAACACTTCACAGCTTACACAAATTCACAGAAAAATAGCCATGCAAAACTCACATCCATGTTGTGTAGTCATTCTATCATATCATATTTCATCTCTGATAAAGGTAGAAATTCTGTACTCAACAGATGCAACATTTATTCTTCTGTTGTGAAAAGCTTAAAAGATTGACTAGTAAATCTCTAGTGCCAGCTCTGTGCACACTGTATGGAGTCCTCCTGAGGTTCATTCTTCAACTGCAGATTTTATAAAAATCCTTCAGAGGCAGGTGGCAGCAGAAGGTCACTGAAGAAAAGAGTTATGAAAGAAACATCAATCAGAGAAATGTAGAGATAGCATGCATGACTTTTTGATTTTGTGGATGTATGCTTACGCATATTAACACTGCTTCAGATGGAAGCTTGAACAGGCATTGCATAGTATTTCACAGGACACGAGAAAGTGACATAATTAATTTCTTCTAGGCCCACATTCCTTTAGCAAAGGAAACCAGTTTGCAGATTTAGTGAGAAACTCAATAGTCAGGCTAGATTACAAGAAAATAAGCCACAGATCCACCCTGTAACTTTTTATTTCTACTGCAAAAATGAAGTAGAAGTCCTGAATTACTTTTAGAGTTGTCATCATAAACTTCACAAAAGAAGATAACACTATTATAAACCAGTACCTTGCCTATCTTTTTCCAGCTCAGCAACATTCTTGAAGATGTCATCCATCTCTCTCCTAAAACAAGTATCCACTCGCCAGAAAATGGAGAGTGCACACGTCCAACTCACCTTAACAATTCCTCTTCTTAAGAACAGAATTGCAGTTCCATATGGTGTGATAGCTCAGCTTTCATAGAGAATCACAGAATCATTAAAGTTGGAAAAGACATTTGAGATCATGGAGTCCACCCTTTGACTGGTCACTACCTTATCATCAAGACCACAGGACTAAGTGCCATGTCCAATTGTTTTTTAAACACCTCCAGGGATGGTGACTCCACCACCTTTCTGGGAAGCCTATTGCAATGTATAACGACCCTTCCCATGAAGAAATTCCTCTTGACATCCAACCTGATCCTCTCTCAGCCCAACTTGAGGCCATTTCCTCTTGTCCTGTCACTAGTTGTCTGGGAGAAGAACTGACTTCCACCTTCCTAGAACCTCCTTTCAGGTATTTGTAAGGAGAGATCAGGTCTCGTCTGAGTCTCCTTTTCTCCGGGCTAAACAACCCCAGCTCCCTCAGCTGCTCCATGTACTATTTACTTTCTAGACCCTTCCCTTCCTCTGTTGCCCTTCTCTGGACACACTCCAGCACCTCGCTGTCTTTCTTGTAGTGAGGGGCCCAGAACTGAAAACAGGACTTGAGGTGCAGCCTCATCAGTGCTGAGAACAGGGGAACAATCTCTTCCCTAGTCCTTCTGGCCACATTACTTCTGATACAAGCTAGAATGCCATTGGCCTTCTTGCCCAGCTGGCCACACTGCTGGCTCACGTTCAGCTGCTGCCGATCAGTACCTCCATGTCCTTTTCCACTGGGCAGCTTTCCAGCCACTCTTCTCCCAGCCTGTAGCACTGCCTGTTGTTGTGACCCAAGTGCAGGACCCGGCACTTGACTTTGTTGAACCTCATACCGTTGCCCTCAGCCCATTGATCCTGCCTGTCCAGATCTCTGCAGAATCTTGCTACACTCCAGTAAAATATGAATCCCACCCCACTTGGTGTTATCCACAAACTTACTGAAGCTACACTGTATCCACTTGTCCAGATCAGTGATAAAGATATGAAACATGACTTGACCTAATACTGAGCCCTGGGGAACCCCACTAGGGACTAGTTACCAGCTGGGTGCAACACCATTCACTCCCTGGGCTCAGCCATCTGGCCAGTTCTATACCCAGTGAAGAGTCCAAGCCGTGGGCTGCCAGCTTTTCCAGGAGAATGTCACAGCATTTCCTTCATCCACCAGGCAGGTTACCTGGCCATAGAAGGAGATCAAGTTGGTCAGGCAGAACCTGCCTTTCCTAAACCCATGCTGGCTGGGCTTGATCCCCTGGTTGTTCTGTGTGTGTCATGTGACCACACCAATATGATCTTTTCCATAACCTGTCTGAGCACCAGGGTCAGACTAATAGACCTGCAGTCCCCCATATTCTCCTTCCAGCCCTTCTTGGGCCACACCTGTGGATGAGTGTCCGACCAACCTCCATTTGTCTGGGACTCCCCTGATTAGCCAAGACTGATGATGAATGATGGAGAGTGGCATAGCAGTCTTACAGCCAGTGGAGCTTTGGTGTGAAGCACTGAGACTTCAATAAACTAACACTGCATTACCAGATCGTGGAAATTTGTGATCTTCCAAGACTGCCTTTCCAATCTGCAGAAAAAATAAAACCACAGCTTGAGACTATTAAGTCAAAATATTGTCTCTTTGCAGAATATTAAAAAAAAGGGACAGGAAAAATTTGGGTACTGTCTAAAAGACCACAACGTGCAATTTTGAAATGGAATCTACTGAAATTTTTTGTTTCAGAAACTTTGTGACTATTCACGTACTTCAAAGGTACTTCTCAATAAGGAAAAATCTGTTCATTTACTATTTTCTCTTCATTAGTAGGTAGCCAGAGAGTGGTATGCAAAGTTCTTCAAATGAGAAGTGCTCAATCAAAAAAAAAATTAAATGTTCTTTCATTTATCTGGTGCAATGAATCATGAAAAGGCAAATAGCTGACTTTGCCTTTAATGTTTTTTTACAAGGACATGGAAGTTACACTGAACAAGCTCCTAGACTTTCAAGGCTTCGTCTACATTTGGACTTCAAACGAGGATGCCAGTAGCTATTTAATTTAGGGTTTTAGTTGTCCTTTTCTATCAATAAAAAAGAAGCCCTTGGTTATATTGAAATATAGGGTGATGTTACCAATTACTCTGTACACTAGTAGGTCTACTTCAAATACGATAAGTATTTCCATATTGGTAGAACAAAAGCTACATGGGAACCAAGAGTGTTGCATTGTTCTTGTGGTTAGCATCACAAGAAAGCTAGGATACTTTATATAGCAGCTGCCTTTAAAGTATAACTACATATAAAGGACAGGACAATTTATTTGCAAACAGTTGTGCATATTATCTTCTTAGTAAATGTAACACTTGGAAATTAGGTATACAAATATGACCAAATTCAAAACATTTTAGAAAGACCCTAAACTTCACTTGGCATTTGCTTCCTTCTACGTGAATTTCTGCTTCAACCACACATTGTTCATATGCAAAACCTAACAGCTCAGTGATGAAGCTGCCAGAGAGGACAGGACCAATGTAGGTGAGCTCTACATGACCATAAGTGGAGCCATCAATGTCCAACACCACCTCTTCTCACACCATGGCAATAGTATTGTATATCCAGAGTGAAAAATATTGGTATGTAGAAGTTTCTCTGCTCACAGGAAAAGGGAACCCCTTCTTTCCCACACAGTTTGTAAGACATTCCTATCAAAAACACTTGATTCAGTTGTGCATAGGGGTAAGAGAGACTTAGAAACATCATGAATAGATATCACTGCAAGACTGTGGAATCTGCACCTGAAAACATAGGTATGCCTTAGCCAAGCCTGGTTAGCAAAGAAACATTTAATTTTGCACATCTCTAGAATACCAACCTACCTACCTGCATATAAAATAGACTTGTGTTTGCAGCTGTTGAAAAAGCCAATATAAATTTGCTACAAAATCAGAATACAGAAGAGTTTGGCTTAGTTTTACACATTAAGAATATTGTTTACTTACCTACAACCTAAAACAAGAAAAAGACAAATATATTGTTTATCCCTGCTACAGCTCAATCACCTTCTTTCCCAAGTTTATTAGCAGATGTGGGGACCCTGACAACTCTTGAAAGGTATTCAGCAGGATACATACAAGATCTAACATAAAAAATCATTATTGGAAATTGTTGATAAACAGAAAGTGTTCAATCCTCATGTTAATTAGACAGCAGATGTCAAGAAACCGTTCAAAGAGTATGAGACCAGAAAACCAAAAGGTTGTAGAAAGTGGGCCCAGAACAGATGGACCAGCAAAGACAGCTAAGAAAAACTCATTTGTACAGGGATACTTGATGTAACATTGTTAAAATTGATGTAACAGATGACAAGAATTTTCTATTTCAACCTAAAAAATCCAGAGGATATAAAGAGCATATATACAATATATATACAATACCAGAGAAAATAGAACAGTAAACATAGGACATGTGATTTCTGCCTTTCTAAGAAAGATGGTAAGATTAACAAAACCATGACATTTTTTAAATTTTAAAATGAGACCATTAGATTTTTTTCCCCCTCAAATCTCAATCATATAATTAAAGCTGATTTCTTCTCCCTATTACTAATTTTATTTCAACAAAACACCAGCCAACAAAATAGAGCTGATCCTGTTTCATCTTATTTATTACATCCTATTTAGCAGAGATAAAAATAAATGAGCCAACCCCAAACTTTTTCACAGGATTTTAATAGTCTTTTGGCTTGCATGACACAGGCACAATTTTCCCATTTATTACCTTTATCATCAAAACAGTGGCAAAAAGTTGGGAACAGAAGGAAGAGAAACAAGGCTCATAGAGAAGATGGTAGCAAGCGACACTGTCACCTTTTTGCTGCAAAAATAAACTCAAAAGAATTGGGTGGATAATAAGATTTAGAGACTTTAATACATAGTGTTTTATTTAAGCCCAGAAAATCTATGTAAGTGACAATCTTAACTACCTTAAAGGGTGCTCCAGTGGAAAACAGTACCTTTGCCTCAACAAGGAGTTCTAAGCCCAAAGATTACATTTGAAGTGAGACTTTTCATTCTATTTTTTTTACCGTGAGAGGCAGCCGTGAATACTGACTGTGAGAAATAAAAATGTAAGTTAAAATTACAGGATGTGATCTACTTATTATGTTTATCAAACACACTCCAAAAATATTTCAAAAACAAATAACTGTAGAGAAATGTAATCTCCAGATAATTTCCCATGCTATGTGGTTTCTTTTTACATAAACTGTGTTTGTTGTTGCCAAGTTGCAAGCAAATAAATAAGCTACAGAGGTAATTTTTTTGTGTCAACGGATGAATGGTTGTACCTCTTGGATTTCTTTTTGCTTGCAGAAGTGGGACAACAAACACAGCTGTGAGGTGCAATATGCTCAAATGCAGTCCTGAAATTGCAGAACACCTGAGCTAAGATACATTAATAGCATAGAAAGCTCAAGTTCTCTATGTAGCAGCATTAAGGGGATGCGTGAGTAGAGGAACAAAAGAAAGTACATACCAAAATGAATAATGACACTGACCAGCCCAGTAATTGGCATTCTGGTGTCTTCCCTGGCAAATTTGCTTGTACAGCATTCATGCCACTTTGTATTTGGTGACCCATAAATGCTGTCAAAGTTGCCTTTACTGGCATCAACGTTTGTTTTTACAACTCATGCCTCATCAGCACCCTTCTGCAGCTTTAACAGTTCTAAATTATAGCATTTCTCCATTCTGTGGGACCAGGGCTTACAGGGGAAGGCAACCATGCAGCTGAAAGTGCTTAGGGTCCCTGAACTCATGTCCATTAAACTCTAGCATTTGGTCACTCATTCACCTTTTTGATGATATTTTGTTTAGTAAGATCACCAGAGGGAAATGATAATAATAGTTTATAATAGTTTCTAATTGTCTCTAACAAGTATACAGCTTTCTCCAAGTAGGAAAAAAGTGTCTGCCAATTTCTACATAGGTATTTTTCCTTGATTTGGTCTGATCTTTTGGCATACATGACAAGGACTAGTAGCATTCTCAGTGTCACTGTTCATTTCAGAACAAGATAAAACATTGCTGCCTTGCAGTCTTCTTGCATCTGATTACATGTCTTGTTCAATACTTTTTGCAGTAGTGTCCATGAACCAGGCTGGTGCTTTCCGAACAAAACTTCTGTTAGCACCAAGACAGAGGCCCTCGTATATTAATAATACCCACCACAATGCATCAAGTAGAAGCTGGAAATAAAACAGAACAACTTATCAAAACAGTATTCATTATTTTCTGCTCCATGTTTCTAAAAAGGCTTTCTCTCACATGTGCAATTGTTCACAAATACACATTTTCTAGGGCTTCTATCAGAATTCTCAAGTGACAATTCAAACAGAAAATGGTTCTCCTCTTTCAGGGTCTCTCTCCGTTTAGCAGAGGTCAGTGTCCTATTAACAAATTTGGAAACACATACCAGAAAAGTTTCATCTTTACCCCTTGTGCAGCTGAAGCCTTGTTGCCATTTCTTTCTACTTCACCTATGATGCTGAAAGCAATTAGATTAATAAACATCTCTTCCAAGCTCTTCCTACAGGTAAGATAGCTGTGACAGTTTTGCATTTAGAGCTCTGCAGTATATTCAGCTTCCATATTCTCAGAAAGAGGTCTTCCATGTTGGCACCATGTGCCAGTTTTTCATACGTTCCGATCATCTGGATTCTTTGCAAGAATAAGCTAACCTCAGTGAACCCATAAATTACTTTACCTACTACTAAATTTAAATTCATTTTCAGTACTAGCAGTTCCAACAACAAATTTACTTGTTGGTTCAGCTTAAACATAATACTTGTTTGCAAATTGAAGCACATTCCTCATCGCCTTTAATATTGTCCATGGTTCCTATTTTACTTTCTATTGCATTAGCTCATGTTGATCCTGGTCATTCCAGTGAAACCTTGGAAAAAATTATGTGATCCTTTTAAATTTTCTTGCATGTAGTGACAGGACAAAGGGGAATGGCTTCAAACTGAAAGAGAGTAGGTTTAGATTAGATATTAGGAAAAAATGCTTTACTGTGAGGGTGGTGAGGCACTGGAACATGTTGTCCAATTAATTGAATTTTCAGGAATAACATGCATAGGATTTAAATGTATTTTAGACTGCTAATGCCCTTTGAAAGCTACTGTATTCTTAAAAGTCTCCCTAATAAAAATTTCCTACCGAAGAGCCATCAGCAGCAAAACAACATAGCAGGTGAGGTAAAAAGCTGCTTATTGAAACACCTCTAGTATTAACCACAGAAACAGTGGTTCCTGTTACATGACAGATGGAGGCTTTCCTAACCCTGAATCATGGTGCATAGATGGAGACAAGAAACAAAGATCAGTCTCTTGACAGAATCTTGACAAATCACACATTTACTGCAACAGCTAATTACAAGCACTGTTAAGAGAGCATTTTTCCATTTGTCTCTTCTCATACTCAGTAGCTGGTGACAGCAGTATCTGTGTCCCTAATCTGATCAGCTCGATGGTGTCAAAAAGTCCCTACTCCTACAGCTGCCAATTTGCAGTAAGTATTGATGTGAAATAAAGTAACAATTAACAAAGTGAAGGCGGGTATAGATGTTCAGAAGCACAGGGGAGGAGAAAAAATGAAATAACAGGCGCTGTAGGTTCTGCACTTCCAGAGTGCTTCACTGGGTCACTTTGTCTGGCCTCCTCCCTGCACAGAAACACCACGTTCAGCTTTGCTGCCTAGTTTGGTTGTGCACATTAAGGATTCAATACCACAAACTGCACAAGCCTTTCTCACATATGGCACAGTCCTGCTTTTCTTAGTCAGAAGGGGTTTTATTTTGCTTCCCTTTTTTTTTTGAGTCTATTCTTATTGGTGCAAGGAATAGAAAAAATCACTACTCCTCATGCACCAGTCCGGAGGCAAATACAACACCTTGCACATCCCTTTGATAAACGCTCTCTTGGCTGGCTGACTTCCAATTTACTACTAAAGCAGTTTTCTTCCTGTTCAAAACAGGGGTTTTTTTAGGTAATAGAAAAAGCAGTACAGGCCAAGTATATAACACTCTCAGACAAGAAAAATCTACCAGAATAAGCATAACAGCTTAATTTTAGTGTGGTGGACTTGTTCTTTGGTTTTGTTTTTTGTTTGTTTGGTTGGTTGGTTGGTTTTTTTGTTTGTTTGGTTTGGTTTGGGGGTTTTGGGGTTTTTGTCTGTTTGGGTTTTTGTGTGTGTGTGTTTATTATCATTATTTATTATTATTTTTGTTCATTAATACTCTGAATATTAGAAAACAATTCAAAACCACTCACTTGAAACAGGAGAATAAACCTCACATACCTAGATAAATCTAAATTTTTCTATTTTTAATTGCCTGATTCAGGAAAACTGGGTCCTAATGTGAGGACTACTTTGTAGTATGTTGGTGTTTTGGATATTAGCTTATAAGATTACATGCCTGGACAGTAAACCTACATACTAAAATTTTAAACCATACAGGAGAGTTTACTTAAAATCAGGAAACAACATTTATCTAACACTGTTTATGATCCTATGTACCTTTGAGTACTGTGGGACAGAACACTTACTAGGGTAAGTATGACAATGGAATTAATGAGCATGTGAAGGAAATAGTAAAAGATTTAAGGTTGTGTTTCCCTACCATTATGACCTGGATTTAGCAGCCTTAAATTTCTTTTTCAAGTATGTGCTGTATGCTTTTCATTGAAAAGGAAAAATAACTGATTGCAGCAGGCACTACATACTGAACCTGGCAGTAAAACTGTTGCAGCTCCAGACAGGAACTGGAAGCAGCACGGACTTGGCAATATCTGGAAATCCTGAGTCCTTGGGGCCTCATGATTGCAGTCACAGGCCTCCAGCTGTTTGCAGCATAAGACCTCTGAGCCTGCATCAGTGATGGCACAAGCTCAGTCTTAGTATTCAAACACTCTGATGCTTTGAGATGTTGCCAAACTTCGAAGAAAGAATGAAAGCATAAGTTAACATTTTTTACCTCTGAAGTGTCCAAAATCCAGTGAAACTGAACTCTGGGATAGAAAGACACTTTATTTCACAGCTGTTCTTCCTGAAAACCATGGGATTTCATAAAAGTATTAATGAAACAGTCGCTTCATATATTTCTATTAAGATTTCTTTGGGGTTTATAATGCAGTGTGCCAGGAACGAGGGAAATCACTATCAATTGTCCCCATTTTCATTCCTCTCAGTGTATTCACCACTGCAAGGCAGAAACCTATGTAAGGTTACTCAAGAAAAGTAAATTTTCATTCTGAGAAAGTGTGAGGATTGCAAATTGAAATACCCAAATGGCAATCTCCTATTTATTCTGTGATTATGCACTATCCTTCAATACCCCATTTTGATGTTGTTATTGTTAACAATATGGCTCAATTTGTCTTTCCCTCACCAGACAGTAAGGGCTGGTGTGATAGCAACCTTGGAAATTTAATTCCAGTTTCCAAATGTGAATCGACTAAACTGATAAGGCCTTTTTGCAGTTTGAAGATCTTTGAAAACCCTGTGAACCTATATTCAAGTTAAGAATGTTAACTTGACTCATGAAATTGCATATCCCTATGCATTATGATTATCTTTTTTCTGCCCTCTGCCTCATATGCCTGTCAAGGGTGCAGGAAGCAGATGTTTTAATCCATGTTTACACTTTAATTTGAGAACCAACCTAGCCATAGAAAGTGTGTTCTGGTATGCTCCTAAAGTCTCTGGTCATACTCCAAAGTTCTGGTGAGGAAATCAGCCATGGAAAGTCAGTTTCATATAGCTCTCAGAGGACATTTGTATGAAGTCATTATAAACCTCGTATGTTGCCTCTTTCAACTTGCATATTTCCCTAAATACCAAAATGTCCTCCAGGTTGATGCAGTAACAACTATTGTGTTTAATCTGGTGGAGTATCTTCACAGTTCAGCATTGACTCAGGGGGCTTAAGGGAGCCAACCAAGAGATAGTAAGAGACAGACATCTGTCAAAGAGGCTAAAATCTAATCACAATTTACTTCTATTCTCATCTCAAGGATGTTCAGGGTGTAGATGTGTAATCCAGGGATCAGCTGGAGAGTATCTCATTGGGTTGCTACCAGATTTAGAATCAAAATGTGTATTGGGTCTGGCTGAGCTGGAGTTCATTTCCACACAGTAGCCCTCACAGTGTTGTGCTCTGCATTGGTAGTTAGAGGGGTGTTGATAACACACTGCTGTTTTGGCTACTGCTGAGCACGGCATCACCCCTGTAACATTCCTTCCTCGGTCGAGGGCAAGATCTTGGGATGGGACACAACCAGGCCAGCTGACCCAAACCAACCAATGGGATATTCCAGACCATAGGACGTCAGCTCAGATATAAAAGC
The DNA here is from genome assembly GCF_003984885.1 of Neopelma chrysocephalum. Lineage (NCBI taxonomy): Eukaryota > Metazoa > Chordata > Aves > Passeriformes > Pipridae > Neopelma > Neopelma chrysocephalum. The sequence continues at coordinate 342,495 of NW_020925222.1, forward strand.
TGAGGCATGGATCAGGAAGGTGGGCATTCATTGTCTAATGGCTGCCTGCTGAGGAACCATCACATGTGCTGAAGCCCTGCTTCTCGGGAGTGCCTGGACATCACTGCTGATGGGAAGTAGAGAATAAACCCTGCTATCTTCTGCTTTGCTTTTGCGTGCACATGTGAAGGAGCAAGATTCAGGATGGGAACAGTTCCCAGGCATGAAGAAAAGCATACAGCAATTGGCAGGACTTTATTATATGGACCTTACAGTTATCATATGGACTTTACTGTTATTATGTGGTTTCATTGTATTCACACTACACAGTGGTCGTGCCCAGGCTTGCCATGAGTTTGCCTGCTGCCTGCTCCCTGCTTCCTCCACTCCTCCCCCTTTTGTCCATGTCCCTATCTTGGTTTGTTCCCCTGCTTGTCTGTCTCATGCTCCGCCCTATGTTCTGGCCCTTTCCCCGCCCAAGCTGACAAAAGACAGGGTGCACACGTGAATAGGGCATTCTACTTGCACTCTTCCTTGTGTCCCATCCCCTCTTCGGACCGCGGCATGCACAAGCTTTTTCTTTACTTCTGCTTTAATAAACTGCCCTATCCCAACCCATGAGCTGTTTTCCATCTAACTCTCTCACCTATCCAGCTGGGAAGGGGAGTGATAGAGCAGATGGATGGGCATCTGGAGTCCAGTCAAGGTCAACCCACCATAAAATGCTAAGTTTTTGCAAATCACAAAACGGCCTGTCCTTCACATTTAAGGGCACAGCATAATTTTTCCAAACAGTTTCAAAAGGAAAACTAATAAAAGAATCTATTATAGTTTACTGGGGACAAAGTGGTGTTATCTGGATTTTGCATTAATGTGGGAATTAAATTTCTGCTCTTAAACACACAACTTTACAACCAGGAATGTAACACACAAACCTTAAAGAAACCCTGCAGAAATTCTGGGAGCCACTAGTCACTCCTGAGAGTTCATTTTCATGCATTGCTCTGCCTCCCCTTTGCTCACAAGTCTTCCCCCAGGGAAATCCTTAGCACCAGTTAGTTCCTGAAATTACCACCTGATACTAGACAGGTGCTAAACTTCCCTGATTTTCACATCCTTGCCCCTTTTTTATCCTTTTAGGTTCTTCATATTACATATGACCATCAGGAAGACAGAAAGGCAATTTTTGCAGTTAAAAGTTGCAGTGGCCAATGCACATGAAAGCAGGAGAGTTTAACTCTGATCCTTATGTTGCTGTTGAATCCACTCTTTGATCAAATATCATGAATGGAAGATGTACATACTCAAATGTTAACAAAATACTGCATCTCTCACAGTCATTGTCATCTAATAAAGGTTGTTTGGTCTGTTTACAAAACAAATCATATTATTTTACACCTGTGGGTAGCATTTTAGTTGTAGGAGGCAATTTCATTGTAATTTAATGGAGAAGAGGCATGCGTAACTTAAATACCCATGAAATCCACTTTCAGGCTTCAAGTAAACTAGATATTGTGAAGGGAGGTCTGTGATTGTTAAACTGTTAAAATTAATGTGTTTAAACTATATTTACTGTAGACAATTTATCCATTCTCCAGGGATCCCTTAACTGATGTTCAACTTTAATGAATATTTTTATTATCTGTTGCAGAGGTAGTGGAACACATAGCATTCCTAATAAAAAAAAACAACACAAATCCAGCCAACCCAATGAAAGTAACTCAACACCCATTTATCACTAAAGAATCCTACACCAGCTCATAGTGTTTCTATCTTTACAACCAGCTACTGTGCTCCATTATTATATAATTATTGATTGAATTCTAGATTTAATGATAAATTTCTGTGTAACTCTATAATTGGCATTTTGTTCTTAATTGTTTGTTTTAAAGCAGTAGTTATAGAGATTGAGATAATGGCCTGCTAATAATAAATGCTATGTATACCACAACAGATGTCTGAGCCTAAAGAATTTATAGACCACAATACAGGCTTCTCTAAGGAGAGAATCAAGGCACTGCATAGAAGCTGCTGTGGTGGACAGTGTATCAGAAAACAGCATAACCTTGCATTTGTGAGCACACTTTGCTGTCTATAAGTTCCTAGTAATTTCGGATAAGTAGCTTCTTTCATCGTTGTGCTATTACATACTCAGCGGAACATCTAAAAGCACTCTGCTAACTTCCTAATTCTCCTGGGACGTAGCCTGATGCATAAAGATGTCCAAAGTTTCACAGTACAGTTGGTCAAAGCCAGTCAAACCGGCATCAATAAAGCTCTCTGTTTACTTAGCCAAATAGCACTGTCTCCAACTAGGAAATTCCCCATGAGGAATATAATACCTTTGTCTACAAGGCAGGTGTTCTAAGCATAACAAAATAATAGTGGGGTAAGTTAGTTGAGCAAGTACTAAGACTCCCTGTTTGCCATGAATACCCCTGTTCTATACAGAGAAGCCGGTATTTCCAATCAAAAAATTGACTTATCAGGTAATGTTTTATCACACTAGCAGATAGAGAGCACAACATTTACCGCCATTTACCTGCTATAGCTTTTTTTGGAGATTACAAAGAGAGCAGAGGTTAATACTAAGAAGATGTATTACGTTCAGAGAAGCAGTCCTCTTCTTTCACTTTATTTGTGTCACTATATAGTCAAGGAAGGCTCTTAACCGGGTGCTTGGAGCTGGCCTCTGTAGACCAGCTGCCACTGCTACATGTGAATTTGATTTTCTTTGTCTTCCTTTATACCTGTAACACAGGAATGAGCAATGCATCCTGGCCAGCTACAGGTAGCTCAGTATCCAGCTACCACAGATAAGATCTTTAACTTCCCACCAGTCCGAAGTGCTGTCATTAGTGACACACTGACTTCAATTTTTTTCCATGCTAACTGTGAAAATTCATAGTTATAAAAATATCTTAAGCCAGGAACAAAACAGATGTAATTAAAAATGACTGCTTCTCTCTGCATGTGTGCTCATTGATTTAAGGGAAAATTTTTTACTGCTTCTAGAGGGCCAAAAATAATGACTTTGGTCATGAAGTTGAGATTTTTACCTTCCTTGACAGAGCACATAATAGACCAAAGATGACATACTGAATATAATGACATTATTAAGGGCATGCCTATGCAACATCATAAAGCTGTGTAGAGGTAAGCAAGCTACATTAACTACAAAGCACCATACTTTAACACAGGCTTCTATTCCTAGTTGATCACTTCTGTTAAGAAGCTAGCAATTAGCATGGGTGTAATGTAGAGCTAATGCATACACAGTATTTCCATTAATAACACTCGGTTTAACTGAGGGTATGAGATGGGATGTGTGTTGTTAAAAATCAGCTTTAGTGACCTGGTTTACCCAACAGCTCTTTTTCCTTCTTGTGTAGTTAAACATAATAAAAAAATTTAGATATTAAGTCAATGCAGTGTGGAACAACCCTACATTGTACTGTGTAGTTTTTGCAATCCTCTTCTCTCTACCCTTGAATGTATCTTGCATGCTCTTATAGTGTAACTTGAATATTTGTTATTCACTTCAGAATACTGTATGCAGATTGATTTTGTTTGAAAGCTTTTTAACAGTAAAATTTACTCTTTCCCTCTCACTAGTGAATAAATAACAACTAAAAGTTATTAAATAAACATCACAATGCTATTAAATAAATGCACTTTTTAAACCTACAAAATTAACTACTTGGAAGTGATAGAATTCTAACTAATTATTCAAAAGCGACAAAAAGTCAACCAGATGCATCTTCCTTTTCACTGAGGTAGACAGAATGAATTCTCATTTAAAATGAAATTTTTTATCTTTCTGGTTAAGACAGTTTATCTCAGTCTTCTGTAAGATTCTCCTTTCCATCCAACTTCATTTAGTTCACTAAGTGTAAGATAACTAGATATTAAATTTGGTTCTTTTTTTTTTTTTTGAGGGAACCTAATAGATGAAACTATCTTTGGGGACTTGACTAATTTGTCCTCGTACTTCTATTTACTGTCTTGCCTTTGCTAGGCTAAGCTCATATGATCCTGTCAAGTTTAAAATAGTTTAGCAGGAAGAAAATGATTTCTTGCTGGTTTGACCAAGTGGGACCAGAGTACTTCATCACAACCTCCAGAGAGAGCAAAAGCAAAAGCTTGATGCCACAGATCAAGTACAAGTTATGCTTTTCATATCCTTCCTGATTTATGAATGCTCACTGCTACATGCTAATGCAACTCCACATATTCCTCACGGAGTATCCACTGAAAGTGGTATTGATTTTGTCCCAGCAAGACTTCCAAAAAAAAAAAAAAGGATGACAGTCAGTCATCCATCCAGAGGTGTCCTCTCACTACTCAGGACAAATAAAAGTTGTTTTCAGTTTTCTTGGTGTTTTAAATGGCACATGGAATCCATGAGTAGCAGTATTTGAACTGCTACTCTTGCCTCCTTTTGCTCCTCCTATCTCCTTTCAAAGCACTTCATGTGCTAGGAAAGGTGGTCTCAGGAGAACAGGGACCACAGTTCTGCTTAGCACTGCAGGCAGCTGAGATTTGCTCACATTGATAAACACATGCAAGTGTGCAATCCCACTGACTTTCATGCATCTTCATAAAAGAATAGAAAATGGCACTAGTCTCTCTCTTTAACCCTTTGTTTTTCTGAGCCATGCATCTTTTTATGAAAACACAAGAAACTGGAACACGATTAAGCACTAATCTCTAATGATGGACCTGTGCTGATGAAAAACTGCTTTCAAAGAAATTGTGGAATCCATCAGACTTAGTGACTTATTTTTGCTGCACATTTGAAATTTCCCGAGGTTTTATGTATTCAATAAAATCTAGGAATGTTTTCTCAGGTTGCTTTTCTAGGAGCCCATGAAGGCATACAATGACCGCTGTATTAGCAGGTTCCCATTCTTTTATATTCAGAAAAAATAAGGCGAGTAGAACTACTTGTTCTTTTACTTCTGTCTTGTGTGCTGTACAAGAATTCTACCAGCACATTGAAAAAGATCAAGAGGGAACTTTTAGTTTTTAATTTTAAATTTAAATCATATTATACAGATGAAATGAAATAATAATAGTTAGCTTGAAAAGTAAATTTGTATGGACATAATAATACAGGCCGTACAATACAGAACTACCAGAAAGTGCCCTACTTATGAAGTATAATTGAAACTACACTTACATTTGTAGTGCTCTGAATAAAATTTCTAAGTTTGTCTATCTGGCAATCCCCCTACTCCAAACTACTACTCTAATCCCCCTACCCCCCACTACAAACAGAGACTATAGAGAATGTTTAAGAAGCATTTGTTCATCATGACTTGGAGAAAGTACTTCAAAGAAAAGTACCATCAGAAATTCTTTGCCTGACACTGAAGGTCTAAAAAATGTTAAGAGGGTTAAAGCTATCAAATTTGTTTACTAAAAGCAATATAATTTTAAAAAGTGTAATTACCTGTTAAGTTTCTTCATTTAAGACATACAATAGAGTTTTTCAGGTTACACCATTTCATGCACATTCTCTGAGAATGACAGTTATTACAGATTATTTAAAATCATCTCTTCTATTCGAAATGTAGAAAAATCCATCTCCATTACTATTTGCCTTCCTAAACTAATTTGCCTCTGTTAAAGAAAATCCAGACTGAATTAAACAAATTTTCTTGCTCCTGCGTGTTTCCTCTATTCTCTTTAACTTAAGAACTGATCATATTCTGACTCTGGGCAAGGCCAATAGTGCCACTCTGCAGGTGTAGCAGAGACAGAAGACAGCACTCTTCAAAGGACCGTACCTGGAAAACTGTAATATTGCTTGACAAAACTCAGTGCCAGACAATTTAGCCAGATGGCTGTGTTGAATACTTGTTGACAAACAACTAAGATATCTATGTCCTCTAGAATCAGCCAGCAAACTGAAGCTTTGAAAAAGTAAAAAGTTATTCATGCAAACAATTGACTAACAATAGTGTGGGTTCAGTTTGTGCTTTTCAGAATCCTGGAGTTTACATAATACAATTCAAAGGGTGTCAAATGAGTCATAATTTCAAAAAATCAGTTTGCATATTCTATGTAGCAATCCAAAAGGAGGTACTTTCTGAAGAATTTATGCTTTTCTTTGAAATGATAAAAAAAATGAGAAGCACTGGTGTAGTGGTTTGAGCTAGGTTTTCCCCCTGAAACTAGGAAAGTGGTAACCCCCAGGGGGTGGTGACCCTTGGGGTTTGACCCAATCAGTGCTCCTGCAAAATATAAACATATCTCTCTGGACCAGAAAAGAAGCAGTGGTACTGGTTGTTGAAGAAGAGTGGCCATGTTGTTCTGAGGCCACGAGGAAGGGGCTCGGAGCCCCTTGGGGCTTCGGCTCCCCCCCCCCACCCCCCAGTTGGGGGGCTGCAGGGACTCGGAACAGTGTTAAGCTGGGCTGAGTGCCTGTGGCTAGGAGCTGGGGGAGTTTCTCCCTGGTAGGCAGCAGTGGGAGACGCTGGGTGTGCAGCCAAGGTAGACACAGAGGTGTCTGAGGAAAAGGAGAAGCAGCAGCAGGAAGAGAACCGAGCCAGCAGCAGAGACAGAGTTTCGGGGGGTAAGAACTAAACAACCAAAACACCCAAACTCCCTTGGAGACTCCTCTGAGAGAGAGGAGGATGATTGGACTCGCTTGAAAGAGTCTTGGAGTGCAGTATGCACTGCTGAGAGGAGCTAAGAAGCTCCGGCCTCCTGAGAGATAAGCCAGGACGGCCAAAGGAATGTGTGTGTGGGGTGACCTTGGCCCCCCTTGCTGCAGCTTCAGAGAAGCTGGCAGCCATCTTTGAGTCAGAGCATGGGAGCTCTGCACAGGGGCTTGATTTCCCCTGAGGATACCAGACCGTCACGAAGACCCCCGTGCTTTGTGATATGACCGTGGTGTAGCAACCTTGTCTGGGGTACCGCAGTCCACGGAAAGACCCCTTGTTTGGAGACGAGGGGCCGAGAGAGAGGCTTGGAGGCCTCCCTCGTGTGTGCTGGCAGAGAGCCAGCAACTGCTTCTGCTGATGGAAGAGAAGAAGAGAGCCTGCTGCCTAGAGAGAGACCTGCTGCTGAGAGACTGGAAGGGGTCTTTTCTTCTTCTTCTCTCCTGGACTTTTATTTGGAGGGAGAAGAGATTTGGCCCATTGTAAATATTATTGTCATGGTAGAGATAGATATAGAGTTAAGATTATATGTAATGTATTATAGTATTTATTTATTTGTACGGTCACTGTAATATAATTCCCTTCCCCCCATATTGAGTCTAGTGTTTTTGTCTGGAAAACCCATCTCACATGGGGTTGAGATGTGGGAGGAGGGTTAGAACAAGAGAACTGGATTTTTGGGCACTTTCAAACCATGACAACTGGCTAGATAAATCCACTGCTTTCAGTAATTCATATTACAACTTATTTAGCTAGTTATATTCCTGTCACAGAGAAAACATGGAAAACCTCCAGTAAATTCTGATCGTTTCATATCAATGAAAATACATCACTGACCCTGCAAGGATGAAGAATTAGCAGGTCATGGAGCTAATATTATGATTAATCAGATTATTGTAGATCATAAGTATTCAGGGTAAAAGTGAGCCCACTCTGATGTGTAGTCACAGATAAAAAGTGAATAAATTCGTGAATTTGTATGGTCATTGTTAACATGAACACTGTTGGTAGCTCTAACTAAAGTTGGATTTGTCTTTACAAACTTGGTTGCAATATTTATATAAATTCCCTTTATTCAGTCAGTTCCTGCTTTACCCATAACTTCAGTCCATATATATGGCTAAACCGAGAACAACCTAGAAACCTAGGTTTACCTATCTGTGAAACAAAAAATTTGCTAACGTCTACTATTCCCCTCTCCTGAGGTCTCCTAGATTTATCAAAATATTAGCACTTGCTCTGAGTCAAAAACACCAAGTATTAGGTTACTTGGGAACTACTTTCACAGAATATCCTGTTGTTGTCTACCTTTGGACAGGGCTACGGATGTCATCTGAATTTCTGTAGGGCTTTTGACATGGTTCCCTACAACATCCTTCTCTCTAAATTGGAGGGAAAAGGATTTGGTGGGTGGACTCTTTGGTGGATAAGGAATTGGCTGGATGGTTGCAATGGAGGGTGGTGGTCAATTGTTCAACACCCAGATGGAGATCAGTGATGAGTGCTGTCCCTTAGAGGTCCATACTGGGACCAGTACTGCTTAGCATCTTCATCAATGATATAATGGCATCAAGTGCACCCCAGCAAATTTGCAGACAGCAAGCTGAGCAGTGCAGTTGCCACACCTGAAGGATGGGATGTCATCCAGAGGGACCTGGACAAGCTCAAGAAATGGGCCCATGTGACCCTCATGATGTTCAAGAACATCCAGTGCAAGGTGCTTCACCTGGGTCGGGGCAAACCCTGGTGTGAACAAGGGTTGGGGGATGAAGGGATTGGGAGCAGTCCTGACTAGAAGGACTTTGGGGGTGTAATGTAAAAGTTTCAGTATTAACCCTCATTGTTAGATTTGCTGCACGCATCATACAGAAGCAACCCTTCCCTTTACAAAGTACTCTCTAATCTGCATAGGTAGAAAATCTTTCACCATTAATATGCAGCTACAGCACATCAGTTACAAAAATCATAGCATAAGTACTGTAAACCATAAATTTATTAGTAATTCTGAAGGTTGAAAAGTTTATATGCAATTAAGAGGAAATGTTAATTGCTCATTTTTAAAATGACGATATTTCCTAGGATACTGATCTCCAGGTTTCGCTGTTTCTTTAATGCTACTCTTTGTATATTAAAGGCTGAAGAAACATCACCTAATTCAATCTGATATGCACACAACATAGGTTTAGGCCAGACTATACTTGATGTGGGACCTCTAAAATGTAGAAACGGCAATCCATGGAGCAACAATGTGGGTAAGATTGCAGTGCACAACACTTTACTTTGTATTTAGGCAGGTTATTCTTCCACAGCTTTTAAAGCTTCATACCTCTCTGCTAGTTTGGGAGGCTGTTTTACAAGACTGCTGTTTTCTGTATATACTTAACATGTATTCATAAACAGTTGTGTTATGTAATTCTGCTTTCAGGTAGCTGTGGGAAGCTCACTGATGTTCTTTTTTAAGATACTAAACTACACCAGGTCAGAGAGTCTTTATCAGTCTTAGAGATAGAAGCCTCAAATTTCTAAGTTGTGCAAACTCTTTGAATCAAGGCTAGCCAAAAATGGAGGCTCTTGCTGATTGTTTCCACTAGAGTGGGAGATCAGTTGTGGAAAGATAGAGCTTTGTTTTGCCACAAAGAAGGCACTACGTCCTAATTTCTGGAACATAGCAGGATTCGGTATTTAGGCTAACAGAGCCCTGCTTAAGCAAAACCTTGTAGCAAAGAAACTCAGCTCTTTCAGGGCTAGGTGGTCTTTGCTATCAGCTGGTATATTCCTCCAGTTGTGCTGATCTTTTCTATTCTGTGTCCATAAATGAAGCATCTGAAAAATAGTAAAGGCTAGTCAAACTTTTCTTCCAACTACACCTTGTGTATTTCTGGAGGATGGCAGAAAAAAGTTGCAAATGATAGTTTCTGTAACCAGAACTGACCTATTTTCTACAACTATTTTAAGATAAGAAGTAGATATCACCGTTTCTTGACAATATCCTACCAATTTGACAGCAGTGCAAGTGACCTTTATTCTATGCCAGAAGCAGTACCATGGAGATTAGACTGGTTACAGTAATGATGAACTCAGTATAAGAACAGGCCTTGTCCATACAAAAATTACTAGAAGTAATCTAGTCTTTCAGTGGCATCTGATTTTATTTTAATTTTTTTTAAGTACAGTTCCATCTATAATGAAGAAATTAAATGTCATTTTCTCTATTGCTTTTATAACAGGAATGTCTATCCCTTCCTACTCTTTTCAGTTGCTTGAAATATTTTACGACCTGAAAGTAGAGTGCTTTGGCACTAAGAAAGCCTCACAGCTAGAGCTGGAGAAATAAGCAAGGTGTTCTTTATGAAACAAAGCCTGTTTTACACTTAGCAAAGACAAACTTAGGGTTTTCAAATCGAACAACAGGCACTTGGTTTCTCAGCAAAACATAGATAAAACACTCAAAGCAAATGTGAACATTTGTTATGAATTTTAAGATGTGTGCATGTTCAAGAAGAGGCTGAATTTTTTATCTCCCCTTTAATACAGGCATAAACAGAGATATCAAGCAAGCAGCTGAAACAGGAAAAAATTATAACCATTTAAAGAATGATTAAGCCAACAAAGAAGAGGAGGGAGTATTCGCTATGTTACCTGGCAGTCCATCACCTACTCTTCTGTTGTGCACACACAAATGTCCTCTTGTGTATGTACAATACAATTAGTTTCCTCAGATGCCAGCCATTAAACAAATTATCTGAAAACAGATAAGCTTCACATTTCTTTCAGGTGTCACATATGAACTGTTATAAAAGTGCCCTACTTAGGGCAGTGAGTTGTCCAGCATATCAGACTGCCATTCTGTCTTCCAAGGGATTGTAACAGACTAAACAAAAACCACACATGCATATAAGAAACCTTTCAACCTGTCAGGACAACAGAGAATAAGCCATTTCTACTCTTGGTTTTCATTTGAATTTGAGATGAGTGAAGATGCGCACAGTGGAAAACACCAGCAATTGAAAAACAATTGCTGTACTTGTAAATAAAATGAATTCCATTTACAAGTTCTATTGTCTACTGTTTCTGCAAAACTCAGAGAGAAATGTAATATCTTTTAACAACTTCCTTTAAATCCAGGCCTTTCAAAAGCCTGCTCAATGGCTTATAAAGAAGGTCGAATGAGAACACCAGCAAATTACTTTCCTAATTAAATATCAGTTCTCCCTTCTCTATCTCCCCTAACCCTAGCCCTAAAGAAACAAGAAACATGCTACTACTCTCCTCTTCAGTAAGTCCTCTGCTGAAACTCCAGTATAAGCTGATGTTTCCATTACAGACCATGCACCAACCTTTCCCATAAAAGTTTTATGGAGGTATGGGAGAATGATGACATCAAGTAAAGGATTAGTTGTGTGTAGGAGATCTGAAGGCAGGACACAAGGGCTGCAGAAGGGACTGCTGGAACACAAGTTTGGGGCAAAGTTCAGAGCAAAACATTCTTTTAGGGCTCATGTCCTGCAAAGACAGAACTGCCGTGAAGAGTGTATTGAAACCTAGATTAGCATTAGCAAAATAAGGGTAAAATTGATTTAAATTAAGTTATTGAAAGAGCCTTTTTAGTTGCTTGTAGAAGATGAATTAACTTAAGACATTAAAATTACAATTCTGTAATTGACACATGCATATTTTTAAAAATCTGACATTGATGTCAGATACACAGACTTGGGCTAAAAAAGTTGAATAGCTTAAAATTAGCTCCTTCCCCACAATATTTTAATAGCAAGATTACATGTGCATGATAAATTATCAGCAGCTTTCTGCGAGACAAAAGCCATTTTTGCACAATTATCCCTCTTCTCATGCAGTACCTAGGACATTCTCCCATGACACGTGATGAGAGCAGCACAGTACCCTTTCTGAGTGTGAAGATCACTTTTCTGTATCAGACCTTCTGGATACTTCACAGAGGAGATGGAACACTCACTAGGCTCACAGCTAACTGATTCATTGCAGATGTGCAGCCTTAAAGCACAAGACACATGAAAATCAGCTGTCTGTAGAGAACACCAAATTTATTAAAACGATGCAAGGACATTATGCATTCAGTAACACACAAGCATATACCTGAAAAAGGCAGAGGAGGGTCAAAGGAAAGGCTGCTGGGAGAAAACTGTAAGAGTAGTTTTCTTGTCCAAATATAGTCCCTGTTACAAAGCAGGCAAAAGTAAATAACACAGTGGTCAGCAAAAGACTTTCAAGCAGCTGGTCTCATGTTTCCAGCTACAATCCATTGCTGTGGAAGTTACTATAAGTCTAGAAGCAGCAGCACGTGGCATCAGAAACTGCATGGACACACTATCCATGGCTGTGTGTACATGGTGAGAGTGAAGTGCTCAGTTTATCCAGGCAGACCAAAGTCAGTCTTGGGTGCTTTCAAACACCTTTGGCTTTGAAGTGAGGTCAAGGTAAAAAAGAGACAATTTTACTGGTACTTAATGGAAACCTCTGGAAATCACCTGGTTCAACATCCTGCTCAAACCAGGTTCATACAGATCAGGTTCACCAGGAACTTGTCTAGCTGAGGTTTCAGTATCTCCAATATGGCCTTCTCAAGGGCACAGAGGTGCTGACCAGCCTGTCATCACCTGGGATTCTCTCCCCACATTCTGGAACCTAAGTTGGAAAAAGATGATTTAAATATCTCACATGACGAAAAATACAATCCCATATTTCCCTCAATAACATGGTACAAATAATCTCAAGAGCACCAAGAGGACCAGAGTGATTGCATGAATGTCAGTAACAGGAAATGATAAAATTACTAAATGTTACACTACTGCAAGATCCACAATGATCTCCCTCCTCTGATTCAGGAGAAAATCCACATCACCTACACTTGAATCCTCACAGTCTTTTAACCAATACTGAGTTGAAGTGTCCTCTCAGTATATTCAATTCAAATAAAGAATAAATATATCTCAGGTGAGAAGATGGAATCTGTCTTCAAAAATCAGTTATTTTATTCAAGCTGGGTAAGAATAACTTCAAAGAATTTTAAAGAATTAAGCAAATTGGAATGCTATTTACTTATTCTGGGTTAAAGTGTATCCACATGCATCCTTTTTTAAGGGGAACATTTTTATTTATCCCCATGTACAGGAAAAAGAGCATTAAATGTCTTGATGTATAAATAATTATAGTTATGGATAACACTAGAATTGCCTCTGCTGTTACAAAGAACAGTAATGAAACTCGTGGGGTTCATGATTTATGACTAAAAAGCACCAAGCATTTCAAATCCATTTGGACACAGAACAGGAATGGAGCTTTCAGACTCCTTGCATCTAATCCTACATCACTGTTAATAAAAAGTATTACTCACTCCTTAACCTGTATTTCCAGTATAGCTTCTTCATCAGTCTATGAATGCAGATATAAAGTTGTCCATCATCTCTATGGAATGTTATACAGCAGCATCTTATTAAAAAAAAAAAAAAACACAACACAAAAAAACATACATATTTAAAGCAGCAACTGAGACTTGATAAGCATCTAAGGAAAGAAATTGCAGAAAAAAAGCACAAACATTACCACTTTCCTGAAGATTAAATGCAAATATACCCTGCACTGTAATTTATCAGTTTACCTAACATATTTGCAGGGAACATTTACAGATTAAATTGTAAGGATCATCTTACATCAAAACAGTAATTCTAATGTCTCTGTGAAGAAATTTTCATTTGCAAACTTCTTTTAAATTTACTTTCTTAGAGTGAAGAAATAACAAATTGGTCTGTAAAACAGAGCAACAGTAAATGGAAATGGTTTTAAAATGCCACCTTTAGCACCATTTCTCTTCTTGGAAGGTGCTCAAACCATTCCAATGACTAAAGCAGTGGAAGATTATATTTTCAGATGGGTTGTTTCCCCGCATGACCATGAACAACAGTTTTCACCTCATCTGTGCCTCAGTTTCCCACCACATAGAGAAGATAGAATGAACAAGAAGTCAATTATAGGAGCTGAGCTGAGACATTGAATGGAAAGTGTTGCTTGAACAAAAATGACAGCAGTCATATATGCTGGCCTGTGCCTTTCCTCAGTGTAGTCCCCGCCACTTGTAATATTTAAAAAAATTAATGCTGCAATAGACTGATTTTGTTGATAAAATGAGGCCCCTTGCAAACATGGTTATACATAGACATTTCTTATTTTCATCCTAAACCTGTTCTAGCAGTAACGTTGATTTCCTCCCCAAAACCTCCCAGGCTTAAAGATAGATCTAAGCACAGACGAGAGTAAGAGTTAGTTCCATCCTACACCTCCAATAGCACCTATTGCTGGTGATTTATTGTAAATTAACAACTGCAATATGCAATCTTTTCTGAAACAGCTTCTCTGGTCACCCAAATATAAACTACATCATTTATTTGTTCTTAAGAGAGGCTTTAAGTCACCGCAAAATGATCATTGACATGACTGATATCAGCATATGTCAGTGGCTACTGTAAACTGTACATACTATGATGCTTTAAAACATCTATTTGACTTAGTAAGTTTGACCTTTACCCCCTTAACCCCCTAAAGAGTGAGCTGGTTTGCACAAACAGTGTGAGGGGAGAAAATAAATATAAAATCAGCAAAAGTTGATCACATATGTTGTTTTAATTTTGTACTTAGGCTGAACAGATGCTTTTTATTTCTAAATACCATTAAGAGTCCAACACTGCTCAAACTTAGCTTCATATATACACCACATCTATATAATTTCAGTGAATTTGTATATAAATTTTAAAGAGCTTTAAATTCTATAAACAATTTTAGCTCATTTTTAACTACTTTCTACTAATATAGATGGAAGCTTCCAACTTCACAAGAAGTTTCTAACACTACAGCTTACATATATATTTCTTTAGAAACCTTTCAATTTTCCTCCATACAGTTAGCTCCTGTTGACAATAGGAAAAAGAACATAGAAACTATGATAATCTCGTTGTTTCATTTACTGTAAAGGCTGCAGCACAGCAGCACACATGTAAACAAATCAGAGTTCCACCTCAGAAAAAAATAAAACATTTCTGGAGTTCTGTGCCTGAAATTCTACTTTAATATAAAGTAATCAAGATGACCAAAAGTCATTTCACAAAATCTTTAAAAAAGAGCTGGCACTCAGCTAGGGTCAACCCATTATGTCACAAAAATGTCTTTTTTCTTTAAACAATAAGTGCAAAAAACAACTTGCTTTATTTTTAGCAGAATTGCTTTAAATGTATCTAAATTGCTCTGCTATGAAAGGATTTTTTAATTTTAAGACAAAGGTGCCAAATTTGCTCTTTTCCTAAAATACCCAAAATAATTTCTTAAACCAAAAAAAGCTTTTGCTTCTGAATTATTTTAAGTATACCTTCTTCAAACAGTATATCTTCACATATTGAAATAAAGCAACATTTAATGTTTGAAAACATATTTAAATAAATCTAAGGGTTTGGCTATTGGCCTAGACAATCTAATCTGCACAGACAACCATGGAAAATGCAGGAAGAACACATACACGAAACCTCTAAATTATTCCTATGGAAAGTAAAAAAAATATTTGGAGAACCTAAACCAAAATACATAGGCACATAGGATTCCCTTCAGCCTCATTTCTGTATAGAAAAACCTCTTCCTAGTGAATGTATGGACTTCAGTTTAAGGGACTATTTCAGACATGATTTATTGGTGTCATTTACATGTAACCATAGGTGTAAGTACTCCTTTTCCCATTTCTCCACTCTCAACCATGCACCTTAACTAATTATGTGAGAAGTAGCTGCTCTCTTAGATAGCAGCATGCAAAGGAAGCACTGGCACTTCAAGACAGTAGAAGAAAGCTATATCAGTGATGATACCATATTCCTGCATTACAGTGATCAGATATGATCCCATATCAATAAAATTTCTCATCATTTACTGATAAAGTTTTGCACAATGAATTATTCAGTTGTTCATAAAAAAACCCTTTGATGTTACAGATTTAAAGATGTATGCAGTACTATTAAAAAATTATCTTCAAATGCTTGTGCAAAGACAAACTAGGATTCATCATCAGCCTAGACACATTGAAGGAGAACAGTTAGACTGTCCTTAAGAACAGAGTGTGCTTGTGATTTGAGAAATGCAAGAGGTGCTCCAAATTTGCAGGTGTCATTTGGTTACTTAGCTTTAACACAACAAAATCAAAACATTCTGTGACATTAAACTTCACATACACACATGTGCAGACATCTGCAAAGATATTTTGGTTAGTATGATTTCTACAAAAGCATGTGTGTGACATATTGGCTGTATGTCAGGCTTTTTTCCCCACTCCAGGAACGAGTCTGAATAATTTACATACTTTGCAGAGCTGGGAAAGTGTGTGGAAAACCAGCACTTTGTAGAGCTTACATGCATGACAATGAGCACACAGGCTGCTAGAGAAGTAAGTAGCTACAGCCTCTAGGATACCCGTTAAACAGAGATCACTACTTTACCAGATTACCTCCATCAGGACTTCTCCCACTATATAGTGCCAGCTGAAAAAATTGTAACAATCCATACCAGAGTAACTCTGAATTAAGTAAAAGATTGGAAATTCCTTTTAAGAAACAAACCAGAATCTTTCTTCCTCAAACTGAGCCACTGATAAAGCAGGGCTACTCTGCTCACAGCCTGACCAAGGACACCCACAGAGGTGATGTCCTATGGGAGCTTTCTCCCCCTTGCCTCCTTCCTCAGTCAGTCACCTGCACAGCAACCTTAAAAACCAGAGAAATTGCCTCAGCTTGTGTCCAGCTGGAAAGTCTGAGACAATATCCATGCAAGCATGGATGTTTTTAGGTAAGTGCTAAAGCACCCAGATTGTTAGGCATCCTAATAACACCTATCACTAAAGAGTGCCCAGAATAATCCTCTCTGCATCTGCTCCATCATAGTTGAACAAAGCAAACCAGGGCCACAGATCTGTCCCTCAAAACAGCCACAGTTTGTTTTCCTTATTCAAATTGTGATCTTTTTTATGTGATTGACAATTGACAATTGCAGTAATGAATAACAACTACTCCTGCTTAAATCTCTCCATTAAACATAGGCCCTCATAGGGGCAAAGGTTATAATATCAGTTTAACAAAAGCTGGTTGATGTATTAATGAGAGAGACTTAACAGCAAAATTAGATCTGCTGTTCAGCAAGGGTTGATGGTATTTCCCTATTTGTGTTAGACGTGCACTGATTGGAAACCAGGATGATTGACCGAAGACTGTCGAGATTAAATGCTGACCCTTCCCTCCTTAACTCAGCAGCTCTGATTTAAAAGTGCTACAACAAGTGAAACAACTCAGCCTTTGGCTGACAATTAGCAAATATTTTCGGCTGGTTGCCTTCTGCAATGCATATGTTTAAGAGGAAAGCTTACGCACTAATGATAGACTCTGTGTCTGACTGAGTGCCACTGCTACATCTGTTAACAGCACATTTGGCTGGTGTCCCCTTGTCACTTTTCTGAAATACTCACAAAGAAAACACAGATCCTTTGGGTAAATGAGGTAGAGGTGCAAATTACAGTCATACCTCCCTGTCTCATTGCAGTATCACTTGTCTCCAAAACCAACACAGATTTGCTTCCATACTCCTGGCAGGTAGCCACAGTTCACACTTGAAATAGGGATCAATCACAACATATTATCATTAAGTGTCATGCTATACTGTAAGAGACAAGCTTCTACATAGGAGGAAAAAAAGGAAGGACCTCAGCTTTCTTATGGATCTGGATGTGGTGCTGTTCTTTTGAAAAGGTGCCCCCTCACTGCAGGGCTCGTGTGCGGGTAGGGAGGAGGGGTTGTATTGCTACACATGATAGTCAACCATCTTTGAAAGCTTGTTGTAGGTTTTGCTCTAATCCAAGGACAGAAGCTGCTGTTTACTGTCTATGAGATGCAAATTCTGATTAATTGACTTTCCTGAGTGTAGAAAATAAGAAAAATCACAGGAAAAAACCTGAGGACTTGGACATTAGAGGTCAAGTCAAATTAACCTCTAGGTGCTCACTGAAGGGTTCACAAAGCACTCACAATATCCTTCCATACAGCATTTTGCTTAAGCAAAATATGGGAACTGGCATCCTGAAAGTCCAGGGACAGTTTCTGAAAAACCCTAGTGGAATATGAGATCAGCACCTTAAAGTGATAGTTCACTTGCCAGCAGTAAAGACTACTACTAAAACAAATCTTTAGTTTGGACCACTGTCTTCTCCAAAGCAGGCTCACTGAACAAAAAGATGAAGAAATGTCTTGGATTTTGGTTCTTAAGAGCAAATTTTTCTGCGATGTTAAACAACTCAGATGTTTACTTGCTAGTCACCACTGAGTGCAGCCGTATAGAAGATGTCCTCAGTAACTAACTGCGCATGAAACAGGAAGCAGAAGACATACTCATGACTCACCAGGAGAGGACTTCTGGGCATTTAGTCTCCTGCGCTCATTAATTCCTACACACACTCAGGTTAAGTGACTGGGAATGTAAACTGCTGTGATCAGAAGAATACAAGCTCTAGAACCATGATCCCTTTCAGTGTTACTGATCATCTGCTTGTCTGATCAGTACGTATCTTGAAAAAAAAAAAGCAGCCAAAATTAAAATGTAATTAATTTTGAAGTAATTAGCTATAGCACCTTTCTCTTGTGTATTGTGAAATGCTTGTACAGACCTCAAACAAGTGACATTGTTTTCTCATCTTGGTGAGAAAAAGTAACTACTTCCAAAACATGGAACTATATAAAATGCTCTATTTTACAGCACAGTAAAGTTTGCTTTATATTTTACAGATAACACAACATACTCCCATATGGTAATACCACGTTCAAGGATAATCCATATTTTAATTTACATTGTGCTCTCTGTAGATATATTTGTTATATACAGCAAGCAGATACATATAAACAAGCATAAACTGAGTGAGCAGTTTCTATTCTTTATACATCATATTCCAAATGTTTCTTTAATGAAGACAAACTACTACTTGCTGAGACTGCAGTCCTTTTTAAAGCATAAATAAATAATTCCACAGCTTATTAAAAATACACCTTCTAAATTTTTAAACATTTAGCTATTACAACTGTTACAACTTCAATGCAAAAGGAGGGATGAATTAAAATACATTACTGTGTATGCAACGATTGAGCATGCACATGGGTTTGTAACCAAGACACCTTTAAAAAACCACAAGAAAATCATACACTAACCTATCATACATATAAACTATTATGAATTTTAATCCAGACATCAGTAGATATTAGTTTTGTGAACTCCTCTGTATTTTCTCAGTGTTTTTCAGTCTCAAAAAACCAGTTATTTTCTCCAAGATCATTTCACATACATTATCTGTCTTTCCTTTTGAAATTATTTTAAGTGTTATGTCAATAGAAACACAAATGACGGGAAAACCCATCTCTCACAACATTCAAAATACTTTAAAAAATTTTCATGCTTATAAGTTGTAACACAAATCCTCCATCAAGACAAGTACTTTAGAATTTTAAGTTCTTTGACCAGATGTCAGGTTAGGAAGGCTACAGTAATTCCCTATTAAAAGCCAACAACAACAACAACAACCCAACAACAAAACCAAACAAACCCTCTCCCCCCCAAATATTTATGTTTCAAACAAATGCTCAAATTTTGCAGAAGCATTTTAAGGGACTCCATAAATTAGAGTAATAGGAGTGGTAGGCACTGTGTGTCCCAGGCATTGGTCAGGTAATTTCAAAGGGTTTAGAGTTAAGGTGTCGTACTACAGTTTAGCAGCTTGAGGGAAGGTGAGCGAAGAAATACATGGAGAAAGCTTACAGTCTAACATATGTCTGTATGTATATTCTAAAAACACTTAATCCTGGAAAATCAGCCATAGAATATCCTGAGTTGGAAGGGAACTCCAAGAACCACCAAGTCCAACTCGTGGCCCTGCACAGGGCAAGCCCAAGAATCATACCATGTGCCTGAGAGTATTGTCCAATTGCTTCTTGAGCTCTGCCTGGCTTGGTGCTGTGTCCACTTTCCCAGGGAGCCTGTTCCAGTGTCCAACATGCTCTGGGTGAAGAACCTTTTTCTAATATTCAGCCTAAACCTCCCCTGACTCAGCTTCATGCCATTCCCTTTGGTCCTGTCATTGGACAGGAGATCAGTGTCTGCCCTCCCTCTTCCTCTCACAAGGAAGTTGTAACTGCAATGAGATCTCCACTCAGTCTCCTCTAGGCTGAACAAAACAAGTGCCCTGAGCCACTCCTCATACGTCTTCCCCTCAAGGCCCTTCACCATCTTTGTTGCCCTCCTTTGGACACTCTCCGATAGCTTAATATCTTTCTTATATTGTGACACCCAAAACTGCACACAATATTCAAGGTGAGGACATCCCAGTGCAGAGCAGAGCGGGACAATCCCTTCCCTCGACTGGCTGGCGATGCTTTGCCTCATGCTCCCCCAGGACACGGTTGGCCCTCCTGGCTGCCAGGGCACTGCTGACTCAGATTCAACTTGCCATTGACCTTCCCTCCTACGGTGCTGCTCTCCAGTATCTCATTTTCCAATTTGTGTGTACCTCCAGATTGCCCCATTCTAGGTGCAGAATTCGGCATTTCCCCTTGTTGAATTTCATACAGTTGGTGATTACCCAGTCCTCTAATTTGTCGATGTATCTCTACAGGGTTTCTTGGCCTTAAAGGGATTCAACAGCTCCACCCAATTTAGTGTCAGTGGCAAATTTACTAAGTATTCCTTCGAGTCCTGCATCCAAGTCATTCACAAAAATGTTGAAGAGAAATAGCCTTAAAATGGAGCCCTGCAGAACCCCACTACTGACTGGCTGGCAGCCTGATGGGCTGAGGTTCCTTCCCTACACAGGTGTAAAAATGAAAGTAATAAAAGAATCAAAGGCACAACGCCACCAGCTCTTTTGACACACTTGAAGAGCATGAAGACTTCTTGACTTCGGTGTTCTTTCACTTTTTGAAAGAAGTTGGCAGCTAAACTAAACCTGAATAGCTAAAGAAATTATCATGGATTCACACAATGTATTTCTTCAGAGATAACTCAATACAAAGCAAACTATGGAACTTCAAGATAGAACTTGCATGTTGCTTGTGTGAATAACATGCGAGGGAAACTCAGTTTCATACATGTAACTTTTTGCACTTAGCTGCTGGATAGGTCCATGAATAGTAAATAAGTTCGCCTGTTTTCTGAATGCATACTAAAACCAGAGGTCATGAGACTAGAACTAAACAATGGCTTTCTATTAGCTCTGTTTTCAAACTCTGCAGTAAGCTAAGAAAACAAGCAACTGCTGCTTATGTTTGTCTCTTTCCAGGTGAGAAATAGCCATATCTATCACTACAGAAAACATTTTTATATGCAAATGTCTTTCTGTACGCCCAAGGGAAAAAGGAGATGTTGTGAAAAAGCTGTTTACCTGGCCTGGTGGGCATTCAGAGCTTTTTTTTTTGTCAAAAACGCACATACTCCAGATGTTCAGATAATAAAACCTAGGAAATTCACACAGGTCAATCTGGTTGCCGTTTTTTGTTTTCACACACACCAAATTTGTTTGTGCAGTAAGACCCCATCTGCTCAACTAAAAATTAAAAGCATAAGTTTATCTCATTTCTTTCAGTGGACCATCCAGTTGCCAGAAGTACTCTCTGATGTAAATTACCCTTGAGACTCAGTGGTTTCCAAACAGAACCGTAATGCACACAAAGCCTTGATGATCTCCGCTGGAACTCAGAGTATCTAACAGCTGCAAGTGACTGCTCTAGCCAATTACTCCCACCAACAAAAAAAGGTAAACAATCACTACAGGAAGAAGGCTCTCTGCCAGTGAAATATTAATGCATTTTTAGGCAGCTGCTGTTTGCCCTGAATCTTGGTTCAAGTTTTCTCAAAGGTAAAATTCCTTCTGTTAGTTGCTATTCTACTACATGTTTTTAGAGATTAATATCTGAACTATCTGCATTATCTGAACTATCATGGCTGATCAGCGCTACCCTTCAAAGCCTGGAGGTCTTCTTGATCAGGAAAAGGAGGCACATGGCTTTCTGAGAACAATGTTTCCCAAAAAAACTCCCTTTGTTTTCTTGCATCATTTCCACTAATGGGTAGGTCTCTAGTTGCTTTTACCAATCTGTCTGTTTCATGTGATAGGCCAATTTTCAATGAATCTCATAAAGAACAAATCTGTTTGGAATTGCATATACCTGGATAAAAATTTTGTTTTCTTAACCTCTTTGTCTCTTTTCTCCTACCTGCTGTTGGTTTTACACTGAACATTTGCTTCAGTGTTCCCAGATGACAGAATTTAACATCAAAATCAACTGATTGTCTCAGCTGATTACTCAGCTCATCATATAACATCTCTTGGTATGCACAAAACCACTGTTTTGACAGCACAGAAGTGAAAGGCTCATTTTGTCTTTGATCTTGCAATTCCAACAAAACTGCATATAGATTCACTTGCCAATGGTACAGCGGAAATGGGTGTGAAGTCTGGTTTTCCTCTCCACAATGTGCAGTAAGGAAATTGTTAGCAGCGGAATTTACATAACAGAGATCAAAATACATCGTGGTTTGTTTTTGCACAGTTTATTTTCCTGACGTAGACAGGGTTAAAATATTTTTTTCCCTTGACTATGCTGGGAAATAAGGAACCTTCTTGCATCTATTGAACAGAGCAATTGATAACCATTCTTACTGAAGGGTAATGAATTATTAGTATTTCCAAATACTTAATGTTAAACAAATGTATCTCCCTTTGATCCAGCAACTTGGGTAAGGAGAAAGCATTTTCATAGATACAGGCCTTTAAAGACTAGTTTAATCTTAAGGATTTTTCTATATACCTTTTCTTTCATGAAAATCAGCTTCTTGATTTCACAATCATTAACATCTTAGGAAAATGTTGAACATCAAGAGGCTAGACCACCACACAGGTTAGTAGCTTTGTTAATCAAAGATTTAACCTTAACTCTTCGGATACAATTTCTAGGACCTTTACTGAAACACATTTAAGTGTCCTATCTTCAGGAAAAGTAAAAATCTAGCAGCTTTCAAAAATTTCAATATATTTACAAACTCAGTTTGAAGTGTAGAATGTATGAATAGCTACAGAAAAAAGGGTTAATATTATAAGGGAAAAATTACCGTTATTAGAATTATTTCAGTTCTAGAGAAAATAATGCAATTCTAACTCAGTGCCATTTTTCTCTTTTGAATTTATAATTATCACTCAATTTTCTATTTTTTACAGTGAATTTCTGAAATTTCCTAGGGCAAAGGCTCCTAAAAAAACCCAACTAAACAAAAAGACTATTCCAGTAAGTTGTATTAACTTTTATCATCTATTTAAACACCAGATTCCCCCCAAAAATTTAACAAATTTCTGACAGAGTAGCTGTCCATAAACATTTAAGGCTAGGCCTGCCTTACTGCCAGCATATGCGCCAGTTAGTGAACTACATGTGCAATAGCCCTGTGGTTAAAGAGAAGCTACACCAGGACTCACTATATCCTCCAACACCAGCTTGACCCTGTATAGAGAGTCACTCCTTAAGCTGAAGAGACCAAGCAAACTCTGGACCATCAACAGGAGATGCCTATGATCCCATGCTACCACTGGAGCTGGATTTTGTCTTGTTTTCACTTGTTCTCCAAGGAAAGATAGGGACAAGGGTGACAGGCTCCTTAAACCTGCCCAACCTGACGCAGGAGATATCCAGCACAACATCCTAACTCTCACACACAAAGACCAGGAGCCCTGTTTCACCCTTCCCATGTAGCTATTCTTGTATATCTTTAGCACCGTACAACAGTTTATCATTTTCTGATGTGTGCTTTCAGGGAGCTGTTGTAGCTGTGAACAATTTAGAATATTTGGAACCTACTCCTGTTAAAAATCCACTATGTTATTTACAAAAGCACCCATACCAGAAACATACAATAAGGGAAGCGGGGAATGAAAAATGCCTTGGTTACATGGAATATAAGTACTGTTCACATACACAAAAACACATGATGGATTTTCCTACCTCATGAGGGATCTCTGCCTCTCTAAGATAAACACAGAGAAGTATCAAGCATCAGAGCTTAAAGAGGAAGTGGAGAGTCTGAGGACTATCAGGGAATGTGAGAGAGAAATAGACTGGTGGAGTCACACTCTTCCATCCCTGAGAGAAATGCTGTGGATGGAACCTTGACAAAGGTCAAAGCAGCCCTGACCACCTTGCCATCAGGCAGAAGGAGGGGATCTAAAAGATGGTAGGCATGGAAACAGATCTCTGCTCAGGGTAGCAGAAGAATCCCCTCCCTGCCTCCCTGGCTTTCCCAGGTGCCCTTCATGGAACAGATATGAGGCTGTGGAACTCAAGGGTCAGGCAAATGATAGTGAAGGTCTATGTGGGGAGTTGCCCAGAGCAAGTCAGTCAACATTACAACTACAGGTGTTAAGAAAGAAAGAACAGTAATTGTAGTAGCTGATACCCTTCTCAGAGGAATTGAGGGCACTGTATTGCTGACTGGACCAATCCCACAGGGAAATCTCCTGCTTCCCTGGGGCCTGTATAAGATATTACCAGAAGACTCCCTGGACTAATTTGGCACTCTGATTATTACTCACCTGTGGTAATAATCAGTGGGCACCAAGAAGGTTGATAAGAGAAGTCCTAGGGCAATCAAAAGGGACTTCAGAACAATGGGACGACTGGGTGAAGGGACAGGAGCACAGGTGGTGTTTTCTTCAATCCCTATAGTAGAAGGGAAGAATGCTGAAAGAAACAGGAGAACCTACTTGATCAACACATGGTTTGAAGACTGGTGCCACTGGTGGAATTTTGGCTTTTTTGGTCATGGGGTGGTTTATATGGCACCAGGCCTGCTGGAGACAAATGGTGTTTGCCTGTCTAAAAGGGGAAAAAGGATTCTAGCCTGTGAGTTGGCTATGGGCTGATTGAGAGGGCTTTAAACTAGGTTTGAAGGGGGAAAGGGATAAGATGGGGCTCTCTAGAGATGAGCCTGGGGGCAGCATGCCTGAGTTAGGACTGCAACCAAAAGCCCAGCTGAAGTGCATCTACACCAATGCACACCTTATGGATAACAAACAGGAGGAGCTGGAAACCATTGTGCAGGAGGAAAGCTATGAGGTATTTACCGTCATGGAAATGAGATGGGATGACTCCCACGACTGGATGCTGCAATGATGGTTATAAGCTCTTTAGAAGGAGAGGGTGGTAGCATGGCTCTGTACATTAGGGAATGTTTTGAGTGTAGACCTCAAGGACAGCAATGACAATGTTTGGTGCCTATGGATAAGGATCAGAGGAAGGCTAAGAAGGCAGATGTCCTGGTTGGAGTCTGTTATAGACCACCCAACCAGGATGAAGACGCAGATGAATTGTTCTATAAGCAGCTGGCTGGCATTTCATGATCACTAGCCCTTGTTCCTGTAGGAGACTTTAACTTGGTGGATCTCTGCTGGAAACTCAACACAGTGCTGAGGAGGCAGTCTAGGATGTTCCTGGAGTGTCTGGAAGATAACTTCCTGACACAGCTGGTAAGTGAGCCTATCAGGGGCAGTGCCCTGCTAGACCCGCTGTTTACAAACAGAAAAGAGCTGGTGGAACATGTGCTGGTCAGAGACTGCCTTGGGCAGAGCAAACATGAAATGGTAGAGTTTTTGTTCTTGGAGAAGCAAGGAAAAGGGTCAGTCAAGAAAACCTTTACCCAAGACTTCTGTAGGGCAGATTTCGGCTTGTTCAGGACGCTAATTCTGAGTTCCTTTAGGAAACAGTCCTTATTAACAAAGGGTCCAGGAAGGCCGGACACACTCTAAGAAGGAAATCTTAAGGGCGCAGAAGTGGGCCATCCCTGTGTCAAAAGACAAGACAGTGTAGAAGAATGGCCTGGCTGAATAAGGAACTTTCTTTGGAATGCAGGGTAAAAAAGAGAGTTTATGAATTTTGGAAGAAGGGATAGGCAGTTAACAGTACAAGGATATTGTTAGGTCATGTAGACAAAAATTTAGCTCAGCTAGAACTCAGTAGGGCCTGTGCTGTGAAAGATAATAAAAAGTGCTTTTATAAATACATTAACAACAAAAGGAGGGCCAAGGAAAATCTCCTTCCTTTATTGGACATGGGAGGAAACATTGTCACCAAGGATGAGGAAAAGGCTGAGGTACTTAACACCTTCTTTGCCTCAGCCTTTAACAGTAAGAATGGGTACCCTCAGGACAACTAGACCCTGAGATGGCAGACAGGGACAGCAAGCAGAAGAGACCCCCTGCAATCCAAGAGGAAGCAAGTAGTGACCTGCTGAGCCATTTAGATGTCCACAAGTCTATAGGACCAGATGGGACCACCCTAGGGTGGCTGTTGGAAGAGCTTGCCAAGCCACCCTCCATCACTTATCATCAATCCTAGCTAACCAGGGAGATCCCAGATGACTGGAGATTGGCTAATGTGACGCCAATCCACAGGAAGTGCTGAAAGAAGGATCCGGAGAACTACAGTTCTGTTAGCTTGACCTCAGCACTGGGAAAGGTTATGGAAAAGACCATCTTGAGTACCATCATGCAGCATCTACAGGACAACCAAGGGATTAGGCCCAGCCACCATGGGTTTAGGAAAGGCAAGTCCTTCCTGACCAACCGAATCTCCTTGTATGACCAGGAGAGACCAGGTGACCTGCCTAGAAGATGAGGAAAAAGCTGTGGAGGTAGTCTATCTGGACTTTCAGTAAAGACTTTGATACTGTTTTCCACAGTATTCTCCTAGATAAACTGGCTGCACTCTTTGCTGGGTTAAGAACTGGCTGGAGGGCCAGGCCCAGAGAGTGGTGGTGAACGGTGCTGCATCCAGTTGGCGGCCGGTCACTAGCAGCATCCCCCAGGGATCAGTGTTGGGCCCAGTCCTGTTAATATCTTTACTGACAAGGGGATCGAATGCACCTACAGTGACTTTGCAGATGACACCAACTTGGGAAGGAGTGTTGATCTGCTGGAAGGCAGAAAGGCTCTGGAGAGGAATCTGGGCCAACAACAGAGGCCAGCTGTTTGAGGTTCAGTAAGGAGAAGTGTCAGGTCCTGCCCTTGGGTCACAACAACCCCACACAGCACTACAGGCTGGGGAAAGAGTAGCTGGAAAGCTGCCCAGCAGAAAATGACCTGGGGGGTGCTGGTCAACAGTTGGTTCAACATGAGCCAACAGTGTGCCCAGGTGGGCAAGAAGGTCAGTGGCATTCTGGCTGGGATCAGAAATAGCATGGCCAGCAGGACCAGGACAGCGACTCTTCCCCATACTCAGCAGTGGTGAGGCCACTCCTCAAGTACTGTGTTGAGCTTTGGGCCTCTCACAACAAAAAAGACATTGAGGTGCTGGAGCATGTCCAGAGAAGAGCAATGAAGCTGTTGAAGGGTCTGGAGTGCAAGTCTTATGAGAACTGGCTGAAGGAGCTGGGGTTGTTTAGTCTGGAAAAGAGGAGGCTCAGGGGAGACCTTATTGTTGACAGGAGGTCGTAATGAGGTGGGAGCTGGTCTCTTCTCCCAGGCAACTAGTGACAAGACAAGTGGAAACAGTCTCAAGCTGTACCAGGGGAATTTCAGGTTGAGCATTAGGACGAGTTTCTTCACTGAAAGGAATGGTCTATCCAGGGAGATGGTGGAGTCATCATCTCTGGAAGTGCTCAAGAAATCATTGGACATGGCACTCAGTGCCATGGTCTAGTTGACAAGGTGGCATTCAGTCAAAGGCTGTGACTCGATGATCTTGGAGATCTTTTCCAGTGTTAATGATTCTATGACTATGCTTGATATTTAAAACCACTTGGTTTATTGGTGCTACACTCCTCCCAATCTTCCTTTCAATTCTGGAGTAGTGAAAAGATTGTGATTAAATGCCAGAAGGAAAAAGATTAAACTGAAGATGTGAACGATGCAATCTTTTCTTACCTGTAAACACCTCTGCTGGCAGGGAATCGAGATGAGTTTCCAATTGCTTAAGAAGTGTCTTTTGACCCTCCTTGGTCAATGAGGTGGTTGGATCTTCTTTCCTGGGGTCTTCTCCCTACTGGCACCTTGAATACATGCATCTTGTCAACTGCACCTATATATCTTGCAGCAATAGAAAAAGCATGTGCAGTCTAAATTCAAGGATAAAAAAATTAGTATTTACACATCAAAGTAACTCTCATTCCCTCTTAGATCTTACCCCCATTAAATGTTTCCTCATGTTTAGAGAGTTATCTTTTTATTCTGCGTATCTACAGAAGCTGCAGTAGTACCAAAGCACCTGATTTCCTTCATAACTTGAGCTTACAGTCTTCTGATTGCATCAGTAATACATGCAATAGGGTACTTCTGTAATTTTAGGACAGGAAGGAATTAAGAATATAGACTTGTTTGAGCTGAATGCTGCATTTCAGTCCATACAGTAGGGAAGAGCAGAGTCTTGGTGAAGCACACTTGGCTTGCAAGTTCATGCTAGGAGCCAAAAGGAGAGAGAAACATACCAGTGTTCAAAGTGAAATGACGCTCTCATATTCTTCTGTTCCCTTCCTCTCCAGGAAATGAAAACATTACACTGGTTATACTGATATACTAATATTAATATATCACAACATGAGGCAATGCTCTTTTCATAAAGCATTATGCACAAAATATCAGGCCAAAGGTGGAAGAAACAATACATAGGCAGCTGAGAGATGAACAATAAAATACTCCCCAAAAAATCTGATTCTTAAGAGGACTGATAGAGCCCAGCTGGTGAACAGCTGTCTAGATTAAGAAAGAACAGTCTGTAGGGTTTGCCAATATCCAAAGATCAGTATCAACACGAAGAAAAATCTACATTCCCAAAGCTCTGGTGAGCAAATAGTCCATTTAGATCAAGAAGAGCACATCAGCATGTCTGATGGAAGATTTACACTAAATGCCTCCAACAGACTCCTCTCCTCCATCACCGGGCTGAGATGTTTAAGAAGCTGAAGTGCATGTCTTCTGGCTAAATAGGTTCCTACAACCAAGTGCAGAGTTGCTCACTTCATCTCATTTTTTACTGCCAGTTTGGTGATTTCCACTATATTGTGTATGAATTCCTGGAGAAACACTAAAGAAGTTCAAAGCAACTTCCACGTGTTTTGGGGGCTAAGAGAAACAAGATTATGTTAGGAACAAGGTCTCTCCCAGAGCCTGACACTTCTTACTTCGAGTGTGTGGACACTTGAAGGAGACTACTTTGCCCAAAATCATCCAACCTCAAATAAGCTTCCAGTCCAAAAGTCTCCTGGTACCTGTTACTATGACTACTGTTGGATTCTATTTCTTCAAACAACTTTGATCTTGCAAGTTTACTCAACTCTTCAAAATCCCTTCTGGTGAAGGAATACTTGACAGAGGGCAGACTCACCGGATTTATGTGATTTCTAAACAGGGCAAGTGGAAAAACTAACAATCAGAATTTGAGGAGGAATATTTTTGTGACATCTGTCACAATGCTGCCATACTACTGAAAGACCTTTCATGTTCAGGAACCATCTATGGAGAAAATTCTGTCGAACAGCAGCAAACATGGTCACATAATGCTTTGACAAGACTCTCTGAAATCATACCATGTATTCCTCAGATTAGACTTTTTAAGGCTTGTTTACACTTCAAAGCTTCTAAAAGCAAAAGAACCAGACAATGCTACAAGATGTTCACAATTTCAGCAAACTGAAGTAAAAACAAAAACATTCCCAGGTGGCATATTTCACAAAATAGATCTTTATCAATGAAAGAAAGTACCTGCTAGTTCTGAGACAAGAGGTGAAAGAAATGGTTTACAGTAGCATCTTCAGGAATTTCACGAAGATTTTTTTCACTTTCCAAGAAAACCAAGTTTGCCTTTAAGTGCCTGGGATGGTCCAATTTCTTCACTGTACTATAAAAATTCTCATCTGGAGCCACTGCTAAGGCAAAATGTCCGTGTGGAACAGAGTATAAGGTAAGTTATTTTGATCCATCTAATAATGACTTCAAATGCCATGAGTAAGGAAATTTGATCATCACTTTCTTGCACCTCTTAATTTCCTTTTCTAGGTGAAAGCTACAGAATTTTACTTTGAAGAGCAGCTTAGAACAGAAGCTCTCAAAGTCTTCTCCAAGACTTACGATGAAGTTCTCAAGAAATTTACAACACTTCACTGTGTTCACTGTGGAAATGCAGCCAACTCAAGACAAAGTTCACTTTTAATTTATTTTATTAGAATTTTTTAGTTCTAGGTGTTTTTTCTGCTGTTCATATTTTGTGTAAGTTTCTAAGAAGCACATCATCAACTAACAGAACTGCTGGAATTTTGGTAACAGAATTTGAAAGCTCTTTTCCAGGCTTCTGCTGCCTCTGCTTATAGTTTTTTCACAGCCTTTTTGCTTCTGCTTTTCTGGAGAACCTATCTTGGTATCAGGAAATTAAATACCTGTTTTCCCAGAGTAAGTCAGAAGAAACCCAAGGACCAAAGAGAGTAGTCTTTGAAATAAGAGAAGTCTTGATGATCTTCAGACATAACCTGAATTTTCAACAACTTTGATAGCTTTCTTTTTTGGTCACGAATTGACCCTTTTGGGATTCCCTCCTCTCTTTCCCTTGTTGTTCTGAGGGATGGCCACATAAGATCCTAAGGCGTTAACTTCAGAGTTATGGCAAATATTGTTAAGGTATTTAGAATATGGAAGACCCTTTTCTCAATAAGGAGAGCAACCAGTATAATCCCAGAATGAGTTCACTTGAAAGTAAGTTGTTAATCAGCTGTGGATCAGTTTGTTTTAATACCTGGAAAGGCAACCTAATGGAACTAATTGAAGATTAACTTTGACCTTTCTGGTCTTCCCTGAAATCTGTAAAACACATAGACACTACATTCCTTCTCCTCTGTTACTTGCACAAATCTACTTGCATGGCTTGGATGTGCAGTGCATGGGTTGGTTAACAATAGACCAGAGAGGTGGGATGGGGCACAACATGTCACGTGTGACTGCTCAGTGTAAGCACAACAAACAGGAATCTGAGGAAGCCTAAATTTTCCTAGTAAAAAAAAAAAAAAAAAAAGAAAAAAAAAGCTCACTAACAATAGACATAATTTACAGCAAGCATTACATTTACTTTCAAAATTCAGATTTATAACATATTTGAGTTTGTGGCAATAAAACTGGGTACTGCATCTATTTGCAATGAATATGCAACAGAATACTTCAAGAAAAGAGTAATTTAACCAGAAAGTCTCTGGAGTCTTAACTCTTCAGAAAACATAAACTGTTAAATAGGGAAGGCAGACAGCTTGAACTGAAGGCTACAACTGA
The DNA here is from genome assembly GCF_003984885.1 of Neopelma chrysocephalum. NCBI lineage: Eukaryota > Metazoa > Chordata > Aves > Passeriformes > Pipridae > Neopelma > Neopelma chrysocephalum. The sequence continues at coordinate 373,521 of NW_020925222.1, forward strand.
ACTGGTTTGGATCCATCAGATATATTGCCAATATTAATCAAGGATAAAAAAAATAAAGTCACCACTCTTTAGTTTGCTGTATTTGAATGATGGCACAAAGCACAGACAGCAGCAGGAAAGAAGTGTTTCACTTAGACCTTTCTTCACACTCCTTTGGACAGAACAGGTTGTTACAGAGTATCTTGTATTTCTAAAAGCTAATACCAAACTTTTGAGACAGGTAGATATCAAGAAGCAGTGGGCTAGGTTTCAGGGCTATTTAATTTTTTATTAGAGAATATTGCCTTTTATAAGTGCTGGCAATTGGGCCTGTTGTATCAGAGCTTTTAACAGAAGAAGCTTTTAAGAGCAGTAGAAGCTGTTAAAATTCAAGTAAGCACTTGCAACTAAGAACATTCTTGCACTTAAAGCAACAGAAAAACATGTTCTGTACTAGTGAAGTGTCCTATTGAATAAATGAGAATAATTTAATAAGAATTACTTCAAATTTAATATCAGCTCTTATGTTTTTGGAAAGTATGCAGTGTTTATAATCAATACTCTTACAGCACTCTTAGTGACTTTACTTACAGTATTACAGGGTCACTGAAAAGGTCACACTGATATTTACAGACACTCCTGGAACTCCTACTACTTATGTACAAAAGGAACTAGTCCTCCATCAAACTGCATAAGGTAGCTTCACATTTTCTTCTTTAGCTTTATCATAAAACTTTACTATAGTAAGAAAAGTACTATCTTTGTATAAATTTGCATCAGGTTTCCTTACTCGTGGTCAGCTACACATAATCAAATCTGTATTTTTTGCCACTGACATTTCCTCTGGGCAATTGCATTTATAAATGATACATTTTAGTGCTGCTCCTTGACTGCCAGCTTCTCTACAGCTAAAGCAGTTATAATTTTAAACTGAAGACATTTACATAAACATATTTTGTCCTCATTTCCATATAACAAAATAATTCAACTGTGGCTAGTTATGCTATACTCAAATTGGTGTAAGCTGAGAACTAAAAGCTATTTCTGTGAAAGTGTGCAAGCTGAACACACAGATGTCCCTGCTGGGATATGAATTCCAAATATAGCTCTTCATTTACTGCCAAGTACAGTGTCTTGCATCCTCTCATTAGTCCAGCCACCAAAGAACATAACCATATAAAAAGCCATCAGAACACACTGTTTCTGTAAGTAAAGAGACAGTTTATCAACACTGGCTATGACTGACCCCTTGAGGTGCTGTGGTGGTTTGAAAAAAACCTTTCCCCCTGGGGCTGGTGATAGTCTGCCCCAGAGGTGGTGTTTTTGGTACTGGACCAATTAAAAACTTTGTGCGCCCTTATGGAAATTACATACTCACAGAATCGGGAGAGGTTAATTTTAACTGTGTAGCTGGAAGAAGCAGCAGCCATGCCCTGAAAACACCACGTGTGGCGTGGGGCCGGGGGGCCTTTGCCCCCGGCTCCTGGCTGGGGGGCAGGAGCAGCACAGCGACTGACCGAAGCTCCCTCCTGAAGCTGGTGACCAAGGGGGACCCCAAAAGATCAGGAAGACTCCCTGGGTTGCATCTTCTTTCCCCCCTTGCAGGGGGGTGGAGAGGAAAGCAGCGGCAAAAGCAAATGGGGCATGGACCAGACTGCGAGACGCAGGGACGTCCAACGGAATAAAAGAGAAAGAGGTAGGAAGCAGTTCTAGGGTAAGGACTAAACTAGAGGCCCTTAGAACCCTTTGACCCCAGGGAGGAGGGGTGGAAATTCCCTAAGTCTCCTGAGAGCTCATCCCTGGGGATGGAACCTTCATGGAGCAAGAACAGGGGATAAAGACTTTAAACTTTAACCCCCTGCACTTCATGCTGCAGACGTGATGACACAGGTGTTCCCCCAAAACCCACGGTAATACCACAAACGAGTTGGCCGAGGAGTGAGAGGTGGGGGCAGACCTCCCCCCCCACCCCTTAGAAGAAAGAAGAATTCTAGCTACGACAAATCAAAACTGCTGCCTTAAAGACAAGAGACACTTCCAAGTGCTGCAGAAATTAATTTGGAAGAGCTGTGGCCTGAAAGTGAAGACTTCTTCTTCTTCTTTCTTTCTGGACTTTTTTTGAAGGAAAGGAGAGATGGTCTATGTATATATATTGTTTCACCATAGAAGAGATAAAATTGTTATATATATATATATATAAATAGTATTTATTGTGTAAGTAATAAATTGTAATATAATTCCCCCATACTAAAGTGTGCCTGTCTGAAAACTTCTTCTCTCTCACATTAGAACAAATTGTAGAAAACCTTTAGAAATTAGCTTTTTGAAAACTTTTTTCCCCAAACCACCACAGGTGCTATTATCTATGTGTGCTCTTCACAGAGCCCACTATCCAAGTAAACTCAGTTCCATCACACTGTAGTGGGATGCTCAACAACACATGCTACAAGATTCTGTATGAAAAATCTCACAGTAAAGATGTAAAAGAGAAGGTGAAAGAAAACAGTTAAAAATAAAAGCTATATTGCATAAGTCACTTTTGGAATTGTGTTTGCACTGGTGGAAGTTCACTCTCATTCAACTGAGCAAAGCATGTGAATTAAGGTACTTTAAAAAGACAAGAGACAGTTGAAGTAAGTCTTTAAAAGCTAGTCAACTCAAGTGCTGGGAAGGGAAAAAACCAGCAAGCTATAGTTAACTCAATATCCAACTAATACAGCAATTAAACAACAAACAGACATCAAAATAAAGAGAAAATCCTCTCTCTCTGTACTTAATAAAGTCATAGAAAGGTTGGGGTTGGAACCCTAAGATCATTAACTGTCATTCACCAAGGCAAACAGCCCTGGTATAGGCACATCTGCAGCAGAGCAGGTGATTGAGGGAAGCAGGGCAAATTTCTAGAGCTGGGGGAACCATGTTTGGTGGAGTCAACAGCGGTGACTGATCTAAATATGATCTACCTGCCATGACTCACCACTCATCAAGGTGAAACAGCTCCCTGGCTGTTCCGACCATCTCTCTGTATTCCTCCCAGGCTACCTGTCCCTGCTTCCACCCTCTGTAAGCTGTGTTTTAAGTTTGTCCAGGAGCTCCTTGTTCATACATGCAGGCCCTCTGCCATTCTTACCAAACTTCTTCATAGGTAGGAGACAAACCTTGAATTTCAAGCAGCTCTCTTGGGCCTCTTCCTTCCAGAGCTCTATCCCCCTGGTACTCTACCAAGAAGAGACCAAAGTCTGCTCTACAGAAGTCCAGGGCAGTGAGCTTGCTCTGTGCTCTTCCCTCTGCCTCAAGGATCCCAAACTCCCCCATTTCATGGTCATTGCAGCCCAGGCTGCCCTTGCACTTCACATTCCCCACCAGGCCCTCTTGTTGGTGAGAACATGATCCAATGCAGCACCTCTCCTTGTTGAGTCCTCCATCACTTGTAGAAGGAAGCTATCATCAGTGAATTAGAGGAAGCTCCTAATCCAAGAGGTTTGTGGCCTGTTGTGTTGTCCCTCAACAGATACTGGTGTAATTGACATCTCCCATGAGGACCAGGGTTTGTGAATGCAAGGCTACTCCTACCTATAAAGGGCCTTGTCTGCTCAGTCTTCCTTGGTCAATCTAAAGATGGACTGTAGCAGATTCCCACTGTAATGTCCACCTGTCCCCATCCTGCCTCTAATCCTGACCCATAGGCTCTCACTTAGCTCCTCATCCATCCCCAGGTAGAGCTCTAAACACTCCAACTGGTCACTGATATAGAGGGCAACACCACCTCCAGGTTCTTGGTACCTCTTGCTGAAACTGGAATCTAGCTGATATGATTGGGATGGCACATCATTCCACACCTTATCACCATTAAACAATATTCCCCTCCCCCACCACATCCAGTTTTATGCCTTATCAGTAAGTCCCACTAGTCCTCTTTTCCTTTTGAGGCAAATCCCACCTGAATTCATCATGCCCTGTGCTATGTGGGCCATCCCATTATCAAAGAAATCAAAAATTTGGCAGTGATACCTGCCACAGACTCATGTATTAATAGACCGGGTCAGTCTGATTCTTTCAATGTCACTACCTGCACGTGGAAAAATAAGAGGAAAAAATAACCTGCATCCGTCATTCCCTTACCAACTATACCAACGCCTTGTAATCTTTTGATGGCTTTTGGACTATGTGTTGTCACTTTGTCACCATTCACATGGAGGACCAGCAACAGGTAGAAGTCTGAAGGCTGAACCAGGCTAGGAAGTTTCCTGGTGACATCCTAATCCCAGGCCCCAGGAAGGCAGACTTCCCTGAGGTGAGGGTCCTTCCAGCATATTGGAATCTTTGTTCCCCTTAAAAGGGAATCATGTACCACTACAATCCTTCTTTTTTTCCTCATGCAACTGGACTTGATAGGAGGTGTAGTCCTTTCTTGACTTGGCAACACCTCTGCTGGAGAAGGACCTTTGTTCTAGTCATTGTGATTGCCTTACCACATCCAGAGCCCCATACCTATTGAACCTCGTTGGTAACTAGAATCCTAAGCTAATTTACAAGTAGCTCGTGAGCTTTGCAAAAAAGTCTTTCACTCAGACTGCTTACTCCTTTAAAGCAGTGGACAATATGGTAAAAAACCTGCTCATGACACTGTTTCCCTTCAACTTTGTTTATTGATGTACTGAACATGAAAAAGTACAAAGAATCCAAACACAAAAGAAAACATGTACAACCTCTTAAATACTCAACAGAATATATTCTCTATTCCAACAAATGTGAATTAAGTCATACTATACAACTTCAAATAAATACCAGCCTTATATTTTACTAAGTGCTCTGATAAACACTGTAAAGTGAAGCCCAATTTACATGCCTTCTCATCAATGCCGTAAGTTGCTACAGTAGTATAGGAAAGAAGCATGTAGCTACTGTTTTTCCCGCATTGGAAAGTTTGTGATTTATATACTATATACAACTTTTAATGCAGAGGAGTAGCTTTAACAATCTAAATGCACCTAAGAATGAGGAAGTGCTCAGGAAGCCAATTGATTTTTGAATAGCATTGAGTGGGTCAGCATGAAAACTCGCTTATTCACTTTAGCACGCGCTTCACAGTATATGTACTGTACTATACTGAAAATTTTATAACTACAATTTAAATGAATAAGAACCAAAACCAACTGCAAATATAGTGTACAACTATGTTATGCATAGAACATTGCTTTTTCTAAGGGGAAGCGTATGAGCATCTCAGTTTATACAAAAGCAGGACGTAACTACATAGTTGTCAGTGCATCCTGGTGAAGGCATCAAACCCTCAGCTTTTTTTGAAAAATTTAATTATAAGCTAGATGCTAATCAGAAAATATTCTGTATTTGTTTTCCTTAAATTTCTTCAATACATGGTAAAGACTTTTTCTATTTCCCCAAATAGTGATTTAAGCATCATACAAAGTTAAACTTCAATAGCATACAGGTATTTATGGTTTTCATATGAAAAATGTAAGGAAATTTGTTCAAAACATATGTTTATATTTGTTTTTTTTTTACCACAAACATATTTATAAACAAAAATGTTGCATCACCATAAACAGCTGAAGCTAGACTATCTACAGACAAAAAGAGCAACAGATTTGATGCACTGTAAATTCAAGTCCTCAGGACAAAAAAAAAAAAAAAGCAGACCTCAAGTAACAATGTTAATGCCATTTACAAAGAAAAAACTCATACAAAAACATTCAAAATTGAACATCACTTGGCATGTAACTTAAAAAATAAACCAAAATCAAAATTGGCTGAAAGGTTCATAACTTAAGGTCTTATTTACATTACACAAAGCTCAGGTGTTAGCCTTGAACTTAACCTTCAAAACACCTCCTAACATACCCAACTCAGGCCACTTCTTCTGATTTGCTACTGTGCAAACCATGCTCAATGTCTTTTAAGACAAAACAATTCTTCAAACAATAGCAAGTACATCACTAAACACCGTGAGCTCTATCTGAAGGGAATTCTTTAGGAAGAACAGATTTTTTTCCCCCATCTCTCAGTATTTTAAGTTTTCTGCTTGCTCTTATATTCTTTTTTTAAATTTTCACTTGTTTCAAAATCACAAATTAATGTGAGCCACCTATCGCTTAATAACCAGGATGATCAATGACTCCACTGATGATTACAAAAAATGAAACCAACAGTGCATCCCATTGACTTTACTTCTTAATACAAAGGTCTCAAAAGTATTTCTACATCATAAATCTTTCTAAATTTTTCCCAACAACTGCAAATTTCCTGGTAAGTTTTAAAAGCTCACTAGGTGCCATATGAAGAGATTTCTCAAAGTATTCAAGTCAAAATATTTGTTCCAGGACCAGTAAAAAGTTTCTCCAAATTTTTTTTTTTTACAAAAATAGATGCTTTTTTTTTTCTAAACCCACATCAAAGAGGTTCTTATCTCTTTGGCAAGGTACTGCTTTACGAAAAGTTCTCCAGTATTCTTACAATAAGCTTTTATAACGTGTTCCCATTCCCCAACCCAAATGATAATTATAAAATAAATACTGCTTACAACTTTATAAATAAAATGTAAACTTCAGATACTTTTCTTGAACAACAAACCAAAACAACAATGCATTACAATGTAAATTAAGCAAAGCAAATAAAAAAATGTAAAAAAAAAAACAACTTAAACTACTACACAAAGCCTCAGTATTTACTCATAGGTTCAAGGCAGTCATGTATAAAGAAAAAAACTTCTTCCCTTAGCTGAAACATTTTAAAAGGTCCACCTTCTTCAAAGAAGGCAATAGAATATGTATTGTAACAGGTAAAAACCCTGTACCTCTTGTCAATATTCAAACACAAAAGATATTTAAGAAGTTCTAATTCAAATATTAGCAATAAAAAATCTCATATATTCTTAGGATGCTAAGTAGTCATTTTATCCCCATTTCCACACTGACATACAACAAAGGCATTTACTAATGCATAAAGCTTCTTGTAAATTGCCTTTGTTGTATAGTTTTCATGTATTAATGCACTGAGAATAACTTATTAGGCTTTGTGCGTTTTGTTTGTTTTGAAGGAGACCTGCAATACTCTGTCACCAAGGCGGTATCCATTCAGGCTGGCTATTGCCATAGCTGCCTCATCGTAGTTTGTCATAGTCACAAATCCAAAACCTTTGCACTTGTTGGTGTTAAAGTCACGGATGACTTTCACATTGGTTACTGCTCCGAAGGGTCCAAACATTTGCCAGAGGATACTCTCATCAGCATCAGGGGCCAAGTTGTACACAAAAATGCACCACCCAGTTCCTGCATGCCCAGGGATATTAATTCCAGCCAAACTGGTCATTCCATCAATGGTCATTGGAGGAAACCTACTGACGAATGAGGGAAAGCAAAACAGAATCATAAGGTGGCTGTTCACCAAAAATCCCAGCAAAGAAATGTCAAAATAAAAAAGAAAATGATACAGAGCTTTTCACAGGACGAACATGTTGCTCAGGCTAATAAGGGAACATCACAAACATTTTTCTACCCCCAGCTGCACAAATACCATGTAAAAAATTATACACAAGTAGGGAGAACAGTGCTAGGTATGTCTGAGATGATGTAACATAGAAAATCAAAAGGAAAGCATGCTATAAACCTGGTGAGGATTAGTAATTTGAAACAGGAATTCCACAGAACTGCTATAAAACGTTTATTTATTTCATGCACAATGCAACAAAATGAACAATCTCAGCTGAAGTCTCAACATGCAAAAATCCAACATAAGTCTTACTGAAAAGAGTTCGCAAATTACTACAAAACAATTTTGAATATGGTTATTATAAACCAAATAGTTCTTTTTTACCTCTTTACTCCATAAGCTATGTTGAGCAGATTGTCCAACCTACAAAACATTTAGCAACATGTTCAGTCTTCAGACTTTTCTATCCTTTAGGATTAAGGAAACTTAGTATATTACGGTCACATCCATTATACCCCACAGAACCTCATGTAATGTTAATGTATCACCACTGAAAGAGCTGTCCCACCTTACTACACCTGATACAGTTAATGGGTAGTAACCACAACCATAAGAAGTTCATTTCATAAAGTATACCACTACCACAAGTTTAGCCTAAAACAAATAATGTTAGCATTAAGTTACAGTCAGTGAGCACACTAGTTAAGTTTTCCACCTTACTAGCTTTGTTTAGATGAAGAGTTTTATCGAGGCTTCTGACAGTGTGCACATATGACTACCAAGACAAATGCAGTATTTTGGAGCGGTAGCAAACATCATAACATGAACTGCAGAAAGGATTTTTCATTTTCTTACTCCTTTTGATAATTCCAAGAAGTCAAGCAGGTGAGGCAGAAGGCTAGCTAGGGCTTTTGGAGCTAAGGCCAAAAAAGCAAGCATATGGACAGTGGAAGCAAGGTCAGGTGACAATATTCGGGAGGAATACAGAGATGCTGCTGGCCACTGAAGGGAGTGAATTTATGTAAACAAAGCTTAATTGGAGTTGACACTGGTCAGAAATGTGGGGGACAACAAAAAGTGCTTTTCTGAATGTCAGTCACAAAGAGCAGTCCAAAAATGACAGCAGACCATTACAGACAACAGACCATTGTTAGTGAGGATGTTCACCTCACTAACAAGGACACAGAACAGGTAGAGATTTCTCTGCCTGTCTTCAACAATGATAATGGGGCTAAAAGGGTCCCAATTTTTTTTGAATATACACACATATATACACATATATATGTTAGATTGTAAGCTTTCTCCATGTATTTCTTTCCTCTCCTTCCTCCAAGCTGCTAAACTGTAGTATGACACTGCAGCTCTAAACCCTTTGAAATTACCTGGCTGACACCTGGGACACGCAGTGCCTACCACTCCTATTACTCTTACTCATGGAGTCCCTCAAAATGCTTCCTTAGGAAAATGTCTACCCTGAAGAAGCTCTTGTTTCTTCCTGGCAAATCCCAGACATGGGAAGAGAAAGTCTTATTACGGATTTTCTTCGAGACTCCACAAAATACGAGCTTAGGTTAAAAAAAAAAGTACAGTTGACTTAGTTTCCTCAAACTACAGAGCATTAGGATTCTGCAGTAAGCCAGGTTTGTGTAATACACTGTCAAGAAAGTAAGCCACCAAATCTCTAAAAGAGCAGAAAAGAGGAAATTAAAAAATGCATGACTACCATCAGTACACTCAGTGTCGATGAAAGAGGTCTACTGTCATTGACATCCTGGGAGGGGGAGAGGAAGGTGAGGAGTTCTATAAACACCATCACTTACAGGCCCTTGCTATAAAGCAATCAGCTGAGGACTTCATTCAGTAATGGAATCACTTGTATGATTTTCTATCAGTTACCCTGAAGATTTGAAAATATTTTGAAGAAATTCTCAGGGATTTTCCACTGGAAACTTTTAGAGATCCTTTAATTTACACATCCTATACAACAATTACATAGAGCAGCCTTTGAAAGTCCAGATCAAGTTTTGTCTTAATAAGAAAAAAAGAGGCACTGTATTGATTCTGTTGCTTTTACTACTCAAGTTTATGCTGATTGTTTTCAGGCCTCTGTCAACTGTTAACAGAGATGGGGCAACTGCATCAGTTAATCCTGTCTGAAATGTCAACAAATGTCAAGAATTAAGATTTCTTTCCATGTAACTAATGAAAGATCTGAAGCATTGGTGCCATCTCAACTATTTAGTCAGCACCACGTCTGGAATGCTGCAGCAATGCAAAGCAAAGACCAAAAAACCAAGAAAAGATGATTTCCCTTTACAGTTAAAAGAATAAAAATTTGAAAAGATTGTCTTTTAGTGAAGAAGGGTAAGTCTTAAGGTTTTCACAAAAAAACCCAAATTCATTTTGTCTGCAACTTCAGCTTACCTTTGATCAGTCAGTTAAACCCTTTCCTTCCTTCGACACTGATGAAAGATTTTATTCTCTCTCTCCTATTTACTACAGACTTGGTACTTATTTGGTGTTTTTTGTTACCATTACACTTGTAATGTGGAGCATATCATAGTATCTCTTAAGGTGATTTAAAGCATTACTTTACACTGAATATCTCAGGGAAAAAACCAACTTGCCAGCGATATTCATAAAAATACACTGCTTTTTAGACAAAAATAAGCCTCCACCAATCAAAATTTAAGGTTAAAACCCTAAAGCTGAAGGACATGAGTAATCTACGGAAATTACTTAAGTGCAAAGAAATAGGTCTTATCCAAAGAAAAAACTCTGAAAGTTGGAGAATTTTTACTAATGGTGATAGATCTACCTGGAGTATCAGTTAAATACAAATGCTACCCCAGTCAGCATCCAAGTAAAACTGAACACAGATGAGCATCTGTGAACACGTGTGTTCAGCTGAACTCAAGGAGTCAGCAGGGCAAGACTTGCCAGAAAATGCTATAACGTAATATGCACAGGCTGTACAACAGCTCCCCCACGACCTTACTTCACACAGTGCACTTGAGTCCATCCTGCAACTTCTGTCCCTACACTCTGCCTATGGAACAATGGTAAGCTTACTTTTATACAGTCTTCAGCACACTGTTCTAAAGTAACCCTTTTATTCCCTAAGAAATGGTAAGGAAATCCACCAAGTAGTAAAATTGGTTATTCCCTCCCTTATGACAGAAAGCCTGCTCTTCACACCTGTGAGACACTTGCAGCACATAAGGTTGAAAAGCTGAAAAAGAGAAGAATTCAGAAATTCCAACAGAACTGCAGTCCATGAACTCTGAATATTCAGCCTGTAAGTGAGGGTAGCCAATGCAGAGCTTTTAAAATTTGGTACACTCTCTTTGAAGAAAGCTGCCAGCTGATTTTACTTCTTGAAAAAATAAAATAGAAACTGCTGAAATGTATTACTGTTTAACACATTCCAGTCACATCCTTAGGAGCAGAGGGAGGGAAGAAACAATCAAAATCACTGAAACGAAACCCAAGGTACTCATGAATGTAGATAATACAGTATTTGTTTTGCTTTGTTCTCGCCATCTGTCCCTTTTGAACATACTAAATATCACAGGGAACTGTATAGCTGTAATTTTAATGTGATGGGAACATATATCCCCAAAAAACACATGCAAAAAATATTTGACTAATCTTCATTATAAAAATTTGTAATAAGATAAAGTGTAGCATGGAGGGCTTAGACAACTGACAAGGGAAAAAACAAAGCCTGAGTGGGGAAGAAAAATAGAGGGTGGGGAAGAGAAGGCTGGCTCTGGCATGCTTTATGGCTAAGAAGAAAACTAAACTGCCTAGGTCAATGTTAACTGAATCAACTTGTGCATTACTCAAGAATAATCTAGGAAATGAAAAGTCATCTTTGGAAAAGTTTTTAGTGACTGAGTAGAAGAAAAAGATGTCACTTTAGTTTAGCTAAGTAGGTTTATTAGACATTGAAATGCAATCAATAGGATGGCATCCATTTTTGCTTTAGCTGTACTGTAGGAGCAGAGCTAAAGTTCACACAGAAGTCGGAGAAGCGGGAAAGCGCCGCAGTGGAGGCAAACAAACACATCTGTGGGAACATGCAGGTTTCAGCACAGCTGTACACATTATCTGACTTACCTAAAACGTTGAGCCTGCTGAGCTAGAGGTGCTGGATACCTTCTGTTTGGAGAATGGTACAGCTGGGAAAGAACGGCCTGACTGGTTTTTTGGCTTGGATTGTTAGCAAACTTTACAGTGATGGGCTCTGTGGCACCTGGAGGTTTCTGGCCATTCAAGCCCTTGATAGCTTCTTCTGCTTCAATTCGCTTGTCAAACCGGATAAACCCCACGCCCCTTGATACCCCTGCACAACATGAAGGAAGCATATAATAGTTAATTCAGAGACTCCAGAATATTAGTTGTTAACATTTTATTTTCAAGGCCAACTGCTATGTTAACGGTCAATCGCTGTGAACACGTGACAAATTTTGAGCGTAACAGAACTGAGCTTTGGCTCGGAATATGAATTTTCTACTGTAATTTTAATTTTTATTTTTAACTTAACTGATGTAAGACTCATTTGTGCAAAAAGCTTGGAGGGTTGAGGGAAAACAGGGGAAACAACTTAAACCTAGTGAGCCAAAGAGGAACTCTGAAACAAAGCAATTTTGGTGAGGGTGGAGATGAACTCGGAATCAGCTGCACTGTAACCTTCGGTCAGTGTACACTACCCTGCACCCTTTGGAGCAAATATGCTGAGAAGATGATGACATGCACGTTCTAGACTGCAGTAACAGGAATTATGGGTATGTCTTAACAGTCCATGGTTACCTTTAAATATAAGATTTATTTTCAGTGTACCACCATACACCACTAAGTGTTATTTTTTGAAGGAAACTTTTCTTGGTATAGAGAAGTCAAAGACAACATGCAAGGGGATCAGCAAAGTGAAGGAAGGTCTTAGGAACATTGCACATCAAAAATTTATATTGTCTTAGACATAAACACTAAGCTGTCAACACTTGAACCAACTAACGTTAAAGCCACTAACAGCCAATATTAGTTGAATGCTTTATTGTAATATTCCTAGTGCCATTTAGAGGTCCATTATGTTTTGGTTCATAAACAATGATGATTTAAACCATCAAAGTGACAATAAGTGGGTATAAAAAAAGCCTCAAAGAGGCAAGTGTCACAGTTTCAACTTCACATTTTTTATCTGTCAGTTTGTGTCACAACCTTATTATTCATATCATTTTGTGCCTACCTCTCCCAAATTACCAAGAAGGAAGGAAGAAAGCTTAAACCTGAACAACAGTCTCTATGCTAGAAAACTACTGTGCAAATACCAGGATTTATTAATACTTAGAATTACCCAGCACATTAGAAGTTTAATTACATTTACTTACTGGCCCATTTGTCAGATCCCATCTATTTCTACGCAAGAATACACAGGAACATACTGTAAATGATTATTTATTGCAAAGACTGGAAATCTGACCCAAAAATCTGCTACTTCTATGCATCAGTTTTTGGTCTTTAGGTTTCCTTTCCATGCCTCTACACTCTCAGCAATTCACACTATTAAAACACCGTATAATGTGTCAATATTGAGATTTCTTTTAACTTAATGGAACTGCAAAGGACTACATAGAAGTTCCTCTGCAGGTCAGTACAATCCTTTCAAAGTAAGACAATATGCAAAGTTTATGACCAGGCATCTGATTTGAAAAGGTACAACTATAAAAAAAGTCAAACCTAGCGAATCACAGAACATACCTGCTCCTGAGGAACTCAAAGTTCATGCATATGCCCAAAGTTAATGAGTCAACCTTGAAAACAGTCTTAAAAGCAATTACAAGTGTGGGTCTTCTGTAATCCTAGCCTCAGAGAACCAGCTGTACATTTCTGCATAAAGTTTTCTTTTTTAGAAAAATAAAGTTTAATAGCATTTTGTAAGGCGCTGAGAGACTATTTTCATGCAGCAGCTTGGCGAGGAAGATTATAGCAGCTGTAAATTTAGTACAAGTCATCAAACAGTCTTCAAACCTGCACCTTCAGGGTGGAAATGACTCAAGCTGGCTCAGTACACTCCACAGTCTATTTTTGCCCATGCATATTTATGAACAATTCCAGGAGAAAAACGCATTTTCTGGTCTACATTATAGAGACAAGACCATTGTACTCAAAGATGAAATATTTCTTAAACTGCCAGTCCAAAAAGGAGAGGCCATGCAAAACTGCCTACTTACCAGTGACTTGGTCAACTAGAATACGAGAAGTAATAATGCGTCCATACTGGGAAAAGATCTGTTCCAGTTCTTTCTGGGTCATTGTTTTCGGAAGTCCACTAACATACAAATTTGCATCTCTGATAGAAGCTGAACTTGGTCGCGCATAGGAAACCTTAAGGGGAAAAACAAACAAACAAACAAACTCCTAAAAAACCAACACTTTAAAACCGGATGAAATAGGTTAGTCATTCGTTCTGAATGTGGGTTACTGGGCCTTTAGATTTGTTTTTTATTTTTCTGAAGCTGGGTTCTGAAAATACAGATGGAATGCAACACAGACCACATAGAAGAAGCTGACTACATGGACTCTCTGTAATTGGAGAACTACTTTCAAATAAATGAGAAAAAGTTAGGAACACACTCCAGCAAGCCTTGATGAAGAAAACGTTCTCCATTAACTTACTGTAAGATTAAAAAGACAAATTTAAGAAGTTCCAAGAATGTCTTCTTAATTCTCATTAAAAAGCACTAAAACATACAAGAAATTAACATTTCAGTGTGATATCTAGGCCAAAAGCACAGAAAGGCAGTCCAAAGCACTTAAAGGTTTCCAAATGTTTTTCAAGTGCTGTGCCCTTTGTACATGCGTTGAGCATCCTGTCAAATGACACAATCATTCATGAGGTCAAGATAAACTCAGCTATATCACTTTCACAGGCCTCAGAATGAATGGCAGAAGTAGGAATCCAACCTCTATTTTGACTGTTCATCAGCAGCTTGCCAATTTTAGCAACACAGAGGTCTTACAACTAAATGTCAATTAACAGTGAGATTCTCAGATCCTTTTGGACAGAAAGTTTTTTACTTGGTGCCTCCAAGTGTCAGTCAGAAATATTTTATGATGATCAAGTATATCCTTCAACTTTTAGATACATGTTACAAAACCAGCATGCTCATTACTTTCTCCTGAAGTCTGTACAAGTGGTCTTATGCTTACTACAGGAATGATTAAAACAGAACATCTGTGCTTCTTGAACATGACAAAACACTTTTATCTGGGGTTCTCACTGTGCAAAATGTAAAAATAAAAATGGAGTGGTTAGATTTATCTCCTTTCCTTCCCTCCCCTGCAATTAAGCCTGCACTATTACCCAACACTGGGCAGCTGAAACTTCATTCTGTAAATCTGTCTTTTGCCTAACTCTTTGACCCTTCTTTTCAAATCCTTCCTGTCTCATTTTCATGCAGATCAGCAGACTCCTAAGACTCCAGTGGAAGCAAAACAAAAGAGAGCACCCTGGAGATTAAACAAGCACTACCCTGAACACTGCTGTGATCCTTCAAGTTCTACCCAGAGTCTTTATGCAAGGTACCTTTGCGCTGGCGGAACAGCGCTGACCTAAAAAACTTATAGCTGTCCAACACACAGCCTCGTGAGCCACACTGCCTTGTTCTTTCCACATGACAGCCACACAAGAGCTGAAGACCTATGTTGAAAGTTACAGCACAGAGAGTAAAGCTTGCCTGCATTCAAAGTAGCAACAAAGACAGTGATGGCTACCCATTTCTACCAGGTAGAGAAATAACAACAGCTAAAGAATGAACAAACTTGCCCAACTTGCCCATTTGGCTCTTAGCTTCTTTAAGAAACAAAGTTCCACGCCTTAGAACTTGGCAGGATAACTTTCAGGAGACTGAAGGCCAAAGAACAGAGTCAGACTGCCTTGGGGACAGGACTAGACATGGTAAATCCAGGTATTAGCAAAACCAAGGAGTTCTGAATAGCTAAGTCAATGTTTGTTTTCAAAAGGAACCCTTCCACCAACACCTCAGAATTTAACTCTACACAGTAGGCCTGGGGACAGCAACAAAGTCCATTTATAACTGCACACAATTAACTGTTTTATAGTTTTAAATTATCTTAGGAATTGAGATACACTGAATAGTGTCCTATCCAATCCTTTTTAAGCTGTCAGACGTTTTTTCTTCCCATATGCATTTTGTCTGGTCCTCTGGAGAAAATTTCAAATTCCTGTAACTGTCAGCTAAGGAAGGAAGAAAAACAGTAACTTTTCTTTAAATTTAACAAAACAGCTCTAAAAACACTGGTCAAACAATATTTCACTACTGAGAAACTAAAACCTCCATGGTTTGCTGTAGGTATTGTGGACTTTACAACAGCTTTGAACTTAAATAAATACCTGTTACAAAGTTCCTTTCTATGCATGCACTCTTGCAAGTACTCACAACAGAGGTTATAGAGTATAAGCCTCACAAGCTCTTTTCAAACAGGACAAAATAAGTCTGTATGAATAGAAGATCCAAAGGCCTGCCAAAAGCCTTAAGTCATTACCTTAGGGTGCCACTGTTTTCCCAGTATCCAAAGTATCTAAACTTTACTCTAGAGGTAGTTCCTACAGATACTGATAGATCAAACAGCTCCAGTTCCTAAGTAGCCCAATGCAGTAATTGGAGTTTCCAACTACCTGCCCATTCCTGACTGTCAAAAATCATTCTAATTTGACACATGAGATAGAATAAAACTGAGGAAGTAAAACATGAGTAGAAGTAACATTGTGATCTGTATGAACAGAGACACACATAAAAAGCAAAGAAAAACCTTAAGTAAAGTAATTGACCTGTGAGGCAATACTTAGTACCCAAAGTTTTTTTCCCTTCTGGTCAATCTGAAGGGCAACAAAAAAGATCTGTAGAAAAAACTATCACCAAAAGGAAGACTGGGGAAAAACAAACCCAATGCTGACCAGGGCAGAAAAACTGCTGACCAGGGACACAGCAAAGAACAGGACACTTAGACTTTCCTTGCCTCAGTCTTCAGCAGTACAACTGACATTCAGGAATCCCAGGCCCAAGAGCAGTAGAAAGCCCGGAACAAGGAATATGTACTCTTAGTGGTAGAGGATCACACTGAGGAATACCTAAAATGCACAGAGAAGGTCATGTGGCCTGAAAGGCTGTGCCTACAAGTGTTTGGGGAGCTGATGGATATCACTGAAAGGCAATTCTTGGTTGTCCTTTGAAAGGTCAGGGGGAAGAGGGAAGGTTTCTGAGGAGTGGAAAGAAGCAAGTATCACCCATCTCAGAGTGACAAGAAACTCTCTTGCCCTCTGGGTAACTACACTCAGGTGAAACTCAACTCAATCCCTGGGCAGGTGACAGAGGAACTAACCATGGAATGGAACGACATGGAGGTGACTGGATGCACATGGATTTCTAAAGGTGAAGCCATGTCTGACCAATCTAAGAGTCTTCTAGATTGATATGACTGCTTTGGTGAACAACAGGAGAACAGTGGATGTTGTTTATATCATCTGTACATAGACCTGACACTCTCCTGAAATACGCTCATCAAGTGCACATTAAGTACACACCTAATGTTTGCTTGAGTGATTCTGTGATTCTGTAAATACATACAAAGTTAAGGGGGGCAGTGACGAGACTGAAAACCAGCTGAGCTACACCAGGCTCCATGGGCTGCAATCAGTGGCATGAAGTTCAGTTGGAGGCTTGTCACTGGTCTGCATCAATACTGGATCCAACACTGGATAACATCCTCACTATATGATGGGGCAGTGCACAACCAGAAACTTTTACAGATGTTACAAAACTTGGACGAGTGACTGACAGACCAGATATCCTGAGGGACTTCAACAGACTGGAGAACTGGGCAAACAGGATACTCAAAGAAGTTCAAGAAAATCAGAGTCCTCCCACAGGAGAGAATAATTCCATGTATCACTACATGCTGGGAGCTGACTGGCTGAAAAGCAGCTTGTCAGAGAACCCTGGAGTCCTTGTAGGTATCAAGCTGATTATAAGCCAGTGGAATGTACCCTTGTGACACAGATGGCCAACAGCCACCTAGGCTGAATTAGCAAAAGCATCACCAGCAGGTCAAGGGAGGTCATTCTTCCTGTCTACTCAGCACTGGTGAGACACTTGCATGGGACTCCCTCCAGCTCTGGGCTCCCCAGTGCAGTAAGATATTTTTTACACCTAAGAATACAATGCTGATCACAGGTTACCCTTCATGGAAAGCACGCCAGTGACTACTCATGTACCCTAACTGATATATACTCGAATCTGGGCAGATTAGTCACAGGAATAACACACATTAAACCAAAATCAGTGGTTCATCACCAATATCCAAACACTATATCTAGCCATCTTGCTAAGCACCAGAAGTTCTGGCCAGGCAACAAATCAAAGAAACAAAACTTGAGAAACACAGTGTAATTTAAGTTTGATTTTTTTTTGGCAAAACATTACTAGCCATCTTTGATTCTTGCAAGTCAGCACCACTAGAGAAAAACAAGGACACCATAAAATATTACTAGTATAAGGGAATTAATTCCTATGCAGGAGAATGTTGCCTGGAGTATGGGATATACAGTTTCTTTTCTCTATTGATGTCAAAGTCCAGTGATTTCAGTTGTAATACAAATTTAAAGCAGAGACTCCCTAGATTCATCTCCCTACCTGTATCCTGTCAGTTTTGATCATTTGGTAATTCCTTGCTGATAGTTCTAGATTTAGTCTCTTCAAACAATTTACATGCAGACTGAATTAACAGCTGTGCTAAGATTTTAATTCTACAGCTACTTCAACAAGTGAACAATTACAGTTATGCAATGTCAAAACCACTGAACAGAAAGCAAGTCAAGAAAGAGACTGAAAGCCTACGGTTTTAAATATTTAATCATGACACACTGTACAACACTGAACAGCACTACTCTGGAGATATCAATTTAAAAAACAGTTTTACTGAAATTTTCCACTGCAGTTACTAGGAAAGACACTTGTTTCTAGAAATGCGAACATTACACCACCAAATTCAAGCATTTTCACCACTGCTTTAATATTTCATTTAACATCACGATGAACCGATTTACAATTTTCAAGCGATAACTGTGAGAGTTGGCAGGTTAAGCAAAGAAGTTGCCAAAAATAAGAGACACAATCCCTACAAACGAATTTTTCAGTTTCTTACTATCTGCTACTTCCTACAGACACTTCAGTACCATGCTTGAAGCTCTTTTATCTTATAGCTTATTATTAGTATAAAGCGCAAATAGAAATAGTATTTGTATTCTCTCAAAGAACTTCAGAATTTACTATCACTTTCTCCTAAGCACCTCTACTTAACATATTCTCAAAAGTTTTTAAATCTGAATTCTTTAAATAATAAAATCAGGATTTCAGTCAATGTTTACATTCATTAACTACCAGTGTAATCTTTCTGCTTAGAACACTGCTTGCCCTTCAGGATAGTATCCAGTTGTTTTAAAATGCATGCTTCAGTGGAAAAAAAAAATCCAGTAAAAAATTACCATCCAGTCTGTGCAGACGAAAATGGGTTAAACCTATCTGCAAAGCAGACAGATTTATACTGAGAAGAGGAATACATTAGGAATCTGTAAGCCCTCTTGGCAAGTATAATAAAAACAAGGACATATTTTTGTTACAGCAATGTTCTCAGAGGCCTTTGTGCCAGGTACCGTGCACTTAAATTTGTATGAGACACCATGACTCAAGACCTCTTCTTAATTCAATTTCTAGTAAGAAGATGCTGCAGCACACCTCAGAGATAAGGTCTGAGCTGTCACTAGCCAGCAATACATCGTCTGAAACAGGAGAGTACACTGCTGTATATTCATCAAGTTTACTTCCTGTATCCCCTCAAATGAAAAGACAGCTCCGCTCAGACAAAGACTTCCCTCTGCAAAGGTGACTTACACTCAACTCTGTAGAACTACAAATGGATACTGCTCAACACAGCTTCACTTATGCATGTAGATTAAGATAATCAATATAACCATATCTGATAAAGCTGCTGCTTTTACAGCTTGTTGTGCAATAGGCAATGCATTCAAAAAATGGACACCAAAGTCATAGCCTTTCAGCATTATCAGAAGAGGTTTCACTGTTTCAGTCCACATCTCAAAGTGCTCCAGCTCTGACAACTACAACTCGTGTCAGTGTCACCAATCTGAGGTCGGTCACGGGATCCACATCTGCTCTGTTCCCAGAGGGAACAGCTGAGGGCATGAATTGACCAACCTGACAGGCTGCTCCTCTATAAAACCGGTCTATCAGAATCAGATTTGGCCATGAAGTAGTAGCAGGCTTAGAATATGTTCAAAGTGATTACTGATGGGCATAGTAGTTCACATGAACACGACTAGACAACACAGAAGTATCTGTATTTTATAAAGCTCTTTCTTGGAAAAATTTTTACCTGAATAACATGATTTTGCCAAAGAGCTGTACGCTAACTATATCATAACTATTAAGACTCACAAATATAAACCCAACACCAATTTATGAGTAAGATGAAAAAATAACACAGGTATGTATTTTACAAAATTAAGGAATGAGCACTCTGTAGGTAACTTCCACTGTAATAAAGTGAAGTCTCCTTACAGATAGTCCTTTGCAGCTTTTAGTAGCTGTTCACAGCAAAGGCTTCTAATTTTACATATTTAGAACCTTTACTCTAAGCATGTTAGCATACAGTATAGACACTGGCTAAAAGGTCTCCAGCATCTGAGCCTTCCACCAAATTTCAGATTAGTTACTGGACACAACAATGAATACTGGAGCTCAGAAAGACTTTTTACTTTCATTCCGCTTTGACCACGTTTCTTTATTTAACTCTCATCAGTCAGGAAACAACCACCACAACCTCTTGTGCTACTTGCCTGCTGCATACCCACACTGACCCCACTTTCCAGCATGCACCAAGCTGAAAGCTCTATCACCACAACAAAGCTAGGAAACTGAGCTAGCTGCTCAAGTTCAGTTTCTACACTAAAACATGAGATGGGAATTATGTGCTACAATCACAGAACAGCAGTTCTGCTGTTTTGCCTTTGAAGGGATCAATACAGAAAAATATTTTAAAATCTGCAGTCTTGTTAAAAATAAGCATTTAACTTAGAATTTAAGTACAAATAAAAGATATGAAACAAAAGGAGATCCAGTCTCCAAACATTTTCATTTTCCTACTTCTCACATACTTTTACTGTCAAAAGACCTTTCTCCATACATGGTTTACACATTTCTCCATACCATTCATGGTTCGGATCTGGTTACACCCCCTTTTCCCACTCATGCCCAAACAATGAGAGCACCAAGAATTTCAGACACTTAAAATGGAAAAAACAGTCAGATTTCATAGAGAACAGGTATGCAGCATAATATTAAGCCTTCCACACAATACAACAGAACAAAGTCTCTGAACAGACCCCAATTATCCTTATGCTTTTGGAGTTGAGGTAGATTTGTTCACACATTTTCCCTTCTTCTGAAGCAAATAAATAAACTTCAGTTTCTCTGTGTTTTGTCGAGGGAGTTGCTACTATTGACAGAAACTGTGGCAAGCTCATCCCCTGGGTCTCTCTTGCACTATTCCACGGGCACATATCCTAGAAAAGCACACAAAACATCTATTGCCACAGTTATCACTTCACTGAAGTATCTCACCTTTCAGGAAAAACTATTACTGCATAGATAAAAGACACCCAGAATCAATATTTAATATGTCAAAAAAACCCCAAAAAACCAAAACCACAAACAACAACAAAAAACCAACCAAAACAAAACACTAACTTGGAAGCTGCTAGCTTAACAGAGATCTGTTTATCTCAAGACTTCCATAATTTCAAAGGTAAGCAAAACCATATTTTACAATATATAAAGCATTCTTCCAGAGAGAATATTAAAAAAACCCCATACCTAGGAAAACCATAGCCTACCTAAAGGATTTTGCCTAACTAGAGGACTTAATACAGCATGGGAAAAGCAGAGTACAGAAGACGCACCATCAATCTCAGTAGTAACAAGCAGTTTTTCATTAGTTTTGTTGGCTTTTTTTTTTGCTTGCTTAAGGCTTGGTTTTTGAGCAAAGCTTGCAGTCTTCCTTCAGCTCCATACAGTACTGCTGGCCCCTTCAAATGTGCCCATTTCTGTGTTAGAAACACCCAATGCAGCTCAGAAAGGACTTTACTGCACCTACTGAGGCTTTATGTCTGCAAACCCGCTCAGCAGCCTTACGATGACCTGCCCTGGTCCAAGGATTCTCTTCCTCAGAGAAAGGAAGGATGGACTCTTGTAAGAAACTCCAATCAGCAGCAACATGGCCGTTGGGGCTCAAACAGAAAACAGACTATGTCACTGGTGAAGGTGAGATTAGCGCATTTTATGGTTTGGTCTGACACGCTGCATACAAATGAACAACCGTGTGGCCATAATGTGGTTTACAGGAAGTGACAGCAATACGCTTTTAGAAGTGAATCCTCCTCTCTACTATTCAGCTATAGGAAAAACAAGCAGCCAGTTTAAGCTGGTTAAGTAACATTCAAAGTCAGAGGAGATTTGAATTTCAGTGAAGAACAAATTTTACCTGGGGGTGAAAAGGCATGTGTGTGTTTATGTGCAGTATTAAAATGAAAATGCTGTCAAAGCTTTAACTGTTAACACAGCTAAAAAACTGCATAATTACAATTTACAGAACTCCTGCACAAATTTAAGAAAAAAAACCCCACCTTTACCTTTGTTTCAAGACAAATTGTTCTTCTGCCTCAGATCTGCAAGAGCAGTTAAAATTTTACCTTAAGAATACAGTCCTGAGTATGTAGTTACCCTGTCAAGACCACTACATGTTCTGGCAAGATAGCCCCTCTCTCAATCTGTGCTGACTGATAACATCAGTAAAAATCACTGGCTTTAATTAAACCTCCACACAGGATTCCCTTTTGCCCCTCACTAGAACAATGTTCTTTAATGCTGGGGGAAGTGGGGGTGAGAAATAACCAGTAAGGAGGGTTTCTCTCACATTCTTAGCTCACTTGCCTCTGGCATTTTAATAGACTTTTTACACAATTTATTGTATTTCATTGCTACCCAGGGACATTACTTAATGAAAAAATTACTACAAAGTGATACTATCAAATTTTTTACTACAAGTATCAGTGGTGAAGACAGGAACAATCTTACTCTTTTACATGCTGCACAAAACTCAGAAATCAAAGCATCATGTTTCTTTTTAGCATTTTGTTATTTTCCATTAAGTGTAAAAAGCATTTTCAAGAGCAGTACCATCAGTAAAATTTAAGGGTGGAGCTGTTGACCAGTTAAATTGGAACATAATTCCTTTAAAATGAATCTTCTTGTAAATCTAAGTAATGGTTCAGGGCACCAAGTTTTAAGGACACTCTGACTCAAAGGACACTAATGAAGTTGCAGCACATCCCTCACTTCAAAAGTCTTCCCATGCTGTACTGCACTTCTCTGGGCATTCATAAAGCTGACATGTTAGTATTCACTCTTCTACTCAAGTCCTAACTAGCTCTTCTCATTACACAGTTTTCTACAGGAGGGTAGTCAGTTAGGTGATGATGGCAAAGTAGAACATCTTGTGCTTGTAGCCAAAGAATTTGTCAAACTTCATTCCAGCACAAGGTTGGCAGAATGTTACATGTTAAGCCTGTTTTTATTTTAAATATATGCAAAGTTATAAAGGAGTGGGAAGAAAACCTACAGATTTAATACTTCAGATAAATTATTTCTTAAATCTCTATTCCCCTGATAGGTAATAATTACCCATGTAAACATCCCAATAATCCAAAGAGCTTCAGAGGAGGAAAACTCTACTAAATCTGACTTCTAAGCAGCACTAGGCTAGGTAAAACACACCTAGGTAATCAATGCTATCTTAAAATAAAAGGACCACTCCCAGGCCTCTAGCTATTTATTAAAACTATTTTTTTCTGCTTTCAAACACAGATTTGCATACATGTCTACACATCTCACTGGCATTCTTGATTAACAAAACTTGTATGCAGAGGCTCTGCCACTTCAGGCCCTGTCACACTGGTGAGCTGGGGATAGAATAGTGGAAGCTCCTCAGCTCTAGTTCACCTTAAAAGGAAGGAATGAGCACCACGTGATGACACTGTCATCTTCAGTGTCCCCTTGGCAGCTACAATCCACAAAGGACTGTGCCCAGCATTAAAGCAGCCCAGCATTCATGAAGAAAAGCCAGATATTTTCCTGTGTCTTTTTGCTACCCCTAGCAGTGCAGGTAAAAAGCTGCCTCCTATTCACCACCTTGCACAGCTCTAAGCCAGTTTAAAGACAGGCCATCTATTTGCCCACTCCTTTTCAGACCAAGAACCTGAGTACACCTTCTTGTTAATGCAGGAGTCTTTTACTCCACATTGAAAGATATTCCTATTTATATAGTCTCACAATAAATTCACTTTTTTTTTTTAAGAGTTTTCCTAAGAACCTGGTGAAGGGGAGCCACTGAGGATTTCTCCTCTCCTGAGCAAAAGCCAAGCCAACAAAAACGTGCACTAAATTTTCTTATCACCATGTGTAAATCAGTGACTCATAACCTTCTTGCTTCTCTGAGTCCTCCACATTTGGGAAGACCTTATCTTTCCAGGACAACCCAAATGAAAAAAGGAGCCATGGACAAACAAGCAGGTAACCAGAAAAATCACTCCAGGCACAGAAATATACATTTTCACTGTCCCAAATGGAACGAAGAGCCTATCAGCAGCATCATCTTCCAAAAGAGAAAAATCCACAGAAAACACTTTACCTTTCATAAGATACAATTCATTTTCACACTGAAGTTGCACAATTACATGAAGCCCAAACTTCACTACATGCAGGACGTAACCATTTTTACATTGCAAAGAACCATAAATTATGCCACAGAGGGTACCATAGAGTATGAGGAGGCATACTGTCTAGCAGAGCAGGGTTCAGGTATCCAACACACCTATATGTGCCTTCAACAGTAATGTATACTCACTCAGATGTTTTAATATTCAGGTGAAATCAGAAGGCAACACAACTGGTAGCAGGTACAAGACTAAGACTGCTTTGGAGGTATGGATCTGAAAGTTTAAGATACTTTACAAATTATTCAATGAAGTATTCCATAAAGTGTTCCACAGGATGTTCTTTTTAAAAAAGGTAATAGGTTTTCATATCACTACCCTTACAAAAAAAACTTAAGTCAGCATTTGCAAATTCACCTGTTCAATGTATTTTATTTCAAGAAAACAGGAAGTGGCATCCCCTTTTAGGGATCATAAATTGAGTATCCTCACTCTTCTATTAATGGATTGAAACAGTAGATAAGAAAAGCAACTCTCAAGATTTCTGTTTCTAGAAATTAGAGAAACTGAATTTAATAAACAAGGGCAGGAAGAGTTACAACACAACAGAAAAATATAGGAATATCAAACAGAGACCTAGAGACTAGGGCCCTAGAAATCCATAAATTCATAGATAACTGAAATAGTTATTTCAGCATTTATTTTTAAGGATTTGTAAGAGAAACAAGACAACCAGCAACCTTAAAAAAGGAAATATTAATAAGGAATTTATACCCTCTCTGAGAAGGTGAGGAGGAAGCACATAGTGTTCAGACAATATGCAAAATCGCATTTCTTCGCCTAAAGTATGCAACATAATTTGACAGTTAAAAAAAGTCAAATGTACATCCAGAATGTCAAGAAAAAGGAATTGTAATCTAACTCCAAATCTAAGCAGATTAGAAAGGACTAACATTTGCTTCATTAAGTCCTAGTCTATTCTACTGACATTAGCAGAATTCTTGTTACACTTGGAAAAGTAAAACAAATCAGGAATTCAAAACAATTCTGTTTCTTTAAATCATATTAACACTACATACTTTTATTGTTTTAGTTTGAAGTCTCAATCCATTCAGAGTGTTGATAGCTTTTTCGGCATCCTTGGTGTCAACGTAGTTCACAAAACCATAACCCAAGCTTTGTCCTGATTAAAAAGAAGGAATAAAAGTCATCATTAGTACTGCAGTGCCCCACAATGGGTAGCTAACTTTTTTAAAGCTATATAGACACACTAAGCAAACATTGCTTGTATTGAAGAACAGTATCTGCTCCAGATACAAATACAAAGTTTGTAATGGTCACAACATTTTCCAGTAAGGTTAGTAGATTTTAAGTAGCTTCTCTGTTCCTGTGTACTGCAGTACTTTCTCTGTTCAACACAGAAAAGGCTACTTTCAGTTTAATGGAAGACTTAAAAATGAGTGAGTTTAAAATGTTCTTCAGTGTCAGAATTTGAGCCAAATCTGAAGCCAAACATTTTTACAGGTGTCATTCATACAGTACATACAGCCTCTCAGTAACAAGGAGTTTAAAGGCTTCTTTTATTACAATATTCAAAACAACTGGTAATAGTAACTGCTTATGAGTTAAATATCAGTCAAAGATGCATCATTTTCAGATTGTTTTAGTGATGGAAATTCGGATGGCAGATGGACATAAAGCATTTTTAATTAGCTCAATCTCTGAACAACAGCCCATTTCTAACCATGCATTCTGTCTAAGTACTTATTAAACACTTGAGTTCAGCATAAGAGTCCTCTCAACAACTTCAAAACCTATAGTATGCCATCCCTAACTAGCACTTTTAGTGCATAAGAATGCAAATAGGTGTAAAATTTTAACATAGGGATAGTATACCACTTATTAAGAATACTATCCTTTCATTAGCACAAACCTTTTCAGAGACACTCCCATACTTTTGACCATTTTTTAAAAAAATAGCTATAGGGAAGCATCCAACATATCTAATTCACAAAATGCTAGTTAGAAAGATTATTTTGGATACAGAACAATATAAAAGGATAAACAGCATTATATAAAGCAAAAATGGCAATTTATTGCCAAAAAAGATAAAAGAACTTATGCTGCATCAAGTTCTTGTATTATTTAATATGTATACAGTACATATTAAACAGTATGTAATGCAAAAACATGATGGAAAGTTTGCACTTGATTCATTATGACAAGAGAGGGCTTACTAACAAGCCCATCACCTCTGGCATCCACAGTTTTGTACCAATTACCTACCATGGCACCAAAGGAACAAGGACACCATCACCATCCCACTCCCCAAAGCTGCCTCCATTCTTTTCTATCTCCTCCTCAGGTGAAATCAGAAGTCAGGTTAATATATGCACCAACAAAGAATCCAAACCCCAAGTGGATAAAGTAGTGAGCAACTTGTTCTAGAGAAACCTGTTCTGAGCAGGAGGTTAGACTACGTGATCCTCAGAAGTGCCTTCAACCTCAACAATTTCAGTCTCCTGTAACAAACCATATGGAAATATACAGAAGCATTTCTGTATTCATTTACACCTCCACCTAGATATATCTAAATTTCTTGTCTTGGAAGTGCCTTTTTCCTTATTAGTTTGATGACAGTAGAGCAAGTTCTATACCTGTCACCTCCATCACTCCCACCGTCTGCAGAAACTCTTCCTAACAGTGACTCCAAAAAAGAGAGGATGTCTTTTTGTGCATGACTTATTTCAGTCGTATCCTAATATAGAAATGCTGATTTTAGGTGTTGTTATTAATCTCCTAAGGAACCCATTTAAACCATAACCTTAAAATATGTTAAATTCTAAAAGAGAAAGCTATTTCAGATAGGATGTTCCAACTCATTAATTCCAGACTGAAGAGAAAGATGTGCAGAAGTTATTTCTACTACCCCTCTGCTGATGTGATCTACTCTTCACATTAAAAACACCCAGACCACTGCAGACAACAAGCATACCCTTCTGTTACAAAGGATTTAATTAATGACCATTCTTCTGAGGACACTCTATAGTTAGGCCAAACAATGACATAAAATAGCTCTGGACTCTTCCATCTGTGCCTCTTCTGCACCAAACTCCACTCACTTGTTTCCAAGTGCTATTACATGTTTAGGTATTCTGAATACCCTGTTTAGCCTTTTGCTGATCTTCAAAATTACAGCCTACTCAACCTTAACACAGACAAGAGTCTGACTACCTGAGCACATCAGCTCTTCATTCCATAACTCAGATCTACAAGCACTATTAAACTTAGCTTCTCCTAAACAAAGGAGTGACAAGAGTTTCCTATTTTTTTGTGAATTTGTACTTGCGCTGTTAAGAAGAACACATCCACCACTTTCAAGGGTGCTTATGTGCAGGTGAGCAATATTTCAGAAGTTACATGCTCAAACTGTTGAGCTTATTCTCTTTGACAGTTCTTGTGGCTACTTCATAGACCTGGTTACAGCTGTTTCTGTAGACTTTCTACTAGATTTTATGCTTGGAACACTACAAATATTAGACAATATGGTGTAGAAAAAAGCAACAGTTAACTAAATGAACGTTAAAACAGTCACCCAAAGTAGAAAAAGCAAAAATGATGAAAAATGCACAGGGTAATTCACAATACTTATCAGAAAAGAATCACAAATAAATTCTTTTTATTCTGTCCAAGTTGTTTCATAAACATTTACTATGAATAATGTACACAGCTGTAAAAGCCCAAAGAAAATCCTCTGCTATACAATATCCAGAAAAAGTCACAAATAAGTGCTGTCTACAGAAAAAGAGGTCAAGCAAAGTAGATGTGACAGAAGTGGCACTTGTTCATTTTCAAAGTTTTGCTTTTAAAAGTAGCAGCAATTTCCCTAAAGCAGGATTGAGGATACAGCCATTTCAATAGAATTTCTAAACCACTATTCTACTCCTGATAAAAAATAATTCAACTTCCTGAATAATTTCACTCTAGAACTCAACTTATGTGAAAGGACTCCTTGGTTATTTCCAGTAACTACTTCATTTTTAAGCAGAAGTTTATAGCACATTCCTGTTGCAAGAACTCAATTTTAGAAATAAAAATCATGACGAAGACTTAAGTTGGATTACTGTAGATGAGACTCAAATGAAAAAAATGCGCCGGCTGGGACTGCCCCAAACACCAAAAAAAAAAGACAAAAAGATCAAGAAACTTAACTGATTGTTTAGCAAAATCTAAGCCAAGTTTAGTTTTACTTTAAGGTAACTCAGAAAGACTGTGGGATTGTGGTGGTTTGAAACTCCCAAAGATCCCAAAAGATGCATCATTGCACTGTACATTTCCATGAGGCACAGCTATTTACACCACCTAGGAGAAGCACTGAATTACTGAATGCTCAAAGGCAATTATAAGACAGCTGACTTCACTTCATCACTAGTAATGACCTATGCAAAGCCTTCTCATGAACTTCGGAGGAATAAGATCTAGAGACAAGGTAATTGTTCCTATTGCCCTGTTTCCACCCAATTATTCATAAAAGATAAGAGAGTTGGTGACATGAAAGAAAGAAAAACTAAGTACTGGAGCTTTCTGAATACTGATGTATCTTACTATCTGGAGAAGTCCCCTGCTGAAAAAGCATTCATGCACAAAGCGCTTGGTTGCACAAAACAGCCCAGGTGTCCTGAGGCATCCCCCACTTCAGTGCTAGGAGATCAACTAGTGAAATATGTCATGTAAGACTAGAGATTGCTCTAGATACCACAATTAATAGGACATTGTTGTTTATGAGTATGAAGCAACATGTCTGGTGTTTTTCTTCTGCTGGTTACTGTAGTCTAAACATTTCCTCTGAAGTCCACTTCCACAGTGAACACAGCTCATCACTGTTCCTTGAGGAGTCTGCTGCTGTTCTCAGCATACAAGGCCCTTTCTACTTCATTATCAATTTAAAGATCATGTATCCTGATTACAGTATGAGGCAAAATTATTTTTCTAGATTCAAATGAAGTGAGTTCTAAAAGCTCATGGTGTGTCCTTGCTACCACCTGTCTACTGAAAGACAGTTTTAAGGGCTGGGCTGCTGGCGGTGATCACCCATCCAAGGCAGCCATTTATGCCTCAACAGGACTGAGGGCAGCACCTGTAAATAGAAATGAACAGTTGAAGGTATAGATGCACAGTAACATGACAAAGGTTTTACCGTCCCTAGATAATCCATACCCAATTACCATGTCTTAGCAGTTTATTCTTCTCAAATAATTCTTACTGTGTCTAAGCTTCTGTTTCTCTGGGAAATCCAGAACCTATGTTCCCATGTATTTGAGTCTCTGCTTGAAAATAAAAAAAAGCTGTAAGACATTCCAGACTTCATTATCTATCCCCACTAAGTACACTTTGTGCCTTCCAACAAACCTCTAATAAGATTCTACTTTTATGTTAAAAAGTTACACAGACCAAGCCATTTAGCCCAACCACATCAGGCCAACAATTCAAACATTTTCTGAACATATGCCTCTTCTCTCAACTTCCCTGGGAACCTGCCTGCCTGACAAAGTATACTTTGCAACGAAAAGTATACTTGCCAGTAATAATTTCCTTCATTTTTCTCTTTGGAAGCAGTTACAACAGCCACAGCTTATTAAAGCTTTAATATACCATAACAGTTTAATTCTTCCATAGCTGCACTGCCAAAAAAAAAAAAAAAAAGAAAAAGGAGGGAACAGAAAGGACAAGAGCCTTTAAATCAGACAGCTTCTTTAATGGCAAAGTTGAAGAGATCCTCTCCCCCTTTGACTACTATACCCATAAACCAGGAAAACAGGTAATAGTAAATAAAGTGGGAATACAGCATCTGAAAAGAGAAAACTTCTCTAACTAGACTGATACAGAGGATTGTCTGTGTAGCTGCTCCCTTCTGCATTGGCCAAAGAAGAGCAGTCTATGTTATAGCAGGCACTGGAGTGCTGGATTGCTGCAAAATGTTTGTGTTGTGTTTTCCAACTATAAGCTATCACCCAGTTTCAGGAACAATATTCCCTAAAGCCTGTGGGCACCTCAGAACCAAGAAAAATAAAAAATACTGTTTCAGATAGAAACAGCAAAGGCAGCATCTTCAAGAGCTCTTTACTCAATGCTACAGGGCAGGGTGCATAATAAGGCCAGAAAGACTGAGCTGACGAGGCCCTCTACAGACAGATCAGAGCAACTTTGCGTTCACAAGTCCTGGTTCTCCTGGGGGACTTCAACCAACCCAGCACCTTAGGAAGGGACAACACAGAGCAATCCAGGAGTTCCCAGAATGCACTGATGGCTCTTCTGTCATTGAGAGAAGGAAGTCAACAAGGAGAGGCACTATGCTGGATTTTTTTCTACCAGCAAGGAGGGGCTGGTGGGGAATGTGAAGCTCAAGGGCAGATTGGGCTGCAGAGACCATGAAATGGTGGAGTTTGAGATCAGTGAAGTTCAAGATCCTTTGGGCAGAGTGGAAGGTGCACAGCAAGCTCACTACCCTGGACGGGAGAACAGATTTTGGCCTCTTCTGGGAGATCTGCTCAATAGAGTACCCTGCTTAATATTCAAGGATCACGTCCTTCAAGCTCAGGAGTGATGCATTCCAACAAAGAGGAAGTCAGGCAAAAATGTCAGGAGGCACGTATGGATGAACAAGGAGCAAACTTGAACACAAAAAGGAAGCCTGCAGAGGGTCAAAGCAAGAACAAGTTGCCTAGGAGGAACACAAAATATTGTCTAAGCAGTCAAAGTCTATGATTCTGTAAAAGTTAAAACCTAGAAAGAATTAAATCTGGCCAGGGATGTCAAGGAGAACAAGAAAAGCTTCTACAGGTATACTGCTAACAAAAAGAAGCCTAGGGAAAATGAGGGTCCTCTCTGGAACTGAAGACCTGGTTATCAGGGATATGGGAAAGTCTGAGGTACTGGAAATTTTTTTGCCCCAGCCTTCATTGGCAAGTGCTTCAGCCACACTACCCAACTAGCAGAAGGCAAAGGCAGGGACTAGGAGAGTGAAGAATCACCCACTGCAGGTAAGTAAGTTCAAGACCATCTAAGGATCCTCAAGGTGCACAAGTCCATGGGACTTAGTAGGATACACCCAAGGGTCCTAAGGGAACTGGTGGAAGAAGTGGCTAAGCTACTTTCCATAATATTTGACAAATTGTGGCAGTCTGATGAAGTTCCCACTGACTGGAAAAGTGGAAACATAAGCTCCATTTTCAAAAAGGGAAATAATGATATGATAAAGTAGGAGAACTACAGGTTGGTCAATCTCATCTCTGTGCCTGAGAAGATCATGAAGCAGATCCTTCTGGAAACTATGCTAAGGCAACATGGCTTCCCTAAGGGCAGATTGTGCCTAACAAATCTGGCAGCCTTCTACAACAGGGTTAAAGTGTTGGTGGATGAGGGAAGAGCAACTGACTTCACCTATCTGCAGTTGCGCAAAAAAGTTTGATACTGTCCCACAGAACATCCTTGTCTGTAAACTGGAGAGACATGGATTTGGTGGATAAGGAATTGGCTGGATGGTCACACTCAAAGAATCAATGGCTCAATGTCCAAATAGAGGCCTACGACAAGTGATAAGTAATGCTCCTCAGGGGTCAGTATTGGGACCAGCATCGCTTAACTCTGTCAGCAACGCAAACAGTGGGATCAAGTGCATCCTCAGCAAGTCTGCCGACAACACCAAGCTCTGTGGTACCATCGACATGCTGGAGGCAAGGGATGCCATCCAGAGGGATCTGGACAGGCTCGAAAGGTGTGTCTGCACAAACCTCATGAAATTCAACAAGGCCAAGTGCAAGGTGCTGCACCTGGATTGGGGCAATCCCAAGGACAAGTACAGGCTGCACAGAGAATGGATGCCAAGAAGGATGCAGGGGTGCTGGTGGAGGTGAGGCTGGACATGACCCAACAGTGTGCACCTGAAAGCTAACGGTATCCTGAGCTGCATCAAAAGAAGCATGAAGATCAGGGCAAGGGAGGTGATTCTGCAGCACTTCTCCTATGAGGACAGGCTGAAAGAGATGGGTTTGTTCACCTGGAGAAGAGAAGACTCTTGGGAGACCTTACAGTACCTTCAAGTACCTAAAGGGAGCCTAAAAAAAGGAGAGTGACGTTTTACAAGGGTATGTAGTGATAGGACAAGGGGAAACACCTTTAAACTGAAAGAGGTTGGGATTACATCAGGTGAAAGGAAGAAATTCTTTACTGTGAGGGTGGTGAAGTGCTGCAACAGGTTGCCCCATTCCTGGAGATATTCAAGGCCAGGCTGGATGGGGCTTTTAATAACCTGGCCTAGTGGGAGGTTTCCTTGCCTATGGAGGGGGCATTGGAACTAGATGATCATCAAGGTCCCTTCCAACACAAACCATTCTGTTTCTAAGAGAGTTCAGTTACCTGAACTATTGAGTTTGCCTGAAAGTGCTCAAGGCTTGAAAGGCAGATGAATATGATGTTTAACCTAATAATCGTTAAATAAGTCCTTTCAAGAGTAGGCAAAATCCCTCAGAGAAGCACAGTGAATTTAAGTGCCGCATTTTCAGTAGTCCTGCAATATTTTACAGCTCCTAAAAAGAATGGATATTGCTTTCTGCATAACACCATGATTGCAGAGCAGCTGATTAGCATAGTAGTTTTGTTTCATGACTGATTAAAGCATCTTGATGTTCTAGATCTTCTCTGAATGATTTTTGGGCAAAAGCATCAAGTTTGATGGCAGAAATTTCTGGCCTATATTACACCTGGCTCCTGGTGTATCCCGCCACCCAGCTGGCTACTAAAATGTGTTCTCATGATTTCCCTCTCTAAATAGCTACTGCTGAAGATAATTTTCCTACATGCATGACTAAGAAGCTTGTCCTCCCTGACAAAATCCAGAACCAGTACTGTAGAACTTTATCTGTGCTTGAGTACACAGCTGGTACATTTCCCCCCCCCCAGTACTTCTACATTGGTATGCAACAGTATTATCAGACGATCAACAGGTGTTAAAAAAAACCCAGCAACTTCGTACTGGAAGAGTTTCCATTGCTGCATTTCTTCCCGCAGTCAGCCAGTTGCATTATTTCAACACTCACTCTCTGGTTGCATGAACCAGAACAGTCACCTTTTGACAATGCAGCACAATGCCTTTGGAAGCTTGAGACACCCACCACACGAGGGAGTCCTTGGCTGCCGTTTCCCATCAGAGCTATCAAATACCCAATGCAAGGGCTGAGCAAGCTAACTTTTGGAAGCAACCGATTACATTACCAAAGTACACAGATAATCCTGCATCTTGTCTGGAGATCTTAAACATTACTTTGAAGTCTGCAGGTGATACAGAATAGATAATTAATGATACCAGGTAATCACTTTTTCCACAAAAACAGTAAGCCAGGAGAGACATTAACTGAAGGTTACAAACAGAGATACACTATGTCCAAATAGGAAATTCTCAACTTGAAAAAGCAGAGTTGAAAGTAGGAACTGCATGAAAAGGGGCATGCTGTTGCACAAGCAGAAGAAACACCATTTGCTTATGGACACTACCAGAGGCTGAACACTGACAATCTGGCCCATTACTGCCTCTTGTAATAATAACTGACCTGGACATGCGTGCTTTCTCAAAAACTAACTTGTCATATTACAAGTAGAAGCTCCTTACCACTACAAGGTGAAAAAATACCACGAAAATTGCCAAATCAAGTACTTTTTTTAAAGCTAGCTTTTTTCATTTTTTTTTCGTGGCTAGGCTTCGTGAACAAAGATTTGGGAAGGGCTCTACCCACATTTGCTACAAGCACGTTGGTGGCTAAAAAGGCCAATATGAGATAGACAAGTCTGGTTGCAAAAGACACAGCAGAAAGACTCCTTAGGTGGAATATTCTGCAAGGCTCGATTCTTTCTGTGTTGTCTTTTCTCCTCAAGGGTGGTCCTGCGTGTGTTCTCAAATAAAGCAGCAGTGTTAAAGATAGTGTGTCTCCAGACCTCCCGATTGGAAGCAGAGTAGACCAGTTATGCTGATCAATGTGGCCAAGGCTGAGATGTTGTTTCAGGGAGTCCTTGTATTTCCTCTTCGGGGCTCCTCTCTTGCGGTAGCCAGTGGCAAGTTCACCACAGAGTACAGTCTTAGGGAGGTGGTGGTCCTTCATCCTTGAGACGTGTCCTGCCCATCGCAGCTGTGTTCTCAGCAACATGGTCTCAATGCTTGTGACTGCTGCTTGTTCTAGAACAGATGTATTGGTCACATAATCTGACCAGTGGATGTTTAGGATTGTACGGAGGCAGCGTTGATGGAAGCGTTCTAGGAGACGCAGGTGGTGGCGGTAGATGACCCATGATTCGGAGCCATATAAGAGAGTAGACAGCACTATGGCTCTGTAAACACTGATCTTGGTACTTTTCTTCAAGTGTTTATTTCGCCAAACTCTTTTATGGAGTTTGCCAAAAGCGCTATATGCCTTCGCTAACCTGTTGTCTATCTCCCCGTCAATCTTACCATCCGAGGAGATGAGGCTGCCTAGGTAATTGAACTGCTGGACTGATTTGAGCTCTGATTGGCCAATGCTGATATGGGGATGATGGAAGACTTCCTGAGGTGCAGGTTGATGGAGAACTTCTGTCTTCTTTAAGCTGACTTCCAGCCCAAAGAGCTCAGCAGCATCTGCAAAGCAGGATGTTAAACGCTGCAGGGCTGCTTCTGTGTGGGCAACAAGGGCGGCGTCATCAGCATAAAGCAGCTCCCGGACAAGATGGTTTAGGGTCTTGGTGTGGGCCTTCAGTCGCCTTAGGTTGAATAGGCTTCCATCAGTACCATATCGAATGTAGATACCGTCCTGATCCTCGAGGTCTGCCGTGGCCCTTTGGAGCATCATGCTGAAAAAGACTGTGAATAGGGTAGGAGCGAGAACGCAGCCTTGTTTCATGCCATTGGTAATTAGAAAGGGCTCAGAAAGTGCATTGCCATATCTGACTTGGCCGTGCTGATCCTCATGGAGCGAGATAATAATTTTAAGGAACTTGGGGAGACATCCTAAACATTCCAACATCTGCCATAGACCTTTTCTGCTCACAGTACCGAAAGCCTTTGTGAGGTCAACAAAGGTTTCATAGAGACCTGTGTTCTGTTCCCTACACTTCTCTTGCAGTTGTCTGAGAACAAACACCATGTCTGTGGTGCTCCTGCTGGCTCTGAAACCACATTGGCTTTCAGGTAGAATTCCTTCTGCTATAGCAGGTATTAGTCTGTTCAAAAGTATTCTTGCCAGGAGTTTGCCAGCAATGGAGAGCAGAGTAATACCACAGTAATTTGAACAGTTGGATTTAACTCCTTTCTTCTTATACAAGGTGAAGATGACTGCATCACGCAGGTCTGAAAGTAGTTCGCCTAGTTCCCAGCAGCGCACCACAAACTTGTGAAATTTAGCATGGAGTGCAAGTCCCCCATGTTTCCAGACTTCAGGTGGGATTCCATCAACCCCAGCTGCCTTGCCGATTTTCACCTGCTGTATGGCCTTGAGGGTTTCTCCTAAAGTGGGGGCAGTATCCAATTCGTATTTCACCGGTTGTTGTGTGATGGACTGAATTGCTGAGTCTTGGACTACACAGTTGGTACTGAAAAGAGTCTGAAAGTGTTAAGACCATCTGTTCAGAATGGAGGTTTTATCTGTCAGAAGCGTTTGACCATCTGCGCTGAGTAGTGGGCTTTGGACTCGGTATGTAGGCCCGTATACTGTTGTCAGGGCCTCATAGAATCCTCTGTGATCACACAAATCTGTGCATAATTGAGTTTTTCCAGCTAGATTGATCCACCACTTGTTCTGGATGTCACGGAGTTTCTGTTGGAGCTTGCTGCATGCAAGGCAAAAGGCTTCTTTTCTTACATGACAGGATGGCAGTGCAAGGTGTGCTTGGTGAGCAGATCTCTTATTCCTCAACAATTCCTGGATCTCTTGATTGTTTTAATCAAACCAGTCCTTGTTCTTCTTGAAGGAGAACCCTAAGGATTCTTCAGAGGATTGCAGGATGCTATTTCTAATATGGTGCCCAAGTATTTCAGGAGAGGCATATATAAAGCTAGCTTTACCCTTTAATTTTTACAATTAGTAGTAACATGTTTTAGGCACCTAGAGTTTTGTTTTTTACAGTCAATGGTCAAGAATACAGCCAGCAGTGTTAAATATTCTGCCCTACTATAACACCCAGTCACCTTAAATAGGCAAGTGGATATAAAGCACTTTGTTCTACTGCTGGGTTGTTTCAAAACCTGAAGTAATTTGTTCATCCAAGTATAAAACTAGTGTAACACCTTGTTGTGGTTTAAACCCATCTGGCAACTAAACAACAAGCAGCCACTCACTCACCCTGACACGGGGAGGAGAACAAAAAAAGAATAACTTGTAAGTGAAAAACAGTTTAATAACTGAAACAAAGTAAAATATAATACATTATTAACAGCAGTAAATGAAAAAGGAGATAAAGCCTGAGAAAAATAAGTGATGGATAACACAACTGCTCACCACCTGCTGGCTGATGCCAAATCCTGTCCCCTAAACGTGATTGGCCCCCACTCCAGGTAGCTCCTCCAATTTATATTCTGCGCATGAGGTTCTATGGTGTGGAATATCCCTTTGGCCAGTTCAGGTCCCCTATCCCAGTTATGCTCCCAACACCTGCTCACCGGCAGAGCAAGAGTCTGAACAGTCCTTGACTCAGGGTAAGCACTGCTTTGGCAAAAGCCAAAACATCAGTATGCTATCAGCATTATTCTCATACTGATTCCAAAACACAGCACTGTAACACCCAGTGAGAAAAATTAATTCTTTCCCAGCTGAAAGCAGAACATACTTGAACATAAATTCTTTTCCCAAACTTCACAGTAACACATACTATTTTGCAAGAGTTGTTTTGTTTCTTTCAGGCTCTATTTGCTACTTAATCTCAGAGCTTTGAAAGATTTCCTGAAACATGCTATGATCCCAAGTTTGAAAAATATTTCCCCCTTCTAGGGAACACTTTTCAGAAGTTAACTTCCAGTATTGCTTTGTATTGTGGTTTTTTTTCTGGTCCTTAGTGATGATTGAAAAACAGTAATAAGGTGATAAGTTGTCCTCAAAACATCCTTTCCTTCCCTCACATTAGTCTTAACTGGAACTCAACTCAAAACCGTCAGTCCTCCCACTGACTATGTATGTCCGAAGGGACTATCCTTCTTTCAGTTTTAACAGCTGTAATTAACAAACAAGAACAATTACTAATCTGCAAGACTGAGTAGCAAGAAAAAAAACATTTCCATTGTGCAGCATTATTAGGTTTCAAGTGCATTTCAAACGGGCTTTGGCTTAACCTGTATGAAGCCACAGGTACTAGAAAGACCAAGAGAAAGCTAGCAACTTTTACCTTCAATAGCTCCAGAAAGTCAGAAGACAGGAAAGAATTCAGATTACAAATCTCTTTCTGTTTTATTCAGTTCTACCAAATGTCTCAAGTAAGAAAGAAAAGGTTACTACACAGTAACTGAAACAGCTGGTCAATAGTATAGAAGTCTTGAAGCTAACATGGCTGTGTGCCTTTGATAACTGATGTACATTTACAGAAACTGTTAAAGGCATAAAATTAAATGCAGGATCTAAGCTCTATCAGATATTTTCTCTTTATTGTGCATTAAAGCATTAGGTTGCTAAAACCAGAAGTTTGCATATTCTGCTTCCTTCTCTTGCATTCTACAGCCTTCTAGCTACTTCTACTCCGACTTGGTATACTCCAGGAAGACAAAAATTCCATAGACAATAGTATAATAAATCCTTTTCTGCAGTTGTGTATAGAAAACCATAATGGCAATCTGGCCAATTTTCATTGTAAGAGACAGTTAAAGTGTACCGTGATAAAAGAAAATAAGATGTAGATATACATATATTTTATAGAAAATAAATACATGAAGCTAAAGGAAGTTCTTGTATGTGTGTTAAGGTCTTGCTTCTGTAACTCAATATACTAGCTGCATCAACACATAATGGACCAACCATGAACCTGTTAAAATCATCTGCACCTTGAAGTCTTACCACTTACCACTCAGCTTGTGAAGGCTGAGAGGAAGTATCTACTTCCTGTCCAGTCCTTATACTTCACATGACATCCTTGGAGTGAAAGGGCTTCAGGGTATGCAGGTGTACCCAAACTGAGGTAAACTTCACTGAATCATGCCTTCATTATTATAAGTATTTTGCTCTAATCTCAGAGCACAGTTACCCTGAAAGGCACTTATGCTGTAAAAACTTCAGATCACTGAAGGTTTCTAACACACACTAGCTTCCACTAGAATTAACATTTATTCAAACAGTTGGCTTTAAATCACTACGACATAACAGCAATAGATACCGACAAAAACATATGGAAGGGTGAGCAGTGATAAGACATGCCAGACAGGCAGCCAGGTGATTCCCAATGTGGAAGCAAAGAGCGCTACCTTTGCTAAAAACACACAAGCTACTCCCCATCACTACAGGATTAATGCCAGTTTTCAAGACCCAAGGTTTTCATGGGCTTCTTGGAAGTTATCATAACCACTGACAAGAGTGAATCTGTTTGCAGAAAAGTGCAAGAGAATGTGTACCATAATAATCTCCATTAAAAAGCACAGTGCTTGGTGTAAAGCAGAGTGATTTAATGAAGATGTTCTGATTCACTACACTCAGGAAGGTCCCTAACCATACTCAGTCATAGAAAAAGAATTCCATTTTAAAACCATTAAGTCCCTGATTATGCTGTACCTTGAGATCAGCCCATTAACTCAGCTTAATATACCTATGAACAACCATTTTACAAATAGCTTGCATCCACAATGTTGGCAGTAAGAGTGAATCCCTGGAAGCAAACATGTAGGTTTAGTCAAACAGACTTTTCTACCTTTTTTACTTGTAAAAACAAAGCCTATAAACTTCTGAAAGGTCACAGTGTTGTGCCTGCAGAACACTGAAAAGCACGTGTAAGTGCAAAGACAATCAGGTGCTATCTTGCATAACACAAGATGAAACAATTTCCTTAATCCTCACCTGTTTATATGACTCATTTCCAGGAGACATGCAAAGTGCAATAAATCACGCAGTTTGCTATGAAAAGGCACAGTAAATGCCGCTAAATACTTTTCAATAACATTAAATAGCTATATGCAGAATCAGAGAAAAGTAACTACAGGATACATTCTCACAGAATCTTCACAGAATTGGGGAATGGCCAGGGTTGGAAGGGATCTCAAAGAACATTTAATTCCAATCTCCCTTAATAGATTTAAGACTATTAGTAGGGCTCTGGATCCACACACAAGGCTTGTTTGAAACCTAACTCCTTCAGGACTGTTCCTGCAGTCCAAACAGGACAGTACTTTAACCACCCAAGATGGCTAAGTAGACCAACACTCTTGCTGCACTTTTGTCCAACAAGCACACAAAATTCAAAATTATTTATTAACTTTGTGCTACAGCACACCAACTCCCTAGGCCACATCAGAGACTGCATTTTAACATCTGCAGAGTTGAAAACATGTACTATCTTGAAAATTAAGAAGGTGATGTTAAGAACAACTCTTTCATGCTCCCCCCAAAAAGCTATGCTTCAAGGTCTTAAAGGAAGTTGCTCCAGAGAAGAGATCAAACAGTCACTATATATAAATACAAGTTTGCCTCCAACGCCA
Source organism: Neopelma chrysocephalum (assembly GCF_003984885.1). Lineage (NCBI taxonomy): Eukaryota > Metazoa > Chordata > Aves > Passeriformes > Pipridae > Neopelma > Neopelma chrysocephalum. The sequence continues at coordinate 413,510 of NW_020925222.1, forward strand.
CTTGGTTTTATTATTGATTTTAGTCAAGTTCTGCACAAGGCATTCTGCTGGCAAGACACAGTTTGCCAGGCAACACTTTTTGTCCACATCCCTGTCCTACCGTCAGGCTGACAAAACTCATTCTTTATCTCAGAACACACCACTTAGCAGCAACTAGCAAGTACCCCTGCATCTCACACACCAAAAAGAGCAGGCAGCTTCAACTAGCTCCTCCTTTAGCTGCCAGCTTACTCTACTCTCCCACTCAAGTGCATTCAAAACCTTGCAAAAACATCTGATGGATTACAGTGCTAGAGGACTGAAAATATCAAACACATTGGAGTAACTACTGGGGAGTTTCACAAGACTAGCAAAGCTCTTTTGCCAAGTGACAGAAGTTGCAGCGCTCTGTTCATTCATGCGGTCCTCCCTGTATTAGGCACTTGTACTGTAGGAGCAAATACCTGAAATTCCAGCTACTCACTGCCCTACCATCCTCAAAATTTTTTTCTTTCCTTGTCATGGGACTGCTTAAAACTTTCTACATTTCAAATAAAGTAACTTGGAAAACTAAGCCACTTCACATATGCCACGTTTTTTTTCTCCTCTTGCTTCCTCTGGGACATAAAGAAAAAGGAAAATGACCTGCCAAGTTTGTCTCCTACCTTAAAGCAGCAACAAGTCTCAGATTAAAAGTCTCAGCTTAAGGCATAAGTATATGACCATACTTTTTGCCCATATTCCTAAAAGGCTAGTTTAAATACCCTAGAACTAGTCTTGCATTAAGGTAAGTAAAATATTTAGGGTTCAAGAGAAAGCTAACACTGCTCAAAGTAACAGTGACAAGAGACTTGAAAGAAACTGCCAGCCTAGCATAGGTTTCCAACAGCTCTGCTGTTGCCAGACACTAACATTTACACTGGTACGATAGAGGTAAAGAACACTACACAGGTTAATAAATTTCACGTATTCTAGATTCAAACAGCCAGTCAAACAACACACTTCATATTGCTTCCACTCAGGACACAAATAGCTTTCCCTTGATTACTAAGAGACTGCTGTAAAAGTCACAGCAAGCATAAGAGCCATCAGTGTTTCACCCATGCTCTGCTGAAACAGGGCACCTAACCTACAGAAAGAAAAGTCCTTTTCCCACTCATGGTCTCAGCTGTTAGGGCAGACTGTAATTCAGCACTGTCTCAAGTGTTTCCTCAGTTTCTCTGCACTGCAGGAGAGAGTGTTCCATAACCAAGTATCTGACAGCACAGATACTACAATACAGTCTCCTAACACTGCACTGACTATGTGCATATACACGCCACACACTAAATTACGACTAACGTTACCATGGTGAACAACATAAGTGCGCTTTGATGACATCATGTCCAACTCCATACATTTTTTTTTTCTATTTTTGTGACCAACCCAGAATCCTTAGCATTTATTAATGTGCTACTTCAATGAAAACAGAATATGCAAGAGAAATTTCCATGTTAACAACTGAAGCTCTCTGTACAAACTTCAGTTGCAAACATAATTACAATTTTCTGGAAGTACTCAACTTCCAGGCAGTTTTTTAAACTACAGTTCTAGACACCTGTTCAATTGTGTGTTGCATTTTACATCTGCATTATATGCAGAACAAGTATGAAACAACACTTCAAAGTATCTGAAAAATAATTTTCAGAGGATAGGAAGAAATCTGCAAAATTAAATAAGGTACACCTGTTTCTGTAAGACTAAAGCTGACAGGACAGGACATAGAAATATGACCCTTCCTCTACACAACAGTCCCTCACAGTGTACTGGAGACTAGACTACAATACTCTAGAGACTGTAAAAGTCTATGAAATTTTTAAAGGGTCACATAGTAAGATCTGAAGAATTGTACTCTGTGAGGCTGTAATGTTGGTCACAAAGAAATGCCACCACGTGACAGACAGTTGCCAGTCACAGTCCAAGCAAGAGCACAGATATTTTGGGAAAAGATGCGTAACAGGATCAGGCTTTCAATCAACATGTAAGCTTCACAGTAAGGCAGTTGGATCAAGTTTGAAAGAAATACCCACATAAGTGATCAACAACAACGTCCTGAAGTAGATTTACTCTATCTTCAGTCAGAGATGGTTGAAATTTTGGCAGCAGGAAGTGATGCAAAAAGAAGCCTTCAGGTGTGGAGTACCTGTCTCCTCACACTAATGGTACAGTCTAGTACCACAGTTTCACAACCACACAAGTCTACAGATGTGCTACACTGTTCTTGGCTAGGTCACTAAATACATCCTGCCTCATTTTCTAGGTAGAACGAGCCAGCATGCTGAACTGCAAATGAAATACACATATAAGCATTATTACTAGTTCAAACACAGTCAAAGAGAAAAGAAAACCAAACCTATTAATAAAAAAGTTCTCTTTTAGATCACACAAGTTGTGAATTTTATGAGCATATGATTATTTTGAGAACAGTACAGAAGTTCTGTTCTAAGGCAAGAAAACTAAGACACTTCCCCAAATTTAAGTCACCAGCTGCTTTCTGAAATTAGAGTCTGAATTCCAGAAGTTTCAGTTTAGCTAACAACTCCACAAACACTACCGGGCAAATGACAAAGAAGCAAATGCCTGAAAACATGGAGATTATTCCACAATGTGAAAATTATGCATTTATCTTCCACATGTACAACTGAACATGCACTAAAGGCAGTGGGAGTTAAAAAAAAACAAAAACATGTTCTTTTATAAGGATACCACATTCATCACATTTTTACCTATATTAAAGTTTCAGAAAAGTAGGCCTACAAAATGCAGTTGGTCATACTAAGGTAAATATTAAGTGGTAATTATTACTGTCTCGTATTTTGTCAAAAGCTAGTAAATCCACCTGTCTCATGCTAATGGAAAGCCTGTGCTTTCAGGTGCTTGCACAAGGGCAGTTCAGGTAACTGAATTTCAACCCACTTTACCTTCTTTCCCAACTAAATTTAGAGCCTTTTTAGCTTATTTTTTATAATTATACATGCATGCTTAACATTAGATTATGTAAAATGTTATCATTATATGATAACTGTTGTCTCTGCTGCCTTTAAATATGTAGAAGCATTAAAACTGAATTAAACAGCTATCTAGAGTGGTTGATTAGAATTCAGTTATGATGCTTTGTTGAGACCAGGGTCTCCCACCTATTGTACAACTATAATTAGTTCATTTGGGAGTTTTGTAATTTGTATTTACATACACCTACATTAGTCAAAAGCACGTAAGAGTTAACATATCTAAAATATCTAGGCACAATGACTCATTCCAAACAGTTTCTCTGGTTAGCAAGTGAAGATAAGTGACATTCATGACCCACTTATCACTTATGTTGTCAATGGGATTAAGTGAAGAGATTCTTGTTCAGCACTCTTTAAAATCTTCATTAGCATCAATGTTTCATTTACCTTCAGTAAAACAACAAAACAGCTATTTTAATTCTTAATGATAGCACTTTCAGTGTTTTTCTTTTAATAGAGAAAGTAAACTCCACCTCAGCTCCTAGTGTTGCCCCAACAGCAAGTTGTGCCCATGAGGTGCATGCTTCGAGATGACCAGCAGGAACCTTCTGCAGGTCAGCTTTCTCCCTCACCCCCTTCACAAATAAACCCTTAGCTAGAAATTAATAAGGGACACAAAACTTTATGTTGACAGTACACTACAAGGAACTATAACCATTGGTTGACACAACTAAGATGTTCTAACAAATTGTACTCCATGGAAAAAGCATTACTGAAACTACTGGAACTGCCTTTTATAAACAGGACTTCAGACTGCTCATATGAAATTAGTAAGTGAACTCCAGAGTGCCTCCTTTGCCTCAATTACATTTTCCAGACGCAGGAAGGCCTTCAAGTTCAACTCAACCCTATCCTAAAGTGTGCAGACAGCTTTAAGTAACTGGGACACTTCTACCTCTAGTGAGAGTTGCCCCTACCCATGGCAGGGGGGTTGCAATCAGATGCTCATTAAGGTACCTTCCAACCCAAAACATTCTGTGATTCTATGATAATGCAGTCTTAAATGCACTCCAGTGTTGCAGATGTAACCACAGAGTCAGTATTCAATAACAGGGTGGGAGAAAGTTTGGTTCAAATTCACAGGATGCTCTAATGAGTATTTGGTCAAGATGACAGTAAATGGCCTTGACTCCTCTAAATTTCACCACATAGCTTTGGTGATCCAGTTAACCACAGCAGGAGTAACTGACTCTCAGGACAGGACTGTGGCTGCTAACTGGGCATGGCTGCAGAGATCACAGCTCCACATGGTCCCACCGGATGCCCTTTGAGGTAACCAAGTTGATCTCTGCCCCAGTGATCAGTGGGCTGTGCTTTCTTCTTCCCTATTGTTGGCCCTGCTCACCAGTGACAGTCCCCAGAAAGTGAAACAGTCTCTGACAACAAGCTTGCAGGATGGTCACTCTACACCAAGGCCAAGACTGGACTGGCTGCTGTGTGCTGCCACCAGCAAACTCCACTCTGTCTGCACACTAGTAGGCCTGGAATGGTGGAGACAAGCCATACCAGACCTTAGTGATGCTGCCAGCATAAAAATGCGTATCAACTTCTACACGCCCCTAAATTTCTCGTCATTTAAAGGTACTCAAAAAGTATCTAGTACTCATGGCAGTTCATTTAAGGAGGAAAAAAACTTCTGCTTTAACACAGGAATCAAACCAATAAAATTCTGAAATTCATGCCAAATCTCTTTCTTCACAGAAACCTGGTTACAACCCCTGTTCTGAATTTAGAAGGAAAAAAAATTTGCTTTTCAAGAACTCTGTAGAAAACCTGAAAATGAGTAAGAACAAGACTGGAGCTAGAGAGTTTTCTCCTCAGCATCCATAAACAAAAGGTAATCTTGCTCCAGGCTACTTAAATCAGAAGTATTGCTCCCAATGCAATTATAAGGCAAGACACCACATTTCTCAATCTCACTTATAATATTAAAGCCTTTTGGAACAAGACTGATGCAGTATTTTTCCTGGCAGCTGAAAGTATGGCTCAAAGCTGAGGAGTTGCTTTCTGATAAAGTAATAAAACCAGCTCTATCTCCCATGGTTCCAACTCTGGAGTTCTCAGCTACTGAGAATGTCATTTCTGCAAATTTTTCCTGCGAATTCAGGATCCTTCTTAGGCATCACTTCATTCTATACAGAAAATATCCCACCTTAAAACAAGGTCTACAATTAAGTCTTGCTCCATTCCCAGATAAAGACTCCTTTGAAATTATGCACCAGCAATGTGCACTTCTAGCATACAAAACATCAAAACCATAATATAAGGACATGGCAATTTGGACATGGATCATTAAGACCTTGAGACTCAGTTCTTTGGGCCTGCAACAGACTCTTAATTGGGAGAAGCATGTCATTCTTAAGCAAGTTCAATAAGATATGCTAAACATGTGAACTGAGATTGGCAAGACAGAGGCAAACACTTTGAACAGCCATCCCACTAGCTGATGAAGTATCTGTTACACCCTTCCACTCCCAGAAGAAAAGGTCAGGAAGTACTTAAGTAAAGGACCTTCTGTTTAAAAGCACTGAAGTCATGACCTATAAAGAAAACAGGCTTGTTTTCTGCATCAACCAGCCCCCACCTGAAGACAGGAGGCTGTAGCATCAGCCCAGCCTAGTTTCTTTGGCTTTCCCTAAAACATTCAGTATTCTTCACACTGAAGAGCAGAGACTGGTTTGAGGCTTTGTCAACCCAGAAGGACTAAAAAGCAGTGATTTCAGTATCCCAGACTACCATGCTGAAGCAGGATATTTTACAGATTTACCCATTCCACTACCTAACATCTTAAGAACAAATCATCTGCTATAGTAAGAAGCACTGGTCATACAGAGCCGAAGGGGAGGCAAAGCCACCTTCATCCAGCAGCACAGAAGTCAGAGACAATTCAATTAGAAGGAAGTCAAAGAGCATATATTGATTAAACTATCAATTCTAAAGAAATTGTTGAAGTGCTGCAATATAAAATCAGCTTTACCTACCAAGTAAGGTAATCTGCCCTTTCTCCAAGGTACAAGTTTCATTACCTGCATCCCTGAAAGAGGAAGCTTTGCATCAACTAGGGCTAAAATCTAACTCCAATGAAGTTCAATTAAAACTCAAGGAAACCTTGGATAAAAATCTGCTTTTCCACATCTGAGTCATCTTTCCAAAGGCTCTAAAGCTCAGCTTCAAATGTCTTGTTAGCATTTATAGCACTCATACAAACCTGGATGAAATGCAAATACATCCTCTTAATTTTGGTGTATATGATTAAAAAATTAATCTTAAGTCCTTCTGACTTTATTCCATGACTTGAGAGAATTGTAAAACACTATTTGACAGTTCACTGCCTAGAAAAATGAAAAGATGCTGAAAACTCCAAAACCAACATACCTGTTATTTTGTCCCTGACAAGCTTGCAGGATTCTATCTCCCCAATGCTGCCAAACAGGCTCTTCAGTTCCTCTTGTGTCATGTTTTGTGGAAGGTAGTTGACTATTAAATTGGTCTTGCTGTCTTCTGTGTTCCCAGAATCAACTGGTGATGAGCAATTGTTTATGGTGGTTGAACCATGGGCTGTGTTATTACAAGTTGGTCCGTTAGACAGCTGTGTTTCCATGGCAGCAATTACCTGCTGAAAAACACAGAAAACAAGAAGCATCAAACCTCCTACTTTACTATCTAGTAGGAGAGTCTAGACAGCAATACAAGACCTATGACTATGCAGAAACGGTACTGCCAAGGTCATATAATGCCTATACACGCAAAAAAACCCTCCCCACCAATACAGAAGGATGTTATCTGTTAGTCAAGGTAATACTTTAAAAACTTGCAGGCAAAGGAAGTGTATCTTCTAGAAGCTCACTCAATGACATCAACACTCAAAGCTTAAGTTTCCATCCTCTGCCACTCCCTGTATTTAGGGGCATTATAGCCTTTCTATCATAGAAGTTACCAAGCAGAATTGGCCTGTTGCAAGGGTAATCATTTCTATAAACTTACAACTGGTTACTGAAACAACATGAAATGCAACTTTTAAGGTGGTAGTATCTGACTATTTTCAGAAAGGTGGGGATTAACTGTATCCTGAGTATAAGCCTCATAAGCAATAACAGAAATCAAGATTAGTACTTTAAAGAGATACTTAGAGGACACATAAATGTGCTGGAATGAAAAACATACTCTTCCTCGTCAACATCTATGTCAAACTTGTGTCACCACAGGTTGGAATTAGGTTTCTAAATGCTTTTATTTGACTAAACTGACAATTCCTGGTTCTCAGTTCTTCCCTCCCTTGAACTCTGAAAACATGCAAATTTGAATCTTTAACTTTTAGACGCCAGAATAAGGGAGTGATCACCACTCCAAGAAATGCTCTATGCCTTGGAAGAACGCAGAACATATCTTCCGAGAGGGAGAAGGAGAAAGGAACTGGAGACAGCCAGCACAGCTTCACCAAGCACAAGTCCTGCCTGACCAACCAAGAGGCCTTTTATGAGGTAGTCACTGCATCAGTGAACAAGGGAAGGGCTACAGATGTCATTCATCTATATGGACTTTTGTAAAGCCTTTGACACAGGCTTTGCACCCCACAACATCCTGATATCTAAAGTGGAGATAACTGATGGGTGGACTGTTAGTTGGAGAAGAAAGTGGTTGGATACTTGCATCCAGAGGATACTAGTAAATGGCTCGGTCTCGATGGACATCAGTGACAAGTGGTGTCCTTCAGGGTTCCATACCAGAACCAGTCTCATTCAATGTCTTCACCAATAACACAGACAAAGGGATCAAGGGCACCCTCATCAAGCTTGCAGATGACATCAAGCTAAGTGGTGCAGCTGCCACACTTGAAGGATGGGATGCCATCCAGAAGGACCTGGTCAAGCTGGAAAACAGGGCCCATGGTAATATCAGGTTCAGCAAGGCCAAGTGCAAGGTGCTGCACTGGGGTCAGGGCAACTCTGAGTATCAATACAGGCTGGGGGATAAACAGATCAAAAGCAGCCCTGCCAAGAAGGACTTGGGGGTGCTGGTGGATAAGGCTGGATATGATCCAACAATGCGCACTTGCAGCTCAGGAAGTGTGTTCTTGGCTCCACCAAAAGAATCACGGTCAGCAGGTCAAGTGAGGGGATTCTGCTCTTCTACTTCACTCTGCTGAGACCCCACTTTGAGTGCTGAATGTAGCTCTGGGGTCCTCAGTCAACACCACAGGAAGGACATCAACCTGTTGGAGCAAGTCCAGAGGAGGCCACCAAGGTGATCAGAGGGATGGAGCACCTCTCCTACAAGTAAAGGTTCAGAGAATGGGGGCTGTTCAGCCTGGAGAAGAGAAGGCTTCCGGGTGACCTTACTGTGGCCTTCCAGTACCTAAAGGGAGTCTGCAAGAAACATGGAGAGGGACTTTTACAAGGTCCTGTAGTGACAGGACAAGGGGAAATGGCTTCAAACTGTAACAAAATAGGTTTAGAGTAGATAGTAGGAAGAAATTCTTTGCTGTGACAGTGGTGAGGCACTGGCACAGGCTGCCCAGAAAGGCTGTGGATGCCCCGTCCCTGGAAATGTTTACAGTCAGGGTGGATGGGGCTTTGACCAACCTGGTCTAGTGGAAGGTGTCTCTGCTCGTGGCAAAGTGCATTAGAGCTAGATGATCTTTAGAGTACCTTTCAACTCAAACCATTCTATGATTCTGTGTCTCACTCTAAAGTAACTGACTGTATGATTGCAAGATGCAGCAGAAGTAATTTGGAGGACTGTACTTGTACACAAGTATTTGTCACAAGCTGCCACATATACAAAAGGCTCTCTGACATCTCAGTCCACAACTGAATGGTAACAGTTGGTAAATACAGTGGATTTTTAAAGGCAGCCTAATATCCAAGATTTGGGTAGCCTACCCTCTTTGAGACCAACTATTCAAGGACAACATTCAAGAGAAAATTACATAAGTTAATTCTCCAGTGACACACATTTCAATACAGAAGTAAGACTTAGCAAAAACTTTACTAAAGAAATCCATCAATCACTGAAATCCAACCTCATAATTAAGTGGAGGGAGGAGTTCTCACACAAAAGCCTCCTGTAAAATCACAGTGTAGCATCAGGACCTCTGAAGGTTCTGCACTAACAGTCGGGTTTAAAGCACAATACGCAGTCAATGCATACCCAAAGAGCTGATTAGGTCAACTATGCTCAGGGAGTGCATAACTGAACTTCCTAAAAATATGAGAGGGGGTAAAAGTTGAGTTTCTAAAAGTACATTTCAGACATTACTGGGAACACATTTCTATGTTCTGCATACAGAAGTATTTTACAAGAGGCTACTTCAGCACAATGCAAAAAAGGGATGCATCTGCTAAGAACATTTATTACAAAAGCATGATTTAGTTTTCCTGAAGAGCTGCAACTGGAATGACATTTTCTTCTCTTGTGACAAACTCCAAGGGATAACCTGCTCCTGGCACTGATGAAGCAAGTCCACTGGAAAGATGATGAAGTAGATGATCACAATGAAGATAAACTACTTTTCAAAAGACTAACATATCTGGTAGAGGTAGTAGTCACAAATCCTGTGCTGCAACTGAGGCTCTCCAGGATTGCTATTTTCCCCTTTTTGTCCTTTACTCTCAAATTTGAAGTGTTTGCTGATCAAAATTAGCAGGATTTAGCAAGGACAACAAGCAATTCTCACTTAATTGCACATTTATTTTCATGTTCAGGTGGCAAGAACAGGATCGTAAGCCAGCATTCAAGTGAACAGCTGCAGTAGCCTGTGTGTGCTGAAAATTACAGCATTTCTCAGCTATAGAACCATCTGCTCTGAATAAAGTGATACTAATATGTTTTACAAATAACGCATAACCCATTGATAGGTTGAATAGAACTGTTCATAAAAGACAAAGCACAAAGCACTAAATATTTTTCACTCAGAAAAATAGTTTGAGATAAATTTACAGTTTTCGAACAATTTCTTAGAATAAGACTGGTAAATATACTTTTAAGATAGTAATCATAAACACAAAGTATACAGGTTTTCAAAGTTACTGCAACTTAGTATTCAGACCATACCAAAACCATTTTAGTACAATACTCCTCTTCAATTACCCACCGAGTATTTTGAATTAGTACTAAAATCTAATTGACATTAGAAGGCAGGCAAGCCACTGCAGTGTAATTTCTACACAAGATCACCATATTATAGAAAAAGTTGTCTTGGTATGTCAGTGTGCTCTAGGCTATCACAGAATAAGAACACAACCTACAGCCTATAATGGAACATATAAGTTAGCATTCCAAATGGAAGATTAAAAGACTTTGGTATGGCCTCAGCACTATTAACATGTAAAAGAAGTAGCCTACGGAATTTAAGAAAAGTCCCACAGACCCCAGTCCAAGGCTCTGCTGCCCACGAACCACTTCTAAGCAGAGAAGCCACATCACACAGTCTGACTGCCATGTTAGTTTGGAGTTGCCGTCTGCAATATGGACACAAAAAGTACCGTATGTTAGATTAGCAAGATAATGCAACAAATCAGTTTGTACAAATTTACAGTAATTGCATTTATATTCCCAGCACGTCCATGCAGTGTGGCTTAATTGGATTTGAGGCAATTCCAATCTAATCTTTCCAAATTCAGTTCTAAAATTATTTTTCTTACATGAAATAAGATGCTTATTTTTAAGAAGATTTAAAAGATAATGCAGTCTGGTTACCCCTGCGTCTACCCTGGAAACTACCTCCAGAACCACACCATGCCTAAAAGAAACTATATCACAAAGGAAATTTTAAATCTTCAAGACTGAAGAGTAAAGAAAAAAAACACAGTGAGTTGATTTTCCATCAGCACATAAGATGACCATGCACCACTGAAAGACAGCTCCCCTTACATGCAAGTCTTTCCCAGCCCACAGAAAAAAAACTACACCAAACTACTTTGTTAGAATCCAGCCTATTCTTAAAATTCCAGGTTTTAAAAATTAAGTAAATTAGAATCTTGCACAGATGATATTCACTATGTTTCCTTGCAATAGCTGTTTAAAAGTACCACTGGACATACAACTGGCAGTAGAGTCAAGGATTTCTCAAGTGAAATAACTGGAGCAAAATATGCAAGTGTTTTTGGTAATGGTATTTTTGTCCCCAAGAACATTCTTTGTTTTAACTAAAAGACTGCTGCAAATCCAGCTGGATTTACATTGAACAGTGCTAGGAGGATACCACAAAAGCTAATTGGCCATTTGCAGATGATTACAAGTAGTCTAGACATGAAATATAACCACAATAGGAACAGGAACAAATAGGAAGACTCCTGATTCTTGCCACCGTTTGAGACTATCTTGTCTTTGAGTAGCAGATAAGGCAAGTCTAAACTTGATTAAAAAAGACTTAGGTTTCAGAAGGCTGGAGCGTCCAGGGTTTATATAAAGATACACTTCAAAACTTTTTCTGTTTCTGCTTTATAATGGTGGAAATTACTTTTCATTTCAGTTTGCTACTAAATCCATATGGTGAGCTGACTTCATATCTGGTCTTTATTTCTAACTTAGGTTAATAAAGACCTTCAATCATCTCTATGCAAAATACTGACTCTCTGGTATCAACTGCAAGCTTGCATGCCATTCTCTCTGGTGTCAACCCAAAACCAAGAGTAACAACTGCACTGCTGAAGCACCCTTGTTTACAGCCAAGTACTTTTGATGAACTGCTTATTACATGAAGAAAATCTAAGAGTCTCAACCAACTTCTTTAAAGTCCAGACAAGCTTTATTAAGGAGAGTGCATTAAAGTAGCACTTTCCAAAATTCTCTGTCCTACAGGGACAGTACTGATATGTGTAAAATGATTTTTTGGATCTCTGTGGCTCTCAAAGCAGTGTAATCCCATAGATTATTTGCTTCCAGTGAACCACAGGCTATCTAGATGGAAAACTTCAATAGGACAGCTAACTTGTATGTACAGCCTTCTGTGTACTCACTGCAGACTTCACTATTCTCTCGAGCACTGCAGCACTTCTCAAAAAAAAGAAAAGAGGACCTCTCATTTGAGGTAATTCCAGTTTGTGTAACACATCTATCTTTACTGAAGAATTCTATAAGGTAGTTGCATCAATGTGTAAGTCAATTCTCTAACTACCACACCACTATGTCTCCAAACCATATTTTGCTCTAGCAATTCTTTGACCATTTTTATTATTTTCAAAGCTGCAGACTGCTCTTTTACATCTAGCAGTTTTCAGTCTAAACAGTGTACTAAAACAGCACATCACCACAGAATCTGAGCTGTGAGTAATCTTCAACTTAAGTTTTAAAACACTGAACTACTGAAGAAACTTTAGTACCATTAAAAAACCTAATTCGGTTTTTGACTATTAGCCTCAGAGACAGTATTACACTTCAGGTTATTAAACCAGCTCAGCAGTTACTCCATTCAAAACCTATGAAACCATTAAGTTCAGTAAACAGGGTTCTATGCCTACTGAGGAAATGTAACTTGTCTTAAAATGCATTCAGATTAAGAGAAGAACAACAAAGTTAAGTTGACCAAATAAATCTGCTCTTTCTTTACAATAACGAAAGGAAACAGAGCTAGAGACAAAGTTGTTCAGTTCAGCAAACCGCATGGTTCCTTTTGTTGACATGCAATGCATGGGAGCCATCTATTTCTCAAACTTACTTTTAGTTCACCAGGCCCACTTAAGATTTTAAACCCAAACACTCTTAAACACTATTTATAGCATTAACTGAATCCCAGTTTCTAATTAGCTGCAGTCATGAGTAAGGTAAAAAAAACGCAAGTAGGCTTTTTTGTTTTTCAAGAGCAAAGACATCAGGAGTTCAAAAGCCATATGAATTATGCAATTAGTTCTGGTTGCCATAGAACAGTTCTAATTGTAACAGTAGATTTTTATATGAGAGCTTTAGAAAACAAAGCAGAGGTAGCAAGATGAAGATGGGGAAAAAACAGTAGTCACAGTGGGCTATTAGGTTTCCCTGCGACACATGTATTTTGTTGTGTAACATACTGAATTGTTCATGCTTAGCTGAAAACGCAGGTTGAGGCTGCATCCTGTGACAGAACCAAGGACTTCTGGCCAAAATCGTCCTACCACAGGTTTGATTCACACCTGTGCATCCCTGCCACTGAGGGGGCAAAAAGCAATTTCACATAGGTTTCATATACAGAATTTATTTCTATTTCTATTATAGATACCACACACACACAAAAAAAAATCACTGCACAGATGCCTGCCCTCATTAAGCTGTATACTTCTGTGAGAGGCTGAAATGTTAATGTTTAATGATTCAAAATAATGGGCCATTTGCAAAAGCAAGAGGGTGCTTCACTGGGTCCAGGTTTGCACCCTTTGGCCGAGGGGGATGAGGAGGGTGCGGTGTGCGGTGGCAAAACCTCTGATCTGCATAAGACACAGAGGGTGAGCACCCAGCACCAAAGACTATAAGCTGGGTGAAGGGAGAAAGCCAACAGGAAGCAGACCCAGTGGAGGTGGGATAGTGCTTTTAACCATGCCAACCAATGCCCTTACACAACTGGCTCGGGCATAAAATTCCCTCCCCACCTCCCACCCCAAACACCTTAAAAAAAAAAAACAAAACAAAACTTCATTATTTGATGATTCATGAAATGCATGAAAGCACAGCATTAATTCATGCATACTCAAAAAAGCAAAAATTGTTTTTTTGCTTGCTCAAAAAAACAAGGGATAACAGCAGCTGTTCAATTTAGCATATGCAAAAGCCATTACACAGGTTACCAGAATAGCCCACACTTCTTTATGGTTAAAGGCACATATAGGCCAGAGGGCATCAATTCAGTCCAGAACCTTGCCTGTCAGAACAAAACACTGTTCATTCTTTCAGTTTCCCTGCAGGAAAGATAGCTGTCAAGGGAAGCTTGATGGTTACTCTACTATCCACACATTAACAGCACAACTTGGTGAGTCTGCACAAACAGGCTTAAACAATGCTTACTACTTCATCTGTATTTTCACTTTTTCTTTAATAGTATAAACCAGCATTTCTCCATTCTCAGCCCTCCCCACTTGCTTGTCCATTCATTTGTTGTTCCCTTCATTGCACTATGTAAAAATCTGCAGCACAAACTAGATCAGGGTATTGCTTGAGGAGAAAACTCATGCAGCTCAAGAGAACCAACCAAAAGAGTACCTCTTGATTTATGCAAAGTTATATGGAAGAACTCTGATAAAATACACATCAAAGACCAAAAAGCCTCACAGAAAACTCAGAATTCCTCTAATAATAAGGTGGTCTCAAAATTTTCAATTAACTTAAAGTTACTGGTGTAAACACAGGCAACTAAGACCAGAAAGCAGGAGTTCTACACAACAGTAAAAAGCAATTATATATGCTCTCAAAAGTAGGAGGTTAGAAGGGGAAACTTTTCACACTGATTCTTGAATGAGTCACTAAACACGTAAGACCACCTTGGCCTCAAAGTCACAGTCAGTTAAGAATGAAGATGGATATGAAAAAAATCATACAGGATGTAGGGAAAAAGGATTGCAATTCAGCCCTGTGATTTGTGCTGCAGAAGTTATTCTGAAGAAATTCTAAGCAATGACAAAGAGGTAGAAAGGCAGATTTGTGCATTCCAGGCAACATGGAAGACAAGTGGACAACTGCAGACAGCTGAGCAAGAAATAGCCATTAGTATAGGCATGAAGCACATTAAAAGGACAGAAAGAAAAAAGATATATAAGGAACACTGAAAACATATACACAGATTAAAAGTTTCCACTCTGTATGAAATGCTTTTGGAAACTCTTAACATTCCTGCAAAATACTTAAGAGTATTCTAATACTGCTCTAAACAATGCCCTACTGAAACTACTATTAGGAACAAAGCCAACAAATATTTGCAAGCAGTTCTAAAAAAATAATGCATGTACAACAAGGCAAGGACATCAATTGACAATGGAATAGTCTTGAGACCACACAGGAACTCTTCTGACTGCAATTACTGATTATTGCATCAGCTGGGGTAAAGGGATAGAAACATACAGGGTAATTTAAGGTATCTTAGAAACCATACTAGAAAGAACTCTAAGTCTTCTGTAAAGAAAAGAAACACCCCATTAAGTGATAAGTTCAAGTGAGACTCCAATGAAGTGTAACCATTTTTATGTTCCTAGTTATTCTGGTCGATTTAGACAAACAACCACTTCTACCAAGATAACTTATTCCCTGAGCAAGATAGCATCAACATGCACTATTAATTAGCATGAAGTTATACTCTCTCTTCATTGCCCTCTTTCATATAAAAAAGTTCAAAGCCAGCTGAAGGAAAATGATTACTTTTGTTATATTTGAAATTTAATTAAATCAGGCCTGTTTGAACACAACCAATATTGATGTTCAGCAAGAGTTCCACCAAAACTATCACTAGATCACACAAACAGCTGTTCAGGCCTTAAATGAGCAATCCGTGAACAACTCTAGACTTAATCAATACTCTAAATAAAGCTGTTTTTTAAGAGAAAAGACTTTTCAGCTGTACCCTACCAGTCACAAACTCTTGCAAACTACATTTTTTGCTCTTATTTGCTATCCCAGCCTCCTTTGATAGCTCTAAGTCTTTTAGCCAAGTGCTCTCCAAGGAAATGCAACTCTGTCAAAATGCATACACACTCTTAAGAGGTAACAACAGCATCTTATTGCAGACATTTCCCTTCAGCCTTATACACCTGCAGATATCTTGAGCCTACTAACAGATGAAAATAGGTTCAATGAGGCAAAAGCAGACAACTTGATGACTCTTCAAATACAGCATCCTGATAGGTTGAAGGGTTTCAAACTCAACATCTGCTTGAACTGGCTAGGATGTCTACTTCAATTTTTCAGCATTTACCTCTATTCCAATTGGGCTGTGTAAAACTTTTCCCCCTTTCACAGTGCAACTACATCCTTCTGCCCCAATGGCATTTTCAAAATCTGACCTTTTACCAACAGATAGGAAAAAGGAAACCAGGTTTGTCTGACTGAAGAGATACACAAATTTAAAAACAAAAAAGTTAGAAAAACAGGCTCTTCCTTATCAAGGGGAAGAAGAGATCTTCATTAAGACAAGAGCTCAACTAGCAACACGGGGCAAGAGGTACTGGGGTTTGTCACGTATTCAGCATTACAGGAGATATGACAGCAAACAAGCTACCTCAATGGCCTTCAATATGATGTCCGAAATTGCTTCCATGGCTTAGGATCACATCTTGCAGAGGTTAAACACTATTTAAATACTGAATACTTGCTTTCACTCTTCAGTGAAGGGCCTCAAAGTAGCATGTAAGGCAAAAACCAGGAATTTGTGGCAACAACTGACTTGAGCTGCCTTTTTTTTTTTCCACAGGTGGGCATGAAGGGTTGGAAGAACAGAAAGAACACTGTTCAAAGCAAAATGCTTCCAGTCTGTATATTTTGCCCTCTTCAGTCAAGAAAAGCTCAGACTTCACTTACAGTTACAAGGCTTCCATTTTAATCACTTCTTTAAAAAAGATTTAAGATCAACCATAAAGAGTGAAGATATCTACAAACCATTCTTGTTAACAACTCATAGTGAACTAATACAAAAAAATATGGCCAAGGCCAATTTACTCTGTAAATCTATTACAAATAAAGACTATTCAGTCTCCAAGAAGCATTCTTAATGGTCTCACGTTAATAATCACATCTTTTAGAAAAACCAACAAGCTTAAGGGCAGTCATGACTTCTTCCCTTCCTGCCTCATCTGGAGTAGAAGTCATTGTGGTTCCATGAAAACACCACAAAGGCTTCCCACAGCAGACAAAGAAAACTTCTATTTCTTTATCCTGATATACCATGAGTAATGAATAATGCAACACAGATATGACAGATCCATATGCTGTGCTGACTTATGTGCAGAAATCTTTATTTCTATAATCCAACTGAAAATTTAGAGCAATGAATACTTTAAAGTTTTCCTACTTCAAAATAATTTCGCTCTTGCTTTTAGTCAGCACTAAGATCTTGTCCAAGTCTTAAGGTTTCTGACCTCTGGGGATGGGAATCTTTGCACAAATATGAATTCAAGGACAGAGGAACACAGCAGCCAAGATGCCAGAACCCTTTGTTAAAACTTTCAGGAATTTAATACATCATCATTAATACTGCTAGTCAGTTTCCTATCACTCTGTCCATAAATATGAAGTTTCTGGGACCATTTGGCTTCCATATGTTCTACCTCTTCTATTTTTTTCTTAATGGAAGGTTTGTCTCCCGCTTCTTTTTTCAACTGACTTAATATACCCTTGTTTCTTACATAGGCTAATCCACATGTTTTACTTTGACTCTCATGCTTTATTATTTCATGTATTATCCTATGCTACGTATTATACCCAAACCTATTAAAACTTCAACTTCTACACAACAGACATTTCTATGCCTTAACATTGTATATATGTATTACTGAAATCTAAATTTTTTAACAATAAATTCTAGATGAGGCAGTTTTCTTTCAAATTGGTTTTGAGAAGCTGATTTCATTGTGTTACGAGATTTATCATTGCATCAAAAAACTGAAGTAATACCCCAGTTCACAGTAAAATTAATTATATGCCTAATTCAATAGCTAGAGAAAGAGAAGTCACAAAAGTACATCACTGTAGCAGAGCTCCCAAATACTGAGTCATATGTTTGTCAATTTATTTTATTCTCCTGAGTACATCTTCAAGCTTTAATATCAAAGGAAAATCAAGTGAATTGTTTGCAAAAAAGTTGGTGAGAAGTTTCGAGATAGCATGAAAGCAAAAACAAAGTCACACCAACAGCACACAGCTCTGAATGAACTTACACTTTTCTGCTCTCTATCAATGCATATGAAGCTCTTCAAAATCACCAATACCCCAAAAATCTCCCTGTAATACCTGGTAGAGGACAAAAAGAGAGCTTGGAAAAACCAACCACACACAGAAGTACAAAAATTACTTTGAGAACATTAACAGGTGAAAGATATGATGCTGATGCTACTTGATTTATGATATCCTTTCTTTCTATATGGTTGAAATTTTTTTGTGTATTTTTATTACCATTTCACTACAGAACTGCACCAAATCTGAAGCATGGCAAAAGGGCATCTCCTTTGACACAGCACAAAAGTTTGAGATCAGAAAGTTAAGTCTTTGTTTATCTCTGGTACCCTTTGTAGCAGATCTGTCAAATCACATGATTTGCCATGGCACCCAAAGTTGACCTCTCAAGTGTTCAGGAATACTTCAAAAATAAACAGACAGAGGAACATTACAGCATAAAAACTAACCGAGAGAGGACCCCAAGTCTAGATGTTTTTACCTTGTTTCACAATGAATTACTTCCAACAAATCAGCAAGTTTCACCCTTGCTCAGATATGGGCTCTCACTGTCCTATGTCACATATTCCCATTAAAGGAAGGGCCAAAACAGTTAAAGAGGTAGAAGGTACACTATTTGCATTGTTTGCTTTTGTTTGTATGAGTTGAACTTTCATAGGTTCCATTGCTAAAAAAGTGCCATCCTTATTACACTGGAACACATTCTTCTAATTATAATAGAAGCAGATCAGTTTGAAAAAGTATGTTTCCCTCGGTGTCAGCCCAGTCTAGCTCTAAAAGAAGGCCTATCAGGAAGAAAAGTATTTAGTTCCCACTATTCAGATGGATAGGCTTTTAATTTAAACTTTTCTGCCCACATTTTAAATGTAGGTATTTAAAAGAACAGTGTAACTAAGAACATAAGGACATCAGCATAAGAATCACCCACTTCTGGAAATGAACTCATAGTCAGGATGGGCAAAATTTGAAAGGAGAAGTGCTATATTGTCTCACAGCCATAAAGCCAGGATTTTTCTTTTTTGCACTCTAAGTAACTACTTTCCACCCACTTTCTAAAACAAAGACCAGCACCTATTAAAGGCTTGGAGCCCTGATACCAGTGACCCATCTCTGCCTCAAAGATCAAAACTGTATTTCATTGTCCCATTATACAGATACAACATTAAAGAACACAGGGTTGTTAGGTTATTTTTAAACCAACAAGTCAAACAGGATTTTCATCTACTTATTTCAGTCTGCAGATATTTTATACCATTCTACACTAAATGTACCTTTCAGTCAATGCTTGACTTTTAACCTTCAAAAGTTTATTCCTTGCTTTGATTTTGGGCAAAGTACTAGAAAAATATGTTCAAGTATACTTCCTCAGAGCACAAGTAAGGACAAAGGAATTTAAGCTTTTCTTACTGCATAAGTACTATACAAAATGCACTGTCAAAAGTTACACGCAAGTCAGTTCTGAAAGACACTGCCACTACCCATAAGTTCATTGACCCTGTAGTTTCACAGCTCTTCTACTCTAGGAAGACAGAGCACATCAGGGCAAGTTGCCTAGCAGTAGCTGCATCTGCAGCAAAATTTGTCATTTCCACCCAGAGAAGCTAGCAGTCCACGGCTTGGACTGCTGGGGTAAAAACTGGCTGGATGGTGGTGTACAGTGCCATATCCCACTGACAGCCCATCAGCACTGGGGCTTCCGCAGGGCCCAGAACTGGTGCCAGTCGTGTTTAGTACCTTTATTGATGATCTCAATGAGAGGATCAAGTGCAGCCCCCAGTTAAGTTCTCAGACAACACTAACTTGGGTGAGAATGTTGATCTGCTGGAGGGTAGGAAGGCATTGCAAACAGATTTGGACAGGTTGGATTGATGGGCTGAGGCCAATGGCATGAGGTTCAACAGGGCCAAGTGTCGGGTCCTGCCCCTGGGCCACAACAACCCCTTGCAGCGCTACAGGTTGGGGGAAGAGTGGCTGGAGAGCTTCCCAGCAGAAAGTGGCCGGGGGATGCAGGTGAACAGCAGCTAAAGGTGAGCCAGCAGTGTGCCCAGGTGGCCAAAACAGCCAGTGGCATCCTGGCTTGGATCAGAAACGGTGTGTCCAGCAGGACCAGGGAAGTGCTTGTCCCCCTGTACTCGGGGCTGGTGAAGCCCCATCTCGAGTACTGTGTCCAGTTCTGGGCCCCTTACTGAAAGAAGGACACTGAAGTGCTGGAGTGTGTCCAGAGAAGGGCAACAGAACTAGTGAAGGGTCTAGAGACTAATTCTATGAGGATCAGCTGAGGGATCTGGCATTGTTTAGCTTGGAGAAAAGGTGGCTCAGAGGTGACCTTATCACTCTCTACAACTCCCTGAAAGGAGGATTGTAGCCAGGAAGGGGTTGGCCTCTTCTTCCAGGTAACTAATGACAGGACAAGTGGAAATGGCCTTAAGCTGGGCCAGGGAGGTGGTTCAGGTTAGAAATGAAGAGGAATTTCTTCACTGAAAAGCACTGTTATACATTGAAACAGGCTGCTCAAGAAGGTGAAATCACCATCCCTGGAAGTGTTCAAGAAATCACTGGATGTGGCACTTTGTGCTATGGTTTAGTTCACATGGCTGTCTGGTCCAAGTTTGGACTTGCTGATCTTAGAGGTCTTTTCCAACCTTAATGACTCTATGAATTTATAGAAAAAATATTAAAAGAACACTAGTTTAAATCTTGTGACTGCAGAAGTTCATTTACCCACATCAAAGCTCTAGAGTCTTATGTTGAGAAAACTTTTAAGAAGTCAATGTACAGAAAGGCTGAAAAAGTTAAAGTCAAAGGTAAAGTCACAAACCTACAAGTCACTATATCTAATGTCCATGACATTGGGAGGGACAGGGACAAAGAGGATGAAATCAGGAAATGTCAGCATTCTGACACTGAGGACCTGCCATCAAGCATAATTTGACTGATTATGAAAAGGAATTGTAATACAGTAATTTTTCCCTTTGCAAAAAGTAGACTATTAGTAACTTATCTTCCAAACTCACCACAATCTCCCAGCAGAAAAATACCAGAGATTACATATACTAATTATAACCAACTACAAGTTTGACTTTGCTTTCTTTACTGCGCATCTTGAAAAGACTCACAACTACACTGTACAAATTATTTGGTTTGCATACAACAGCTTACTGGAAAATGGACTCAACATAAGCAAGTATTAACTATTCTCTTACTTCTCAGCAGTTTCTGAACTCCCTACAGAAGGAAGAAAAACTACTGAAGTAGGGTCTGGCAGGCACATCTCTGAATAACACCCAATGGACCTACAAAGGCTCAGTAGGTTGCTAGAAGGTTAAACAATTGTAACAGAAAGGCCTGAAACAAACAAGCCAGGTGTTAGTCTTAATTTGCTGCATTTTTCACTGGTGTTACACCAATTTGTTTTTAACTGAGATCTAAAACACCCAGTAGAGAAACGATCCAAGACAGAATGGTGCCATAACCATCCCTATTAAATTCAGAGAAAATAACTCCCTTTCCTCCTAGATCTGTGGACAATGACAGCAGCTCTGATTTAAAGCCATATGACAACTTCACTTAGATAAGAAATAGCTAAAAATGTTTAGGCACAGAAAGTGCTTAAACACAGAAAGGTTCTCAACTAGCAGAGGCTGTCCTCACAATAAAGACATCCCATATGGCAACTATTTTTAGACCGTTAAGTATCAGAGGTTAGAGAAATCACATGGATGTCTCCAAACTACCAGTTTCTCAGCTGATTTTTATCCTTTGCATAAAGAAAAGGCAAGTTGAGATAATTTTTAGAACTAACATAGCTCAAACTCAGAAACTCTATCCTCTTTAAAGTGTGTTTAGCTTCCATAACTACCCATTCTTTGTAGTAAGGACCCAAAAAGAAAGTAAGCCTGTAACTTTTGACAAAAATACCTACAGCATTAAAAGCAGATTAGCTGAGTTTACTTAACCTGGTTCTAATTCACTGCAGCTGCATCTAATGAACCAAAAAGAAAGGCCTATTACTATAATAGAAGCACTAGAGCTCTGTGGCTGAACACCCTCCAAGTTTCCAACATCCTTCAGATGGCTGTACTCAGCATCCGCTACTGAATGATCTCTGTACTGTAGCTAAGCATGCAAAACCACCAGAGACAACTCTCCCCTCTCCCTTCCCCAAATTGTAATGTCTTGGAAATATTATCAAGAGGGTATCAGGCAGGGTACACTACCATGTATGTTCAGACAGTTGGCTGCTGGCAGAGAAGGTCTGCATTCCTTGATCCTTGAAGTGCTCACCTGCTTTAAACACTGAACAAGAGTTCATGGGTTCTTGCAAAGGTTACTTGTACACAGACTGTAATCAGCCACACTGAAGTCAGGTGAGCATCCTGAGCTGTCTCTGCAAGACTTCCAAACTCATCTTTACAACTGGTGACTATGGGTGATCTAAAAACATCAGGTCTTAATGCAACTTAGCTAAATATTGGTTAAGAACAGATCCACATATTACCTTTACACACCAAAAGTCATTTAGGGATTCCCACACAGAGCTATCTAAAAGTTTTATTTAAATTGAACAGATGTGTCCAGTGCATGCTACGTTTCAGTGACAGATTACTAAACTCAAGCTTAAGACTCTGGAATATTGTCAGTTCTCCCCATAAGGAATTTTTCAGTCCTGAGACTGAGTTTATTATTAACAATTGGAAGTCATCAACTGGCCTTTAATATACTAATAAGTTTTTATGAAAGTGATTGTTTAAGCCCAGGGTTACATCAGGAACTTCATCCATATCCTCCTCCAAAATTTTATGTGCATTTTTATAGCCTTAACAGAACGCCTGGTCTCCACAGTGTCTCCAAAGTATCTGACTGCAAGTTATCTAGTCACAAATAGAACAGTACATAAAATACATAGAACAAAAAACATAATGAGTAAACCTAAGTATTAAACATTAAGTTAAATGCATTAGCTTCACCTTCTTCCTCCTATGTCAGAAGGGGGAGAGGGAAGGGAGGTGGTACAGGAGAAGCATCAGAAGCTACTCAATGTCTTCAGCTTTGACAATGCCCAATTCATACCAGGTGCTCCAAAAAGCACTGTCTAAAGAAAAATCAGTAAGATGGAAGGTCTCCCATCCAATTCTGGTAAAAGGAAAGTGACACACGGAAAACAAGAAACTTCACCAATTAACTCAACAGCTGTACTCCTGTTTCACAGCAGTATTTAACACACGTAAAGATGCAAAAATCTGCTGGGGAAACAGAATGAGCAAGGACCAAAAAGCATTTTCTCCCAGGAAGTTTAACAATGAGCTACTTTTTTTTCATTTGTGCTACAGTACAGAGAGCATTGAACTTTCTACTTCATTAGTCAAAGAAAACGTATAATTAAGTCAGCATCCTTAAATAACCCTTCAGAAGACAACAGGTAAACATCAAGGAAAAGAGGTAAATCAACCACACACCAAATAGTAACACAGCAGCAGGGCCTCTAAACAGTCTTCCAGGTGAAGACACTAATAGGTATTTTGGAAATATCTCAGTATGTGTTCAACCACTACAGGCTAAAATTAGATTGTTTCCCTCAGAACTGCTCTCATGTCTCTACCCCTTTAGGTTTTTCACACAGTACCAAAACCACTTTATGCTCTATTCATCTGGAATTTAAAAAAAAAAAAAAAACCCAAACAGCTGTTCAGTGAAGCCCTTCCTCACAGCCAATTTACAACACAAAAGTAGCAAGTATTTCTTCCCCTACCACCTCCCACAGGTTCCCAAAACCAAGAGAGAAAGAGTCAGATGAGAAACAGTCTTCGCACAGTAACTCAAAAACTAATATAAAATGGGAGAGGGGAAAAAAGAAACCACAAAAATTATTCTTATTTCCAATATTTTAAAAAATAGTAAGTGGTGGAGTCTCCCAACTGTCACACCAGTCTGTTGCATTCTAATTTGCTTATGCAAAATACAGATTGTTATATTTCTCTACAGAAACCATTACAGTAAGTGGATTAGCCACACAGACTAACATTATTAGCAAGAATCTTCTCTGAAGCACTACGAAGAGGTATGATTCTGAAGGTGGATTTCTGCATTTATTGAGACAGGGCACAGAAAAGCAGCAGCAGGAATCATTCAACAGAACTAAGGAAGCAGTAAGTAGTATAAGTGATTCAGCTGCCAGAGAGAGCTCACTTGAAAAGCAAAGAGGAGGAAAGAGGCATCAATTGTTTTGCAAGCCTACCACAATTGGATTACCTGATCCAGAATAAACTGCACCAGTGTAAGCTGACCTAGGAGATTCTGTTCACCTCAAGGAGCAATCTGCTTCTGGGACTGCTTGTTCCTTCTGGTTTTCAGCCAAGTATTTGTGATTCAGTGATTCAACTGCATATAATCGTGGGATCTTGGGAGTCCATTATGGAGGTAAATGCTCTTACTACCACCCCCATAAAACAAACTCCATCTCATGAAGCTGTGTTCCCCTAACACAAGACTACAAAATAGAAAGAATGTTAGTCAAGTTTTTCTAGCTAAATACAGGTGCTCCTGAAAGCTTAAAAAAAAATTAACTGAAGCCTCAACAACTTAGCATTATCAATATTTACAAGAAGCATCAGGAAGAAAAGTATATTCCAAGTCAGAATTGACTTAAAATGTTAAACCATATAAATACAATGTAAGTCATAAGCGAGAAATCAACAAAATCTTCATCAGGTGACCTCTAGGATGCTGGGTGCCCTCCAATACACATAATCTTGATTTCCAACCCTTACATATTTGAAAGTTTCATTTACCTCTTTAAAAATCAGTTATCAACCCTTACAGCCTGCCTAGCTGGAAGTGTCTCAACAGCTGGAGAGCGTCCAGTGGAGCACAAGAAGATGATCAGGGGTCTGATTTTTTTAACAGAAACTGCAGGACCTGGGCCTGTTCAGTCTACAGAAGACAGAGGGGATCTCATTAATGCATATAAATATCTCGAAGGCACATAGCAAGAGAATGGTGCCAAACTCTTTCCAGTGGTGTCCAGTAGCAGGACAAAGAATAATGGCCATAAACTAAAACACAAGAAGTTCCACCTCAACATGAGAAAGAAATTCTTCACACTGAGAGTGGCAGAGCACTGGAACAACCTGCCAAGTGAGGTCATGGAGTCTCCCTCTCTGGAGACATTCAAAACCCATCTGGACACATTTCTGTGTCACCTGCTCTACGTGACGCTGCATTGGCAGGGGGATTGGACTAGATGATCTCTAGAGGTCCCTTCCAACTTTAACAATTCTGTGATTCTGTAAGATACCACTGGCTTAGGACTTTAGTAAAATTTACACCATTTAAAAAAAGGAAAAGTAACAGACTCAACCTTCTGCTATCACTCCCCAACTATTTCACCATCAGAGTCTTTTGGTCAAGTTTTGAAGAGTTAATAACTTCAGGACACTGTTTCTGTTTTTAAGTGATAAGTAATCTTCTAACTTCCCACTGTGAGCAAAAGTCATCTGAGCACTCTCCCTGCCATGACAGCTAGAATATTTCCCATTTCAGTGGCTTGACAAGGAACCAGAATCCAGAAGACCTGAACAGCAATCCCCATGACCTACTTGCAAGGGGTTTCCTTGAAAGGTGGGCAGAACACAGCTATACCTGATTTCAGTTGTTAACAGTGCAAATCCAACATACTATTATCCATGTTTGGCTTTGCTAAGACATTCATCCAAAATCTTTTTTCTCCCCATTCTAGGTGCTTTAAGAGCACTTCTTTCACTGCTGCCCCACAAGAGAACCATAGGGCACCATGCTAAGTGTAGGAGCTTGACAATGACACCCTGCATCTTTACAAGCAGTACACATACACCAAAAGATACAAATTGGGACAAAATCCCCATAACTCTGTGTTAACTACCAAGGGCACTATCACATGAAACCCCCAACAGCCTTATAGTTCTTTTGTGTCTTTTCATATCAATAACCCCTGACATTTCACTCGCAACTCTACACATGACCAAAAGGTAAATTTCTTTACACTTGGAAGTTTCAGAAGTCCACCTGTATAGAGTTTGCACAAACACGAGAAATATCAAATTTGGCAGTGGTAAGCAGTAGCCATTTGCAGGCATCAAGAGCTACTGATAATTACCAGCATCACCAGTTTATGTCTCACATCTACAGCAAACCATTTGCTTGCGGTACTGCTCCAGTAAACCTCTGGCAGCAGAAATGCTGCAACAGACAAGCTTTTTCTTTGAGTAGGTTTCCTTTCACCTTTCATATACCAGTACTAACAATCTCATCCACTTCTAAGCAGATAAATTGTCACATAAGAGACTTCTAAAAAGTTCCTAATTTTATTCTCTGCAAAAAAAAAATCTCACTTTAAGAACACTTGCTTTCATCGGGAGACAACTGGAGTTCAAAAATAAACAAGTCCAGACCCCTCATTCATTCTACCTTTGAAAATATTTAGACTACCTACTCTTCACAGAAATTGTATGCATTCAATATCCAGTTTTGACACACCAGATAGCCAGCACCCTGCGCACCATGCCACCTGGTGTCTGAAAAGAAACTTGATCTCAAAAAAAACACCCAGCCACAAACAAAAGAAAACCATGCCAGGCTATGTCAACATGATACATCAACTTCACTTTTCCCAAATTACCACCCTATCCAATCCCTTTGTTAAATCAGTTTTTACAGTAATTTTCATGCATCAAATGTTCTACTGTCATTCAAATTTGTTTATACTGAATTTCTTTCATCCATTACCTCAGTGAGTTAAACTCTTACTCCTTAGCACAATCTGTCATACAGGGGGTAACACTGTCTCACAACCAGGAAATCTCACATAATGAATGATTCAAGCTTACTGGGAGTGTTAATGGGCATGAGGCACAAAATAGTAACATTACTTTAGCTTATAACACTTCATTTTTGTACAGATTGCCAAAGTGCTTTTAATTCTGTTTTCTATTCTTTGCATCAGCTCAGCTCAAGTGGTACATAGGACACAAAATTTTGGCACAGAATGAAGTTATTTAAACGCTGACTATTATAAACAACCTAAAACAGATGGCCAGTTCTCCTCTAAGCTTAAGATTTAAGAGACAGTCGTGCAAGCCTGGATGTGCTCACTGGGCCTGTTTTTCTGAAGCTGTAAGACTAGAAGACTTACTCTGAAAGACTGCCACACACAGGTTGAACCCATCTTCTACGTTTTCATCACCATCTTTTACTACAGAAATAGATACCAGACCTTTGCTATTTCTTGTACTCAAAAAAAACCCTACTTCAGTCAAAACCTGTTAAAGCACAGGAGTTCCTATTTGTGCCACAAAAGCTAAGCTGGCCAACATCTATTGAGTCAGCCAATACAAGAGTTTCTGTCAAAAGTATTTCAGTCTTGCGCAACTCATGCAAACAGTAGCTCCAGTTCAAACTCTGGATGACTGAGGATAAAGACAATTGAAGGGTTGGTTTAACTCTTTGGATTTTTCTCCCTGTTGTGGTTTAACCCCAAGTCTCTTGCTCACTTCTCAATGGCAGGACCAGGGAGAAACTGGAAAAGCAGAAGCTAGAAAACTTGTGAGTTGAACAGAGACAGCTTAATAAGCAAAGCAAAAGCCACACGTACAAAGCAAGGAATTCATTCACCACTTCCAATGGGCAAGCAAGTGTTCAGCCATCTTCAGGAGAGCAGGGCTCCATCATGCATAGTGGTTACTTGGGAAGACAAGAAACATAACTCCAAACATCCTCCCCCCCTTCTTCTCCCAGCTCTATGTACTGAGCATGATGTCATATGGTCTGGAATAGCCCTTTGGTCAGTTGGGGTCACCTGTCCCAGCTGTGTTTCCCCACAACTTCCCATGCACTCCCCAGCTCCCTCCTAGCATGGCAGTATGGAAAGCAGAAAAGGCCTTGGCTCCGTGCAAGCACTGCTCAGTAATAGAAACATTCTAAAAATAACTGTCAACATGGTGTTTAACAGAAATCTGAAACACAGCCACACATCAGCCACTATGAAGAAACTTAACTATCCAGCCAAATCCAGCACACTCTCATGGAGTAACAGTCCAAAATCTATGGTATTTTCTATAAAGTTTTCCCAGAGATACAAAGAGATGCTTCTAACCATCATGCCTTTGGTATGCTGTACCATTTTCTCCCGTACATATCACCACTAGCTAAACTTATCAAAATAGACCTGAGATGTCATCCAGACGGACATGAACAAGTTTAAGAAGTGGGCCCATGGGAATCTCATGAAGCTTAACAAGATCAAGTGCAAGGTGCTGCACCTGGGTCAGGGCAACCACTGGTATCAATACAGGCTGGGGGATGAACACATCAAGAGCAGCCCTGCCAAGAAGGACTTGGGGGTGCTGGTGGATGAGAAGCTGGACATGATCCAGCAATGTGCACTTGTGGCTCAGAAAGCCAATTCTATCCTGGGTTGCATCAAAAGCAGCATGGCCAGCAGGTTGATGGAGAGGATTCTGCCCCTCTACTCCACTTTGGGGACCCCACCTTGAGTGCTGCATCCAACTCTGGGGTCCTCAGTCAACAGCACAGGAAGGACACTGATGCCTTAAACCCCAATGGTTTTCTTATTTTTCTACCTTATAAGTTCTATAGGTAATAGAAGTAGATTTTAGAAACACTCCTTTCTCCCTCCTCCCCGTAGTACCCCTTAGTTTATACATTCCTTAATCCTCTCACCCCATTCCATACACCCCATATCAACCCTATTCCATATCCAGTAGAAGATGTTTTGTCTCTTGTCAAGGCAAGCCTGTCTTGTTTGGAGAACACTTGTATCTTGGTCTAAACCGCAGGACAGAGTCAAGGAACTGGGTGACTCTGCTCTCTGTACCCCAAAGATGATGAAGGATGATGAAGACGGGGTCCCAAAAAGCCCCCCGACCCAATTCCAGGAGGTGGGCCAGGGGGTGGACCAGGCCAAAAGTTACGGGGAAGACACACTTGGGATTGGCCAGATATTGTTATAAATGTAACATCCCGGGCACAGCCCGGCGCGCGCGTCGTGTAACATCTCTTGCCTTGGCACCATTAAACCCTTTCCTATCTCATCCCAACTAACGGCTCCTGGATTTTTTTCTTAGCACCAGCTGAGCAGGCATCAACACTGACCCATTGGAGCAAGTCCAGAGGAGGACCACTAAAATGATCAGAAGGATGGAGCACCTCTCCTGTCAGGAAAGTCTGAGAGAATCATATTTATTCAGCCTGAAAAGGCTTCAGGGTGACTTAACTGCAGCCTTCCAGTACCTGAAGGGAGCCTGCAAGAAACACGTAGAGGGACTTTTACAAGGTCCTGTAGTGACAGGACAAGGGGAAACGGCTTCAAACTGAAAGAGAGTAGGTCTAGATCAGATATTAGGAAGAAATTCTTTACTGTGGGAATGGAGACGCACTGGCACAGGCTGTCCAGAGAGGTTGTGGATGCCCCATTCCTGGAAGTGTTCAAGATGTGGCTGGATGGAATTCAACCTGATCTAGTGGAAGGTTGTAATAAGGTTGCTGCAACCCCTCACAGCAGAGGGGTTGGAACTTCATGATCTTTAAGGCACCTTCCAACCCCAACCATTGTATGGTTCTGTGATTCTTACAGAGGTGACATTGAGAAGCACTACAAAACCTTCTAGCTGAGCTCAAAGACTTCTGAAAGTTTATTTCTGGTCTCATCGTTAGTATTTTTGCCCTTTAATTAGAATTCATTTAGTTTAAGTTGATAAAATGCTTGAGTTCATCAAAAATAGGATCAATACTAGAAAACTGGCTCAGAAAAGATATCTAGCTATGTCTGTAACAAGGAAATTTTTTGTACCTTTAGTATTATCTGTAATTTTTACTGTCACATCAGTTCACAGACAGAAAGCCATCATGTAGCATCCTTGATGCAAAACACAAGCAGAAAGAGCAAACACCACAAATGGAAAAGATAAATGCCAACAGCAAATGAGATTTTCAAGGAACATTAAAATCAGGGCTTCTTCCATTAAGCTCTTAACTAAAACACAAATTTATGAAAAGAAACAGCCATCTTCCTAAACAAGAACCATCTACTATGATTTCAGGTTCCGCTACAATTCAGTCAGTCCTGCAGGCAGATTAGGACTGATGATTACATGTTAGCACTCAAAGCCTTAACATAGTGGAACCAATTTCTTCTAACAAGTCTGGGAAATACTATGCAGACAGAAGACCTCTTACCCCCAAAGCACTTTCAGTCAAAGGCTGCAAAAAATCATGAAGAGACAGCTGTGGTCCAAGTCTACCTTGAGATTAGCAATAGCTTGTATTGTATCAAAGACAACAAGCCTAGTGCAAATTTATTAAGCCATCAATTGTCTTGAGTCTTCACCATTTTATTAGACAATGCTGCTGACGAAAAATAATGCACTTCTCTTCAGCACCAGAGTTCCCCCCCTCCATCTAAACAACCACTTAAATAGTGCAAGGTTTTTCCACTAAAGGTTTGAGATGAAAAGTAAACTCTAGATACACTTGATTGTTATTGGCATTCTGACAAGGTCGAAAAGACCTTACTTTACAGCTCCTACCAGACACATTCTTTTAGGCAAGTTCTCAAAAAAAGAACTTAGCTGGTACTGCACCTCTAGAGCTTTCCCAAAAACAGATCTCTAGGAATTACTGCATCCTTTTCATGCAACTCACAACACGGAAAGTAGATTACAAATAAAACACTAACTTAAAAAAATACTCAACCAGTCACTCTATACCACAGTAAGTCTCCAACTATAACACAGCATCCTGCAGAGGAAACAAAAAGGAGTAAATATTCATGGTGTAACAAGATTCTGTACTACTACCAAGTTGCATCTTTAAATACAAGCATATTAACTGCTCTCAGACAAGCTGGAAAGCACATTAACTTTTCAGTACATCAGAAAAATTTAGTTTGTAGCTTTTTACTTCATACCTCATTTTGTTCATAAGAGTGTAAAAAGCAAAATTAAAACCAATCAGTCAAATAAACTCTTATAAATCAAGCACCTATATCTTAATATAGAAGGAGGAAAAATCATTCTGTGCATTTTTTAAACTGCTAGCAAGATTACACAATCTGTACTTTTTAACTGCTGAAGTTAATTCAACTTCTCAGAATTGCTAGAGACTTATGTCAGCTTAAAAAAGATGTTTGGAAAAAGCAAGGCAAGACTACAAAAAAGTGGGCCTGATGCTGAACAGGGCAGGGAAGAAGCTGAGATAGTCTACCTTTACTGGTAAGACCAGTATAAATACCAGATGAAGGGCAGTAAAGAAGATTGAGACACGTTTTTTAGACCTATCCAGTACCAGGACAACATATTATGTTTTAACATACAAGAAGTTACTTCCACAGTGAATACTAACACGCACAAACAACTCATCCACAGAGAACTGAGCCTGTCTGGGCCGACCAGAAGACATCCAAAATCCAAGTGGGCACTGATCAGGGCAGCCTGCTCTCCACTGACCCTGCTTTAAACAGGGGGCTGAACCAGAAAACGTCTCCTGAGGTGCCTGCCAATCTCTGCAAATCTAAATCATTTCAGTCACTAATATAACTCAATGACCTTTGATAGATTTTAATAGACTAAAAAAGCTAAAGTATGTAGTAGAGGGCTTATTAATCACTAGCATCAGCTCTAGTCAGTAAAACAGCACTGAATACAAGAAGAACACATCACATCTGTGCCCTTCTGTTTTCCTGCAAATAGAAAAAGAGCTACTGAGAGGTTTCTATGCCATCCTATTATTCTACCTGCACTACAAATAGAATTCATTTGTACTGTATTTAATTAACATTCAAATGGATCTGCAGGTACTGGAATACATTATGGCAAACTTACACATCAACTTTTACCTTCCCCAGTTTTGTCAACAGCAACAATGCTTAACAGGCAAGATAAGGCAATGAGAAAGAGGAAAAGAAACTTTAAGGGATACCCAAGACCTTATTTCCCAGACCAAAGTCATGCTTTTAGTATTTTTTGGTTTAGTGGAGTTTTTTTTATTTTTTAGTGACGTTTCCAACTAGCATTGGGATATAATTCACATGAATTTTGGCATAGAAAGATGGCATATCACCCATACATTCACCATAGAGTAATACTTTTAAAATTACTCAGAGAAAGAACTAATAATAAAACAGAGGATTTAGTTGTGTGGCACCATTAACCAGCATAAATGGATGAAGAATTCACACACACAAGACTCCAGAACAAACTACTTAGCAAACCAGCATTCAACATTTAAAATGAGCTCAATGTTGCTGATTATGAACTCATTAGATTACAGTTCTTTGCACAGTTTTCCATTTACCATGCAATTCCATTTTCCAGTTTATCACATTCTAGAACACAGACTGTTCTCAACAGTACATTAAAGCATTGCATCTATACTCAGGAGAATAATTTTAACTTATAAACCCAACTTTTCCCCCGAAGCTTACAGACTTGCCACTGTTACCAGAATAAACAGGTAAGTGAATCCAAGACCTGTGTCAAGACAACATTTCTTTTTCAAGAGTGTCCTGCCAACATTACCCTTAGTTTCTTAGGAAGGCAATGCAAATCATTAATTAACAGACTTAGCAAAGAAGTTTGAAAAATAAGGCTTTATGCTTCAAAATTTTTTGATAAGGATACACCAATTTGATATACAAGGAACTGTATCCTCCCAGTTCTGCTCTGATATTTCTACTGCACAGTCTACCTCCTCAAGGCTGTTTGTGACAGCATCTTTATGAACCAGAGACAGACAAGATGTGACATGCCTTTACAGAGGCTTCAGAACTGAATTCTTCAATGCTGAGGAACAGTTGTATGCAAGCTATAAAAAGAAAGGAAAAAAAACACACGAATGAATTGAAGCAGAAGGAAATTGCTTCAAACAGCAACTGTTGTTTGATCCACTGTGCAAGTTCATCATCACCGTTCTGGCTTTCTAGGATTTTTGCCGTACACGTATCAAGTCCTGCCTATGTAATTCTTCATCAAGCAGAGTCTGCACCAACATCTCCTGAAAGCACTGTTACACTGAAATAATTCCACTGCCACCACCCACATCTCCTTCTTGCCCGGAGCACTTGTTAGACTGAGCACACCTGTGTTCTTCTGTTACAAACATATCTGCAGTGCTGTAGCTAGCAAGCACCTCCAACTTTAGTTATCTATTGACATTGGTTTTGCTTTGACCCTCCATCCTGATGGATGCAATAATGAGAAATTTTAAAATAGTGTTTCAAAGCGCTGACAGACCAAATGACTGGACAAGAGTCCAATGATACCACTCAAATCAGACATCTCCTAATTACTTCTACCTTAACGTCTACAACCTGACTTTCACCACATACCTACCCCCGAACACAAATATGCCTATTTAACAAAATCATACCTAGAAACAAATAACTCTGCTGGTAATTCAATGCACTCATATTTTTTACATAGAATACAGTTTTGAAGTGTCAGACACATTATGCACAAGGAGGCATTAATAACAGAGTAGAAACAATCCTGGAACATAACCAATGGCTTTCTTAGCCTTACCACTATCTTGCTAGCTTAGCTCTTGCCAATGCAAAGAGCTGTCATGAGAAACAACACATATCAGAACCAACAACAGCGACTCACAAGAGGCCACCTCTGCTTCCAGGAGCTCCACACAGCATATCAGGCAGGTGAGAGAACACCACCACAGCTGTGTATTTAATTTCTCAATTCATCCCGCATTAATTCAGCAGAAGATTTACATGGTACCTTATTAAGCTAGTACCTTAATATGAACAACAATAGCTTATTGCTACTGGACTGAGGAGTACACAACTGCAACATCAATAGTTCACTAATTGGTTGGAGGTCGCACAGCAAACACAGATACCTGAAACCCTCACAGGTTTCACTCATCTCCAAAGTGGACAGCATTACATTCTGCTTCTCAGAAATGAGTGGACAATGTGTAAATCCCAGGTCACTTACAATCTATATATTAGCACAATTTCCTACCCAAGTATTTCTGATGTGGAGAAATAAGGAAAGAAAACAAGCACAGGTCTGGGTTCTTGCACCATTTCCAATGATGTTTTACTGATACACAGCAGCAGTACTGCAGGTTTCAAGGGTGGATAGACTTAGCCTGAGCAAGATGAGTTTCATAATAAAAAAAAAAAAAAGGAAAATATTGATTAGACAGCAAAAAGCTGTGCTCTGGCTACACCCACACAGTACAGTAAGTCGTAAGCACTTCCTAATTAAGTAACAGCACAGCAGTTCCAGGAAAATATATTGCAGATAACTATTGGGAAGTGTGCTTTTAGAGAAAGAGCCACAGAGATTGCCAGCTGCTCACAGTTAAGAATATTCCAAGTTCCACTCTCCTTAATACACAGATGACATTAGCCTGGTTCACTACAGAAACTGACCTTGAGAAGAGGCTATTTTTAATTGAAAAGTTGCTACAATTTACTGGACTGAAGAGATTTATAAAAATTCAGGTGAGCTATTTTAGAAGAGGGTGATCAAGAATTCCTTTTATATGATTCCTTCTTGACATCACTTGGAAAGGACGAGACTGATGATCTCTCCTATGTATTAGCAAGCAGCCTCTGTGACAGAACCACCTCTGAACATCTAGTCACAGAGCAAGCATTAACTGTGGACATGGAAGATTTTCATCTGACTGCCATATCTCTGGAGGTTTACCCTTCCTTACAATATCAGTCTCTTTCCAAGCTTCTCAAGTTTCCTTGTTCACATGAATGGATTCAGCAGCTTGGATACACAGAGCAAGCTTCTCCACGTCATCATTCCCACATTCTGGTTGCACAGCTGGATGTTTGCTAGCCCCACCACCATCTGCTGTGTCTACTTCATTGCAATGCACCAAAATTACCCTCAGGATTAAATCCTGAGCAACAGGCTTCTCCTCAGAAAAGTGGAATCAGAAAGGCAGAGAACACAAGGCTTTACCACTAATTCTGTTAGACCGAAACATTAACTGAAGTTAATGTTTTAATTCTATAAAGGTCAAGACAGAAAGTGCCACATTTCAACACAAAATCATAGAATGGGTGAGACTAGAAAGGACCAGAGTGGGTCATCCTAGAGCACACTGCACAAGATTTTATCCAGACAGTTCTTGAGTATCTCCAGTGAGGGAGACTCCACAATCTCTCTGGACAATCTGTTCCAGTGCCCAATCACCCGCATAGTAAAGAAGTTCTTCCTCATATTCAACCGAAACTTCCCATGCATCAGTTTCTACCTGCTGCCTGTCATCCTACTGCTTGGCATCACTAAGAAGAGCCTGGCTCCCTCCTCTTGACACCCTCCCTTCACATACTTAGAGACGTTGATAAGGTCTCCTCTCAGACATTTCTTCTGAAAGCTGAACAGGCCCAGTTCTCTCAGCCTTTCTTCACAAGAGAGATGCTCCAGTCCTGAAATCATTTTAGCAGCTCTCCACTGGACCCGCTCCACGAGCTCCATGTCTCTCTTGTACTGAGGAGCCCAGAACCGGACACAGCACTGCAGATGCAGCCTCACTAGGACTGAACAAAGGGGAAGGATCACCCCCCTCGACCTGCTGGCAATGCTCTTCCTATTGCACTCCATTAGACCACTGGCCTTGTTGGTCACATGGACATAGTGCTGAACCATGGACAGCTTGTTGTCCACTAGGACCCCTAGGTGCTTCTCCACAGAGCTGCTTTTCAGCAGGTTGGCCCCCAGCCTGTGCTGGTACATGGGGTTAATTCTTCCCCAGGTAAGGACCCTGCACTTGCTTTTGTTGAATTTCAGACAGTTCTCTGCCCATCTCTCCAACCTGTCAAGGTCCTTCTGAAGGGTTGCACAGCCCTCTGGGGTATCAGCCACTCCTCCCAGCTTTGTGTTACCAGTAAATTTGCTGAGGAGGCATTGATGGATAACCTAAAGCACACTGGGCCCAGTACTGACCATTGAGGGACACCTCTAACAAGACCCCACACCACTAATTATGACCCTCTGGGATAACAACACAATGGGTAGTTACTAGCAGTCCCACGTGAGAATTCTAGATCCACTTAGCTCCTCCTCTTAAAGGAGAAAAATTTCTTGTTCATCTTAAGATGCATTTGAAGAAATAACATGAAAGGAAGACAGCAACCATTTTGGTTTTGATCTGCACAGACAATCCCAATAGCTATGTGGGAAGAACGGCTATGAAGTGGAAAGCACCAGAAGTACAGTTTAGGATTGACAACACCAAGCCAAGTGGTGTGGCTGACTCACCTGAGGGATGAGTGAAACACTATAGCAGGTTGTCCTGAGAGGTGGTAGGTACTCAATTCTGGGAAACATTCAAGGTCAGGTAAGATGGGACTCTGAACAACCCAAAGAGGGGTTGGATACATGACCTTTAAAAGGTCCCTTCCAACCCAAACCATTCTACGATCCTTATTTTTTCAGTGCCTTTAGAGGTCGCTCACATGAGATACACAGTGCACTCAAAGGACAGCAGGCAGGGAAGAACACATCACTATCAGGGTGAAGAATCTGAAGCACAACCAATAGCCATTTACACTAAAAGAGTCACATTTTTCAATAGTTTATAACCCTCCAGGTAGTTATCTTGTTTTCATGGTTCGTCCCACAGAAAACACCAGCATAAGCTGCTTAAATTCATATTCCATTTCTTCCTACCTCCGGGGCCTAAGAAAACTGTCCACATTATATTGCTTCAAGAAAATATTTAACTTGCAAAGTGAAGGAAACACAGACTAAGGAGGGTTGGCTATTGTTAAAACATCTGAGCTAGAAGCAACACCTTAACTATTCACAACCCCTCTGCCACCACTGCTTTTCATGGTCAGAGAAGTAATTCACTGTATCTCTGCACCCTAATCCTTCTCGGATCACTCAGTACCACACAGTATAGAAGAACAGACAGCAAGTAAGGTACTGTTGATCCAAACAAGTTGTGACCAGTTGGCCACAAACTGTTAATTGCCAGAGGCATGCCTTTCACACATTTCCAGCTCATAACTGGGAACAGAAGTACATGCCAGAAGCATTATTGTCAAAAATAAGTAGTTACAGACAAAGCTTTCACAGTTTTTATTTGCTATACAGAAGTCCCTCTTGCATAAAAGCACATATAAGAGTCTTTTGCCTCCCCTATTAAAGTTACCATATATGATGCCACAGTCACTGCCACAAATCAGGAAACTAGAAAAGCAGCAAAAGTTATGTCTGGAAGAACAGGGATATCAAAGTCTAACACACCATAAAATAAACCAGCATGAACAGGCTTACTCTGATCACTACAGCTGTCTTCTGAGTCATTTGCCGAATCTTCCCATTTTTCATCTCCTTTTAAGCCACATTCCCTCTCCTACTGCACCAAAAGCAGACGGATATTACCTACACCACATTACCCTGATCCACAGGACATAAAATCTGAAAAAATAAAAGCTGAAAAAGCCTGAACCAGGCCAAAGCTCAGGCACGTTCTCCTAGAGGTACGTCCAAAACACCCTTTGCCATCTGGACCAGTATTCTCCAAAATAAAATAATAATAAAAAAAACCCAGCAATCCTCTCACACCAAAACACAAGCAACACCTGTGAATATCTTCTACTTTACACAGACTGGGCCAGTGTTGGCCAGCAGCTCTCTCATTACAGCTCACCTCTTATACAGAGGCAATCACAACCGTTGTTACCCTGTCATTCCAGCTGTCAAAGGATTGCTATTTGGCCTAGAACTGCCCTTAAGGATTTTCAGAAAAGCCTCCTGACAACCACCGCTCTCAAGTGGTTCATGCAGAGGTGCATCCTTTTAACTTCAAGAGGGCTCTTAAAACTACTTAAATTCTAAATATGGAGCCTCTTTGCCTCTAGGCTGATCCCCACAAGGAAAATACGTTCCAACAGATCACTGTTTATTCTTTTAATAAGCCAACTTACCTAGGAAAAGAGACTATTAAATTCTTGTATTTCAAAAGAACAGTAGCTACAGCTCCTCAGAATCAGTGAACATCTGGCTCTACTAACATCAACGAAAAAGTTTGTGGAAAAACTGTTAACTGATGATATGCATTATATGTAAAGTAGATTCATAGGGCAATAGCAACACTAATTGTCCAATAACTACCCCAAATGTCTACATTATGAAGGATTAGAAGAGTGTCCAAGTAGTGTTACAGCTGTTAAACAGCACAAAAAAATTAATTTCACCTTGAAAGGCACTGTGCTGGCATTTCTGGTTCAATGTTTCTTTCTT
Source organism: Neopelma chrysocephalum (assembly GCF_003984885.1). Classification (NCBI taxonomy): domain Eukaryota; kingdom Metazoa; phylum Chordata; class Aves; order Passeriformes; family Pipridae; genus Neopelma; species Neopelma chrysocephalum. Next base: position 451,665 of record NW_020925222.1, read on the forward strand.
CTGTAAGCCTCAAACACTGCTATGCCTCAGTTCCAGTAAGTGCATTTTGTAGGCAAAAGTGGCAGAGAGATGAATTTAGGCTAGTAGGAACTTCAGGAGGTCTCCAGACTAACACCCCCCCACAGTAAAATAAGCCATATTTCAGGGTTAAAAACCCTCCAAGAAGGGAGACAGTACCATCTCCATGGAAGCCAGACCCACTGCCCAGCTGTTCTTGTAGGAGGAAAAGCTTTCTCTTTTTTCCTGCCTCACTGGCCCAACTCAGCTTGCTGCCCACCAGGCTCAGGGCCTCTTGCCCCTAGTCCTCCTCGCATCACTGTCACATCTCTGCCTGCCCAAGACAGGACTTCACATTGCTCCTGCCGAAACTACATAGGGTCCCCAGTAGTCCCTTCCTCTCACTGGTCCCTAGTCCTTCTAGAGAGCAGCCCTGGACCCCAAGAACATCAGCCTCGCCTCTCAGTTGCTTTCTGCCAACTTGATGAAGATCAACTTTCTCCCTTTCCCCACATCACTAAATAGTAAATCCAACAGGTGGCACAGACTCCCCAAGACTTCCAATTGTAACAATCCTACTGATCTTCCACCTATCTAGTTATCCACATAAGTCTTATCTCAAAGATTCTGCTAACAAGATACTGTGGGTAACCACACGAAGAGTTATGCTCAACTCAATGCAGATGACATTTATGACTTCTCATCCACAGACCTAATAATTTCCAGGACAGTCTTGGAAAATCAATGCTAGCTACTTTTGTTTTAATTTGCACAGAAATTACTTCAAAGATACTCTCTCAATGATTTCCTCAGGGACAATAGTGAGGCTCTCCATATAATCCTTACTGAACTCACGTCTAATAGCAGCAAAATTTGTTCTCCTCCAGTTGCAAGAAACCTTGATTGTCTTATCTATCAAAAATACTGGATAGTGGCCTCACCACGACAGCAGACAATTCTCTCAATACCTTTAGATCCATGGATCTAGAGCAGTTGAGATTTCTCAAGAGATCACAGACCTGATCCTCCTCCTATTTGGGAAACCAAGATCCCTAGAGCATCTTGAATCACAGATCTGACAGCCACGACACTTCCAGAACAGCACATCTGTGAGGCATATGCCTCTGCAGCTCACTGAAGTCAATCTCTGACCCCTACCACCAGTGTCTACTTCTACACACTCCTGTTTATTATGGCTCTGCACTGACACTGTAGATTCAGATCATCATTCATTTACTGTGGATACTGAAAACCAGGATATGAACAGGAATGAGGCCTTACCATCAGTATATCACTGGCTACAAAGAAAAGACACCTGAGTAGGAAAGTTTCACTTATTAACAGAGACTGACTTGCAAACTTCAGTTGCAAATACTGTACATCTGAGTATACCACATAACATGAACCATAACTCAAAACACAGGACAAAGACCCAACAGACAGAGACAATTTAAAGACTGTCACTGCTGGCAAAGGATGACTGCCTATCTTCAATCATGGCAATGAACACAAGACAGTAACAACAGTTGCCTGGGCCATAAACTGTTCGTAGGACAAACTTCAACAGCTGATTTTTTTGCCTAGCAAATAAAAGAAAAATGGAGCAAGTCATATACCATGGAACTATTTCCTACCTAAAAATTAAGAAACTGTCCAACTTCTGACTCCCTCTTGGGAAGGACAGGATCTGTGACTGTCAGAAATACCTGCTCCACAAACACTTAAAAGCCTTATCAAATGCCAATATGAATGAAGACAAATCTGTTCTCAGGTCAGGTACCCATACGGACTACTTACACACATCAACCATCCCTTCTTGCAAGCACAAGAGCACAGAAGAAAATAGAAAGTCTTTCACTAATAACACCCTGTATGCACATGCCTGGTCCCATTTAAAGCCTAGTTATTCCTTGTTAATTAGGTGACAGAATTTGAAGAAGCTGCATCTCACAGGCATGCAAACATTACAGCACACACCTAAAACTCACAAGCATTTTAACAGACAGCAGAGCCATCTCCACCCTTATTTATCATTCTGCTTAGCCAACTACGTCCACCCACCAGTACACACCTGGTTTTTCAGAGATTCAATGCCCTCTGACACAGACTAATTGGTGACCTACCTGGTGCCTTGCAAGACACCCACTCTACAAAAGGACCAGCCAGGAGAGGAAAGAGGATGACAAACTTCTTGGGTCAAGAAAAAGACAAGGAAACCATTTAACAACTAAAGTCATGGGCAAAATCAGCTCAACTTGAGGGAAATTAGTGTGTTGCAAATTAAAATGGATTTAGCTAGTAAGAACAAAGGCAAAATTAAAGCACCTTCCACTCCCATCTTCCCTTGATCAATTTCCACCCTTCATTCCCAACTCCGCTACCTCCTGGCCACCAAAACCCAATGGGGTGAGGAGGACAGAGGCTTACAGATGCTTTTACCCCATGCTCCAGCAAGGGCCCTCAACCGCCAGCAGCAGGAAACATCCCCCTGCTACGACACAGGCTGCAGCGCACCTCCAACGCAGTCCTCTCCATGGGATGCAGGCAACAGCCTGTTCCTCCGTGGCCCCCTTCCCCAGGCTGCAGGACTACACCTGTCCCAGCCCAGGAGATTCACAGTTTTCCTCTCCTCTTCTGAACGTAGTGCTTGCAGGGCTGCTTCCTCACACTTTCCTCCCCATCAGTCTTCTTCACCCATTCTCCACATTTTGTCATTTCTTAAGCAGATGTTCACAGAGGCACCACAGATTTCCACAACAGGCTTGGCTGGGTTCTGTAGCAGTGAGACCATTATGGATCTGGCTGGCACTGACCAAGTCCAGTATGGACAGCCCTGGACCTCTTCCCCGAGAACTCATGCTGCCTCAAAACCCTGCCTTAGACACCCAAAATAGTGAGCTACAACTCCACAGAGATGAAGTTATAGAGCCAGTCTCACCCAAGTCCAGACACAGACTGGCACCAGCCAAATAAAAAGTTCCCAGGTCCTCCTCAAAGTCTTCAAGGCTCCTTGGTTGCTGCTTTCCTGCAGTGTTCAGGAGAACCTTAGCTATTTATGAAGTTTGCTAAGACGCTGGACAAAACTCCTCTTTCTCAGCCAGCATAGAGCTACATGAGCAGTAACACAAGTATTTTTCAGGGCCTAAGTACCCCATCTGAGTGCCTACCACCATGTGATGTCCTTCACTGACATGCAGCATGCAAAATAACTGGACAAAGATCCTCTTCCGCACATTACTGTGGCTCCAAACTTCAAATTAATTCAGTGACTAAAACACATCATTTTGCCCTTGCTCCCTCAGGGAAGCAAGATCTGGATGGTACAGTGGTACGCACGGTGTTTTCTCCTCATTGCCTGCTCAAGCGCAGAATTTCCTCCTGGTGGCTTTGTCACTTCTTCAGTACATCCCACACCACCACAGTAGGTCCTGGGGGGGCTTGGGAAAGGGGAGGCACCTCTACTCCTTGCCACACACCAGCTACACCAAACAGTCTCTATGGAAACCAACACCAGCTGCTGAAAATAAGGCATGTCCAAGCTCTCTTACATCAATCTCAACCCTCAATCTTCAGATGATGACTTATTTTGCTGGAGAGGGGCAAGAGTAAGGGGAAGAAAATCTACTTTTAGAAACCCCCATGGAAGAATAAGCAAGGAATTAGCCTACTTCAAAAACTGTCTACAGTAGAAGCTGGCCATAGAGGTCACTCTTCTATAGAAATAGCTGCTCACTATTATTTAGTCCCATCTAGCTTTGTGCTACACAAAGCATTTATTTCTGAACAGGAGCTTCAAGAAAAGCTTAGGTTTTCAACTAAAACTGACTGATACAGAGGAGCAACCTGTGGGAAATTGCTCAGGGAACACTTTTTCTTGACCCAGTAGCTCAAAGCCTGGTCTGATACTTTTTTTTGTTAAAGAAGGTGTAGAAAATAATTCTTCAGGTTAGGAGGTAGAGTGCATTACTTCCCTGGCCAAACCTCAAGGCCTTAAAAAAACATTATCACCTAGGATTTGGAAAGAATCTTCAGTGTTTGTCCACCCGTCTATCTTCAAGTCAAAGGAGGGCAAAATCTCTGCAGTGAATAGACCATCAAGTAGCACAAGCTTTAAAGCAAATCTTTTTAAATGTTTCACAAAGTGAGCATGATGATGCCACCAAAGTTTCGATTTGGAGATTGTCACTGACTTAATATAGTAGTGTCATAAGACTGCAAGTAAGCTCATCATTTCCCTCAGATCAGGAAAGAAAAAACATGACTAACAGGTACCTGAAAAAAAGGGTCACCTGGAACCGAAGGCCTCATGAGCTATAGCCAGCACCTGCTGAGTTTTCAAAGAGCATTAAAAGTTACATGTAGTCAAGCATACCTTAAACAGATGTCTCAGAAGGCTGATTAGCTTTACACGTTCACAAATTTGGGTCACAGACACAGCTCAAACTATTCATCTTGCATTCAAATATGAAAAGTATCTTCATCTCTTTGCTACATCTGCAATACTTCTATGTTTCAAGAAAGTGATGCTCCTATTCCCATTTATTAATCCTGTTGTATAACTTCCATATTTCTCAAGCAGCAATTAACTAACTCTTCAGTCCATGCACATTGCACAGCAAACATGTACCATTCACATTTAAGTGTTCAAAGCTGCCCAGGCACTGTCAGATTGCACATGAGTGTACCATTTCACATGCATTTGTGTAGGTCAATGTAAAATCCTGCATACATGTACGGCACTTGATAGCAATTTACTCATTGTTTTCTTAATTTGGACTAAACATATGATTAAAATCACATGTCTACAGCTCTTCCTAATAGCCTAACAGCCAGATCTTTTAAAATGTATTCAGATAAAAACAGCACAGCCTTCTCAGGTCAAGCAAGTCATGAAGAGATACATAAATCAGTTTTTAAAAGGGTGAGTCAACTCCATTTATCAAAGAAGAGGACAGCTACAATTAGATGATCGTTAATTTTCAGTGCTTGAATATTTGAGCAAGTAGTAGCAACAGCCACAAAAATTAGGTCCCTGATCTTGGTCACTCACTCAGGACATGCAAAGATTATGCAAAATTGGTATGCACAAGTGTAAGCTAAAATTAATGTGCAGTAGCAGATTTAAGTTTAAAAAAAAAGGAACCTGTTCCTACAGAAACTATCAACTCTTTTTCTGTTCTCATGCATTGTTTCAAACAGGAAACCTGATGCATCTGATCATTTTATGCAATTCACACCAAAGACAGGCAATTTCCCTTAGCATTTCTTTAGGAACATTGACATCCCTCATTTCAGAACACCTAAATATGTTTCAAAACAAGTAATGCTTACTCTACTTGCTAACACAGCACGCAGTGTTTGTAAAGATCCAAAAAGCCATATCCACAAAAGAAAAACAGGTTGTATTTTTACCACAGCAGAAGTCCGCAGTATCTACTTCTTTTATAACAGCTACTTCTGAAAGACTAGATTATCAAACCTAATAATTAATACTGAAATCTACATTTCTCCTAATGCTAACAAACTCACGTAGAAGTACCCCTCAGAGACACAGTCCTCCTAGATTCACAGAATGGTCTGGGTTGGAAATGATCTTTAAATCACCTAGTTCCAACACCTGTGCCATAAGGAGGGACATCTTCCACTGGATGAGGTGGCTCAAACTTTTCACTGTGTCATCTGTGTTACACTGCTCAAGGTGGAAGCAGTCACCATGTCAGACACCAAATTGCACACAAAACCTTCCATGTAAAAAAAGAAACCCTACAGCCCAGTTATAATTTCAGCAAAGAAATCCTTGATCAGAGGTATAACAGAAAAAAAAGAGCCTTGGTCTCCACCATGATGGCTAGTTTTATATCCTTCAGCTGCACTGGTTCAGCGGAATTTCACTACAAGAACCACCTCCTTATAAAAATAGCCTCTATCAAAAGACAAGCATGACTCCATTAAATTTCCTTTCAGTTTGCTCAACTGTAACAGAAAAAATTCAGCTACTCAGTTGGTTAATGAGGCTGTAATTCTCATCTTGCCTACCAACATCTCAACTATGGATGCAGTCCAAGGCAAGTGCTATTGCTATGCCAAGTTTCACAGTTTAGCTATCTGAATGCAAAAGCAGCTTCTAAAGTCTTCTTCACTTTATGCAGTTCACTTTGTCAGCAGTTTTCCAGTTCCCTTCAGAATGGGTGCTTTGGCCAGATTAGCAACAGCAGTTTTAGGTCAGGACCTCAATTTGGGCTTGCAGTTCAAGGTAAAAGCACATCAAAATTAAAAAGTTCCACTCATTAATAAACTAATTTCTTCTCTACTGCATGCAAGCAGTACATACATAGTCTGTTACAAGCAGCATATGGTGTTTTAGAGTTATGACTTTAGTTGTCCCTCTTTTGGAAACAGAAAGAGGCTTCTAATGCCTATTTGGGCAGATATGAACCACAGCAGGATGGCTGATGAGATTTCTACATGTTACTAGAGATAAAAATAATGCCTTAATTACAATTATAGCGGGTATTGAAATTCTAAGATTTAAATTTAAAAGATTTAAAAGCTCTTCTTAAATCAACTGTGACACACAACCAGTAAGTGTTCATGTCTAGTTATGCTTGCTGGTTTCAAGAGCTGAGATGAACAGTAGATACAGAAAATTTAAATAAATCCCAAGATCTTACTCTGCCTTTAAACTGAGTTGATGCATATTTAATGTTAATGGATAAATAAAAACAGAGGTCAGAGCAGTAGTTTTCTGGCATTTCAACAGGACAAATGAAATGGATGGCACTGAAACAAAGTCCATTACAAAACTAAAATGGGAACACAAAAAGAAGGCATGTATGCTACTAGCATTCCTGCAATCTGTTACCCATTTCAGTGCAATGGCTATGCACATATATGCTCAAAGAAAATTCAGAAATCCAAACACCACACTCACAATCTCTTCCTCTGCTATGATGGATGGCCCCAATACCTACTCCCTCCTGCACCCATCTTCCTTGCCAGAAACACTCTTCAGTAGACCAGGGATTCAAGGGACCACCCTTCTCCTCCTCACCGCTTGCACGCAGTTGTCACAGGGTCACCTGGAGCAGTGTTGCAGGAACCTTAACTACTTCTGTAGGTAAATAAGTACATTCGTGCCCCACTGTTCCATGACTTATCAAAAGCTATAAGGCCATTCAGCACCCCCTTCTCCAAAGAAGTTGCTTAAGTCCAAGCATAGCAGTGTCCACAGCATGTAAGGGAGAAGACTAACTTCAAGAATGCATTCAGAGGTACCCTGAAAATAAGTTAATAACAAATAAGAACTGAAGGAGTGCTCCATTTTGGTACTGAAGCTAAAAATCACATGCCACAAACACTTAAAAAAACAGAACTGGCAAGCTTACAAGGCCAAGTTTGAACAGCAGGCATACAAAGCCTTGCCCCTTTTTCTGATGTTTAGGTACTTATTTTCTCATTTTTGGTATCCATTGCAACAAATCTAAAACAGGGAATTTAATTTCTTGGAGGCACTTTACAGTTCTATTATTAAAAAGAGACATTACCATGAAATCCTTACCTGATTTTGTCTACATTAAGGTATTTTAACAGTGAGCTAACAACATAACATAAAAACAAAACCCTGCAGCCTCCTACACGCAAAGGCTGACTGCCCAAATCTCACTGTACAGAGAGAGACAGGTCTAGGTTCAACACTGTCAAAAACATATTTTTCCCTGCAAAACTCCATTTAGATACCATGAATGCTAATGTTTGGAATGTATACACTACTCACTTTGAAATTAAAGACAAGGCCAGCCTAAGGAGCCCCCTTTCAAATGTTCATGCCCCACGGCATGTAGGTACAGTCCAAGTACCTGAAAAACCCACTGGAATCACTGCCTCATCATGGCAATTCAGCAAGGTGGAAATGGTACAGACTACCCAAGTACCTTCTCTCAGGCCTCCTCCTCCACCTCACTCCAGGTAATATGGCATAAATTTTCATCAATACATATAATAAGCAAAAGGCAACTATAAAAAAAAAAAACACGGGAAAGATGACTCCAACTACCCCTTTCTGAACATAATTCTACTCCTGAAAAAATATATAAGAACAGTATTGGAAAATACAATCAGCAGGGACACTACTGGTAGAGAAGTTGAATTTACATTACTCTTCCCTTTCCATAGCTGAATCTCCTCCTCTCAATCTTACAAGTTAAAATGACTAAGGCATTTGCCTACAAGTATTTAATTGCATTTCCAAGAAATCAACTCTGTTCATCCATTCTGTAAAATAAATCCTACTAATTTTACTTCTGACAACAAGATTTGAAATCAATAGTCCTGCAGTCATTCAACGGCAATTTCATTCCACAAAAATGCATAAAGCTTATTCAGATAAATCTGAGCAAGTACCTAGTTAAAGAAACTCATCCTGATGAGTCTGAAAGCAAATGCAGCTAGCACAGGCCTACCAGAAAGGCTGGTCAACACACTGATTATTCCAGTACACCCTGAATACCCTTTCCTACCTCTGTGTGGACTGTTTTGCAACATATTCGAATGTTAAAAAATTCCCTGTTTTACCAGTATTCAGGCAGTAAGCATTCACAAAGCTGCATATACACACTCCACAGCATGTTATAGCAATTTAGTTGATTTTCACAGTATAACACTTTCTACCTGTACTCCATGATCAGCTGAAGAAGTCAGGAAGGCATCTTAAGACCACAGTACATCTCAGCACTTTAGTATTTTCTAGCTTCTGAGTCATAGTCAGCTGTTGCAGCTTTACTGGGATATACCTATTTCTTTGCTAAATGCAGCAATCCAAGTTACTTGCTCTTGCAATCTCTGACAGACTCATCTAGTCGAAGAATCTCTCAGCTGTTTCTAATCACCAGCTGGACTACCTGAGCCACCAGCAATATCAGGACTGTGTGAGGGAATGAAGAATCAGTATCACCAATGTTTTACAAAGTGAAGTCTAGAACTTCCTAGGATGGGAAGCGATTCTAGGCTGGTGCACTCACTACCAGCACATTTAAACACTTAACTCTCATCTCAACTTTTCTTAAGGAAATACAGCTTTTTTCAAACCCTGATTACATCCAGGCTTACTATGACTACTAAAACAAAGTAAAACCCCTGTTGCTTAAGTATAGGAGGACCACGAGGAACAGTGGCTCAGACAGAACAGGAAACAGTGTGATACTAGTTTAATCTCCATCTGGAAAATTTCAGCTTGTTCCCAACCTGAGTTTTTCAAATGCATGCAAGTAAGACCTTCCCATTACAGTTTTTCACATTACACAATTACTGCTCTCAAAACTCCACATATTTTGCCAGCCAAGTCAGATTTAGACTGTGAGCTACTTCAAAAACTTAATGTGGGGTTAGAATCCTTAAATAAGCTTCTGAAAAGCATGCTTAAGATTTCTGCCATGAGCTGTTTCTGTTTCATTTGGTTTTAAAGCTCAAAAACTGCACTCCATACAAAAACACTATGAAAGCCAAGTGTTTCATTGAGGTCATCTTTCCAACGCGTACTTATTGTATGCCAAAAAGTCTGTGTGAAACACATGCACTTCCAAACACAATGAAAACCAACAATTAGCTGTTCTCTGATCAGAGACTCGTCAAATTTAGCATTGCATTTCTTTGTTCAGTGGCAAAGTTATTAGATGCAAGGAGTCCCTACAAATCAGCAATAATGCTTACTGGGCAAAAGCAGCTTGCTCAATATTGGCAGTTTCTCTGAGCTTCAGTGGGAATCAGTAAGGAACCCTACCTATGTTATTTAGCCACAATACACTCAAGACGGCTTTCAAAATTTCAACAAGGATGAGGCCACAAGACATCTTGATCTGCCCCACCAGCTGTAGTAGCTAAAACTTACAAATTCTCTTACACTGGTTTGTCTAGAACTAATCCTTCTGGGCAAATCAAATTAGGTAGATTTACACAGGCAATAGATCAAAAAAACATGTTGCATCTTCCTTCAGAATGGGAACTACAGATGTCAAAACCCAAAACACCATTAGCTAATCCTGCTGGATAGTGTTGTGATTTTTTTAACTGATTTGAGGGCTGTCAGGAAAAGAAATCTGTGCATTAAGGCAACATTCTCTCACTTTTCAAATGTTAGCAACAGCTGATAACACTCATTTGCCCTCTGTAGATACTAGCATCTATTAGAAAAGCATTTCAGTAAAAGCAAAGATGGCAGTAAAGCAATACTGAAATGTATATTCATCACAAACTCAGTTTATCCATTAGCTCACAATCAGTTTTATTGCTATGAAGAACATCTGTGGCCACAAATATAATCAAAAGCCATTACACTGTAAGGCAGCAAGTTTTACTTATAAAAGCAGCATTTCAGCATCGCTGTTACTAAAAAGAAGCTTGTGCTTGCATCCTTGTACTATTTTTAACTGTAAAGTCCACCTCTGCAGTGGCATTGACTTATTTTAAGCACAAAAAAGCTGAACTATTCCTTGGGCTTTTAGAACACTAGATCACATATCATCTATTTCCTACTTAGTCCCCAAACAAAGCACACTTAGCTCTGTCCCCCCAAAAATCTAGCTTATTATTACAAGGACTTCAATAGAATTCAGCCTAGGCCTCTACTGTAGTTTGAATATTGCCATTCAGAAACCCGGGACATAATTTGAAAGCGTTTTCTCTCTTTTTTTATACAGATGCTCTTGATCTAGTGGCTATTTAGAACAATTTCAAATCAAAACATCTGGATCACCCAGCTCAATCTGAAATACACTAGATCCCAATTTTTGAAGAGGCAGCAAGTAAATCAATGACAACAAAATACTAATAAAAGCATCTTTCTCTCTCACTTAAAAAACAGCATTTGGAATGAATCCAGAAAAGAATGAAACTCAACGTTCACATTAGTATGGTATAGTCACAATAAATTTACATGCAGAAACATTATACTAACATGAGTACACTAATAATAAGAGATTTACGCAAATAAGAATATATTGAAGAAGCACCCATTACAAAGACTAAAGCAATTAGAAATCACCACTACATATGTAAAGGATCAACCACTCCACGAGAACAAACCCACAAAATTAAGACCTTTATTGCTGAAGCAGAAATATCCACATAGGTACAAACAGAAGACATTTGAAAGGGGCATTAAAGATGCACTTTGTCAGATTTTAACGTGTTAAAACTTAGCAGTTTCAAGGTCATTTGTATGTGTCCATAGTTACAAGTGGTCCATATATCGTGGTAAAACTTCAAATATCTGCATTTCTCTCTGATTAAGTAATATCCCATTTTAAACAGTGCACACAGAATGACTAATTCTGTATTTGCAAACAAAATTATTTATGTATAACAGCTATAAACCAGTTTCAAAGTCCACTCCAAGAGCTACCAGCTCTAATACAATATTTCTGAAAGGTCAGATAAAAGAGGGATGAAAAAACTGAATGTAACTTCAGGATTCAAAATGCATGGGATTAAAAGAAAGTGAAAACTAAAGCTCTAACTAATACCCCGATGTCTGTTTACTCAACCAAACACATACCCATTTACTGGAACACTTTCTGGGCTCCTTCGGTTTAATTTAAAACTGGCCATCAAAGAAGACACAAATTAAGTCAAGTGGCATGGAGTTTTTCAGCACAAAAAAATAGAAAACCTGCTACCTTTCAAGAAAATACTCATATCTCCTGAAATACCCAACTCATCAGGTGTTGCCACTTTACTAAATACAGCGTTTAAGAAAACCAGCCACCAAAGTCCTGCCCTATGCAGCTAAACCATATTACCAAAGCTGTCTTCAAAACTTCATAAATATAACAATGCCTTTTAGCCTTACAGACTTCAATCAAATCAACTACAACAAGACTACTTTGTAAAAAAAAAAATTGTTGCCTATTGTTTTGTGTGGTTTCTGGATAGCTTTTTCTTTAAATATATATCAGCTTTCCTCTCCTAACAAGTTACACCTGTATTTAAATGGGCGCACATGGGGGTTGCAGAGGTGAAAGGGGTATCAAGCTGCCTGGCTGCTGGAGTTCTCACCATCAGAGCTATGCCGATTAAACAAAATCAACTCGCTCCCCACGCTCACAATGGGATTCTTTTTTTTTTTTCCATTGGCAGGAAAAGCGGGTAATACAGACCCCGGCAAAGAGGAGCGATGACGGGAGGACGATCACTCAGCCAGACCCAGGGCGGCCGCGCCTCCTCAAGCACAAAGTACCCTCGAAATAAAATAAAAGCAGATGAACCGTGCACCATGCCGCCCCCATCCCCCTCCACCCCTCGGCTCTCTTCTCCAGCGCGGCAATTTTCAGACCCGGCAGGGCCGACTCCCACGGCGGGATCCTCCGCACCTCCCCCCCGGGCGGGGTCGCACCGGGTGTTCTGCCGGGGTCGCCGCTCCCCTCCCCATCGCCGGGAGCGCTGCCACAGCCCCGCAGCGCCCCCGGCCCGGCTCCCCCCGAGCCCCGCGGCCGCACCGGTGCGACGGGAGAGGCGGGCACCGCGCAGTCCCGGCGGCGGCACCTCCCCAGCGACAGCCCCCGAGGGGCAACACCGCGCCCCTCCACTGCCCCGCCAAGCCCGAGGGCGCGGTCAGAGTAGGAGTACAGACATTAGGGTGGACATGGGGCACTCCGCTTAGTGCAAGGTCAGGCATGGACAAAGGGGAAGGTGCAGCCTGCAGGAAAAAAGGGAGCGACGCTCCAGTGGCAGGGCCACGCTAAAGAAATAGGTGGGGTGAAAGATCATTCAACGGATGCTGCAGACTAAACAAAGGGTTTACTGAACAGTGTTTTGTCTGGGGAACAGGTGCTTGACTCGCCCAGTTAGCACCACACGGAAAAAGAGGGAAGCGGAGCAGAGCAAACAGTCAGAAAATCCTAAAGGGTAAAGCAAAAAGCGATTAAACCCATATAGTATGACTCAGGAGGAAGGAGATAAAAGAACTGATCGCAGAAAAAAAGCCCCACTGCCAGCAACAGGAAGCCCCTCTTGATCTAACACCACCAGTATCCTGGAGTTTGCAACCGAGACCGCACTAAGCCGGTCCTGGCAGAAAGCCCCCCGCCACCTACAGCAGCAGGAGAGGGTGATCCACTCACGCCATGTTTTACACCTGTTCCAGGGGGGACTCCGGTCATGCGCCCGCGACCCCCGCCCAGGCCGCCTCCCTTCCCGCCGCACTCCCCGGGTGGGATACAGCCCCCTCCGGCTCCACTTCTCCTCTCCCGCCCCATGGCGAGTCCGGCGTCCCGCCGCCCCGCGGCCAGGACCACACGGCTCCCCGTAAGCCCCAGCTCCGTCCCCAGCCCCTCGACCTGCCCTTCCTTCAGCAACCCAGGACCGGCGGTGCACGTGCTCGCTGTCCCGGGGGAGCGCGGTCACCGCTGCTGCCGCCCGATGCTGCGAGCGGAGCGGGGGGGAAGGTGTTTGCTGCTCCGAGAGAGCCGTGGAGCGCCCCGCAGCCACCTCACCTGAAGGCTCCGGTGATGCCAGTGCGGCCGCTGCCCCACCGACGCAACCACGCTATCTGCACCAGGAGGCAAGCGGCCCAGTGACTGGCTTATAAAGGCCCCACAGCCCGCCCCCTTGGCCGCCGCCTGAGTGACGCTGCCGGCGGCCACTCAAGAAGCCCCGCGCCCTCGGGGCCGCGCCCCTGGGTAGTGCGGACACCCCACGGCGTCCGCCCCGCTCCCCTCCGCGGAGCCAAGGCTGGGCGGGCCCTATGCTACCACTATCTCGGAACACCTGCGGGCGCCGGGGAGAGGGAGGAGCGGAGTCCGCTGAGCAGGATAGGGCGGGAGCTTGCCTTTCGAGTCCCCGGTGGGGTCAGCGGCAGGACCCCCACAATGTTTGCTCGTCTCCTCAAGGTTATCCACTACCCGCCTTTCCCTGTAAAATGCCGAACCCCGGAGGTCTGACGCTGCCTCCTCTCCGAAAATGGCTCGGTGGGGCAGACGAACCCGCAACTCGCCCGTCCGACAGGGGGGCGCAGCGGGAGCGAGTGACCAGCGACGAGCAGCCCTGCTGGCTCAGAGCCCCCTCGCCACGGGCATTAGCCATTCCGAAAGCACTGTCCCGTTTTCCCGGCGGCGTCCGACAGCGAGGGGAACCTCCCTCCGCCCCCCGCAAGGTTCGGCTGCCGAGCCCCCCGGCCGCACTCCGAGGCTACGCTCATCCCGCGCGGGCAGCGCTCCAGCGAGTGCCAGAGGGAGTGTCGCTGGGAGAAAGGGGAGTCCCGTCCCCGCGGGAGCGCATGGCTTGGTGTGCTCCCCGCCCTCCTGGCGCTCCAAAGACTAGTGAAAATAAATCTTCTCACTGCCGGTCCCTGGAAACGACGGAACATGTTCAACTACCAATATGCCTCGCTTATATAGCTCTCACATTAGTTATTTTCATATGTGAAATAGGTGGGTACCGTGTAACATGTTGGGAATAAATTAACAACGGCAGTGCTCTGGGCCGGTCCCTGCCGATACCGCACACGCCGCAGCGCCGGCGTTTACCATCGCCACCTCCTCCTCCTCCTTCTGCCCAGACCCTCCCACTGCCGCGGGGAAGGAGGACGAGAGGACGGGAGACGCGCCCGAGGACGGGACGCCTCGTCCCTTCCTTTGCCCGGAGCCCCGCTGGGACCCCCGCCGCGGTTGCCGGATGCAAACTTCCCCCGCGCACGACGGTGACCGCTGTCCGCGTCTCCGCCACCCCGGTAGGACCACGGACAGAGATCGGGGCCGCCCCGCCCACGCCGCCCGGGCACCGCCACGCAGCGCTCCGACGCCCCGAACAAAGGGACGCGCCCCCTTCCCCGGCGGGTTATTCATACCCGCGAAAAGACGCGGCCCCCCTTCAAAGGCGGTCATCGACTTCTCTCCGGGACAGCTCAGCAGCTCTCCTCACCCCGCCGCCCGCCCTCCGCGCCCGCTGACAATACGGCCGGCCGCGTCTTTGTGCGCCGTGGCCCGCGGCCGCCTCCCAGCCCCGCAGGAAGCCGCGAAATGCCGTGCGGCTCTAATGCAATTAGGCGCGGGGAGCCTTATCCCGGCTAATCTGCAAATGCGGGTTTATCTCCTCAAAGTGATACCGTCTCCCTTGACCCGCGCGGTGCGGGTCCGTCCCCTCGGATGCTCCCCGCAAAGAGACGTATCCAGAGCCCGACGGGCGCGGAGACGCTGGAACTTTACAGCTGGACCAGCCCAGGTGGGGATGCGCACGCCGTCCTGCGTGGCCGCGATGCGGTCCCCCAGTTTCAGCGGCTGCCCTCCCAACGCTGCAAATACTTCCAGCAACTCAGCTCCGCGGGCACGCTGCCATACCCACGAACTGCCTCATTCAGCGCCGTCGGCACGAACGGTGTCAATACGGAGCAAACACAGGTGATCAATGTAATTCTACACGGCATGCACCGATGGAATGGGAAGTGTGGACCCTATCGCACACGTATAATAAATGAAAGAATGAAGCCACAACTTACCTTCCTCTCCTCGGCTTAAAAAAAAAAAAAGTAACGGTGCAGTTCTCCCAATAAGGAGTAAGAGGCAGATGGATAGTTCTCTCAAGACAAGAGCTAAATTGGGGACAGTTCTAAAAGGAAGCAAATAAAAGCCAAACCAAAACAAAACCAAAAAAATCCTTTCCCTCCCCCACCCCCAACAGTCCAACACTGGCAGAAAAAAAAAATGGAAAAATAAAAAAATGAAAAAGGGAGAACTCAAAAGAGAGAGTGACAGGACGACTCTCCTTTCGCAACCCAATGGAACAAAAAGAGGGGAGGGAGAAATGAAGGAACAAAGAAAAGAGGGATGGAAGGGCGATTTTAAAGATGCTCGCTCTCTCTCCCTCGCTCCCTGCCGGTCACTTCCTAGCGGCTCGCCACCCGAGCCAACTGCAGCATCGCGGAGAGCGCGGGGGGCCACGGGGGGAGGACGCCGTGCGGTGCGATGCCGCGCCGTGCCTCGCCGGGAGGCGGACCGCTCCGCAGATTTATAGCAGCCCCGCCGCCAGGCTCCTGCCCGCCGCCGCGCCGCGCCGGGCTGCGTGCGTCTGCGTGCCGCGCCCGGCGGCGAGGCCGCGGGGGCGCGGCGGGGGCGTGCGTCC